>NC_135483.1:116717784-117087784 GCF_052094955.1 Ictidomys tridecemlineatus | reverse complement strand
TACACACTTTGCAAATTTAAAGACTGAAAACTGTGGTAATTGGCAGACTACCTTTTCCATACGGTACACCTGGGCAATTCCACTTTCTAGCACTTCTTCCCCGGATTCACCAATTCTTGGAGTGCTCCAGGATTCAGTGCTGTCTTCCCCAAGCCAGTCTCACTAGGCCCTGTCATCTCTTAGCTATTTTTCCATTTTTAAAACAGGCTAGATCAAACAATCAAGACATTTTTTTTTTTAAATAGAAATTCACAAAGGAGAGAGGATAGGAGTAGGAAAGACAGTAGACTAAAACTGACGTCACTTTTCTCTTGTGTTAGGGTTTTCTAGAAGAACAGAACAAAGAGTATGTATAACTATAAAAAGGGGATTTATTAGATTGGCTTACATGACCAGAAACTGGAAAGTCCACAATGGCCATCTGTAGGCTGGAGGGCTGGAGGAACCCTGATCTGTGCAGTCCAAGAGGCTGAAACCTCAGAACAAGAGGGATCAATGATGCTACCCCAGCTCAAAACCAAAAGCTTCTAGAAACTCCCTGGAGAATCACTGGCAGAATCCACTTTGGAAGCTTGAAGGATTGAAAGTCTGATGTCCTGAGGTGATCCCAGCATGGAACAAGAACCTGTGCAAGAAGAATTGATCTGGCCTCTGCCACTGTTCCTTGTTCTTCCAACTTTTATCACATCCAAGACACTATCCTACTGGACACTGCTACTTACACTGAGTCTCCATTTCAGTCCATTATCCCATATGCCAATCATTCCTAGACATAACCTCAATGACACTTCCAGAAGCCTCTTAATCTTCTCTATCTCTTAATCCAATGAAATTCATAATTCAAATTAACCATTACACCTCTATTTACATATGAATACACTACTAGTAAAATTCCACGTCATGTACAGCCATAAGAATGGAATTCTAATTAGAATAAGTTATACTCCATGTTAAATATACTATGTTAAATTACACTCCACTGTACGTATATCTAAAAAACAAACAAGCAAAAAGTAAATTAAAAAAATAAAAAAGAAGCAAAGATAAATTAAAAAAAAAGAAATTCACAAAGGGAAGAGGAAATAATGTGAAATAAACAGAAAAATAAACAATATACATGAGTATGCTGAGTAATACAATAATAAACAAAATATTTTAGCACTATGTACCAATTCATTTCCAACTATATAGCTTCAGTGATATGGAAGCTGTTGTAGGTGTGCTATTATCTTTATATTTTGGTTTATTGATGTCTTAGAATGATCTTGGATTTTGGTATGATGCCCAGCAGCTGAAAGGTTTTCAGTAAATATTTGTACCATGAACAAACAAAAGAGTTCCCATTGTTTGGGAGGATTTGCCTTCTGTGATTCTCTCTAAAATGATGCAAATACATTTTTGCTGGGAGATGAGTAAAGTTCCTTTCTTTCAACCATGATGTATTTCTAAGCAAGCTATTTCCCTGTAAGCTTAGCTCCACATAGAAATTGAGCAGTTTGGTGAAATCATTAGTTACTCTCCTGTGATAATTTTGCTTGTGCAACCTATCTGCATAATAACAGTATCCTGCTAAATCGAGTAGATGGTCTATAAATTCACAGTGACTCTTCAATTTAGGGAAAAGCAGAATTTGGAAAACATGCACAGAGGGTAAAACAAATAGTTTCTAGCTTTACAAAACAATCTACTGAAGTTCTCTTTTGTTTACTTCTACCCTTTACCTGCCTTATTAGATACATTGAGTAAGGTATGATGATTCTTTGACTTGAAACATATAGTTCTTATTATGGTGTAGATGTTGTGTCTCCCAAAAGCTCATGTGGAAAACAATGCAAGAAGGATTGGAGGAGAAATGATTGGATTGTGATAGTCTTATCCTAATCACTAAATTAATCCCTGATGGGATTAATTGTTAACTATAGGCAGGTGGGATGTGGCTGGAGGGAGTGGCTCATTAGGGGCATGGCTACTGCAGTCTGGCTGCAGCAAAATAACCGAGGGGTGATGAACAACTTGTGTACATTGATACAGCAGGAGTGGGAGCCGTTTATTGTAGGACAACAGAGGTATTTATACATTCCACACAGCTTATCTTAATTAACATAAACTAGATACATCAGTCAACCAATAAGGAATCTCCACATTTCATGGCTTGCTAGAGTTACTTCACAAACCACTCCCTCTGGCAAAATGCCAGGCACCATCCTGACTTGTTTACAGACCTTAACACATGGCTAAGGGGTATATATTTTGTATCTGGAGTATGGAGTCTGCTCTCTCTGTTCTCTGATCATCAGGTGAGTTGCTTCCCTCTGCTGCTCTTCCTCCATGATGTCCTGTCTCACCTCAAGCTGGAGGAATGGAGCTTCCCTTCTATGGACTAAGACCTCTGAAACCATAAGTCCTCAAATAAAATTTTCCTCTAAAACTATTCTGGTTGGTTCCTTTAGTCACAGTAGTAAAAAACAAAACAAAACAAAAAAAAAAACCAAAAAAAAAAAAAAACTGAAGAAAACAATTCTATTAGGAAGTTAATACAGAAAAAGGAATCCAAATAATTTAATGCCTAAAGACCCATTCCAAAAAAATGGAGACATATCTTTTATATGAAATATTTTTGGAAAAAAAACATATCATCAAAATGTTCCTTCTAATTCTAAAATTAAAAATTCAAGATTTGATTAGTTGAGTTCAATTCAGAGAGGCAAGAGTATAAAAACAATTTGACTCCAGAATGAAAGTTTTGCATAAGTTAAATGTCAGTCTCTATAGGCTATGATCATTTTAATCACATCTGCTTTGAAATGTACTGATCCTGCATATCACCTTCTTTCCTACCATCTTTTCATTTCTGTACTGTCTCCTGCTGTCACTTGTTCAAGTACACTTGGAAATGCCTCAGATTCCTCACAGGTTATCAAAGAATATGAGCATGAGCGTTTAATGTATCCTGAATTACTACAATCCTACCTATGTACATAGCCCCTGGGGCTTTTTCTCTACGATTACACTAACTTTCTCTATGGTTACATAAACTTTGGTTTGTCCTTACATGTTCTGTTACTCCTCAGTAGAAGTATGGAGCACACTACTGACCTGCACCCACTCCAGTCAGATCACGCATAATGCAGCACAGTTCATTCGGAGTGAGCATAAAAACAGAATTATCTCTCACCCTGAGAGGTTTGCCCTTCCTGGTAAAGGCTGAAAGACATATATGAAAGCTCACACTAGGAACCTCACAGTTTCCCAGACTATGAGTACAACACAACCCCTGCAAAGACAAGTGCATGGGCATTTTTGAGTGGTGGACTTAAAGGCACGTATCAAGTGTTTTTGCCTGAAAACTTGTTCTGATTAAGAGCCATAATACACAGTATGTAAAAATACCAGGATCACCCAGCTGCTGAAGCACTTCAAGGTAAACCATAGATTTGAAATTCAGAGCACTCCTTTCTGGTACCTTTATTTCCGCTCTCCTTGGGAAGAGGGCACTATCCATTAACATTTGTCTTAACAAGACAGTGCTTTCGTAAAATCTGCATGAATTCTAGGCTGAGTTTCAATGGCCTAAGGGTAAAGATAGCAGAGTGACATTAAAGCATGGCACCTCTCTCCCACAAAATCTCCTCTAAACCAAGAGAAAAAGAAAGGGAACGGAGGACACCAAGACTACCTAGACAGTACCTAGACAGTAATGGTAAGCAGCAGTATGGCAGCTCAGCATAGAGGCAGATGTATCTGACTTGGCTTTTGCTTTGCCACGCTGTTTCTCTGCTGCCCCTCTCATCTCCAGTAGAATGCTGGGAAGAGAAAGCAAACAAGTGAATTTAAAGGAACTACTTGACTAAGAGGGAAGCCAGCTGAGGGATTGAATGACTGTCTGGGAAAAATAATCACAGACAGGCTATTGGGAGACATCCCTACCACTGTGGAAGGATCTCTGTGATGAGGAAGAGTCACCTGGGCTTCCCCTCTTGGTTTGGCAAGAGGAGAGTACAGCAAGAGAGGTGGGGATTAATAATCAAAATCTAATGAATCTGAGTGTCAGGAAATGAAATGGAATATAATAGAATTGAATATCAAGAGAAATAAGATGATCTCTTTAGAAGAACAAAAAAATGAGGACACATAAGAAACCCCTGTTGGTGGGTGACAGTCCCTCCTCCCATACATCAACATTGTGGCCACAGGCATCCTACTATAGTCCCTGTGTCAATGCAGGATCTCAGTCAGGAATTCCCCAGGGGAGTTTCAGATTCAGCACCTGTAACAGGCTCCTAGGTGATGTTTGTAGTGATGGCTCACAAAATCTTTCAGGGAGAAAGTGAAGTTAACAACTCACTGTGATTCCTTGATAGAAAATAGATCTTAAGTTTATGGGCAGTGAGGGGAGAGGGCTTGAAATTATATGATTGATTCAAACTCCTTAAATAGATCTTTGCTTGGATGCTCCCAACTATTGGTATGTTAAAAACCGAACAAAAGAGATTAGAATCCACAGCTTCCATCAAAGATGGCCCATTCTCCAACAGATCTTTTCCCTTTGTCCTTTGCTCCCCACAGACCCTGATAAACACACAAGGCTCCTCCCAGTACCTCAGGCTACATCGTGAAAGCAGATCATAACACACTGGAATGCTGCAGTGAAGACAACCTATTCTTAAATGAGATGGGAAAAGGTTACAGAAAAATCCACTTATTTCATATTAAAAGTGAAAGTTTGAATCAAAGTTCTCATGTCAAGCTTAATCAATGAAAATAATAGAAAATGCAAAGGAAAGTATGAAAACATAGTTTTAAGAAAAGAAAAAAAAATGAATAGACATTGTAAAAATGAGGTGAAGACAAAAAACAAAAATATGACCCAAAGTTTAAAATAATATTTCTCATGAGTGATTCACAGTGTGCAAAAAGGTTAAATTGCAATAAATTAAGTACCAAAGATGAGTGAGTTAATAATTAGAGAATTTAGTTGAAAATAAAGATTACCTAACTAAAAGAACACCACTACAATTAAATGTGGAAAAAAAATTAACTTATTCAAGGATCACATTCCTAATAGTGAGTACTATGGTTTGAATGTTTGTCCCCTCCAGAAGTCATGTTGAAATACAATTGCCAAGGCAAAGGTGTTGTTAGGTAAGACCTAATGAGAGTAGTTAAGGTCATGGTAGCACATCTTTCATGAATGATTAGTGCCCATGTCACAAGAATGGGTTCATACTCTCTCTCTCACCTTTCTTTGCCATGCTTTCATGTGTTGTCTTCTGACATTTTATGAAAACAAGAAGCCTCTCATCAGTCACTGACTCCTCAGACTTGAACTTTCTAGTCTCCAGAATTTTAAGCCAATAAAATTTTATTCATTATAGTCACCCAGTCTGTGGTACTCTGTTATAGTAGCACAAACAAACTATGACAATGAGGTAGGCTTGATGAAATATTAGTGACTATATAGAAAAGACAAAAAGATGTTTAAGAAATTAATGATTACAATAAAGCCAGGAGCATAAATACAGTAAAACAATATTTAGTGTTACCAAGGTAAGATCCAAACATATGGTAAGAAACAATAAGTTCACAGAAGTGCTCAGTTAGTGGTGTTTAATTATATATAGGGATTTACCTCAGGTTTCATAACTCAGTGAAAAGATCAACAGACATGTGTATAGCTAAATTATCCTCAACATAAATAGAACCATGCACAACTACAATTAAACATATTCAATAATAAAACATTAAGGACAAATAGAAGAAAAGGAAAAGAAACTCTAAAGTGAAAGAAGCCATTTTAAGCAAAAGGTATTATATTCATTAAACAAGAACAGTATGCTATTAAAAATAAATAGTAAACAAACAAGCAAACTAGCCCAGAACTTTAACAAGTATCCAGATCTATAGTATTCAGTAGAATCAAAGTAAAGTGAATTTGTTATATCTTTCAGACAAGTGAACTACAAGTTATTAAACTACTATATACCCTTCTCAGGAAATTACTTGAAAATGAGTAAACAAGAGAGTAATCCAAGAAAGACATAGATATATAATCTAGAAGAAGAGTGAGTCAATTGTGAGTCTTCAGATAGATGATAAGTGAACATTGAGATGATGAGTGTGTAACAGGCATGGAGAGTATTCAGTCCATGTTGGAAAAAGAGAACAGGTTCACAGAAATGAGTTCCCAAGATTATATAACTGATAGACATATTAAAATGAGGTTTCCACTAGGTATGGTTTTGGAGAGACTAACTAATTAGTACAAAAAAAAAATCTAGGCAAACAAAAAAGCAAGATAACTTCAAAGGAAACCATAAATTGTTAAAAACAGGAAGAGTGATTATAGTCTTCTCTGTGGATCTTTTGTAAATAGCATTTATGTAGTAAAACAAAAACAAAATCATAGATAAAACTACACAGGGAAGATGAATCAGGTCAAACAGCCATGAGAATGACTATAACACTTGCAGTTTGCTTACCATGGTCTTGTAATAATTTACTTGTTTTAGCTTATTTTCAAACACACAGTAGATGCCATTATCATGTCATGATTTAGGGGAAAATTTGACTAACTCAGATTTTTAACAAAAAATGAATTTTGTTTTTTTGTTTTTGTTTTTTGTAAATGGCCATACAGATTGCAGTATGTTACAATAATAATTATATAAGAAAAGTTAATGACAGCATATAGAGCTATTGAAAATTGTGATTTTTTTTTCAGGTACCTGATCAGGAGTACAGCCAAGAGTATTTTATAACAGTATTCCTTTGATCATTCCACAAATGTTTTGAGGGCATCCCCCTATGTACAAGACTGTGTTTCAGGTCAAAACAAAACACAAGACAAAACACTTCCCTCACAGAGTTTGCCTTCTCATTAATTCAATGCCAGAAGACAGGGGAACAATGTGTAAAAGATCTGAGAATATTAAATGCACACCCAGAGCTGCGTAAATGAAAGAACAGCCTCTTTAAAATATGAAAATGCTCAGGAAATAAAACACCATGAACTTTTTCTGGTTCAAGCCAACCAAGAGGTAACTCCAAATAAATAACTCGGGAACAGAAAGACCATTATAAAGAAACAGGGGTCATCATTTAATAAACCTAAATATAAACATAATTCTAAATAACTGTGACTTTTAAAATAAAATGTAATGAAAGTATTATTGATAATGACATCATACATTATTATTTTAGAAAATCAAGAAGTGGAAGAGGACATGAAGATTATATGTTCAGTTTTTTCTTTAATACTGTAGTTAAAACATACTGACCTTAGCTAACTCTTAACCTTTGTAATAAACTTTTCTTTGAATCCAGAGGGCTATTTTTCTAAATAGAATGTCTAGGAGTGATTTAAAGTATATCTGGATTTCAGAAATTTACTAGGCATTATTTCAAATTTGTTTTGTTCATGAAAAAACATGATTGCAATATTAACCCTTTAAAAAATCTTTCTTTTCCTAAATTAATATAGCCATCCTTATGTTTCTATGGAAAAAATGTTTAACTTTATTTAATAATGATCACTTCAAGATAATGGATTTGGGGTACATTTTGATTTTCTTACCCATATTCTTCCTTCATTTATCAAATTTATTACAATAAGATATGTAAATTCTTACAAAAAAGGTGATAGTTTAAATACAACAATATTTGGCAGGTTTTTCTTTTTTTTTGTTGCTCTTACTCATTTTTTACATACTTTTAACATCACATTTAAATGATTACTAAAGTATCTTGAATTTCATCTTTAAATTCTAGTTAGGAAGTTGTTTGTCAGAAAAAAGATCAAGATATCAATAGCCTTCCCAGTTTTGCAACAAAAACAAAGATGGTATGATAATCACACAGACTCCAGGTGGAGGCTGCAGTTGTGCAGAATCAAAGTTTTCATTTACAGGGCAATAAGGGATTAATAAAAAGCATGTTTCAGAGCATTGGAGAGAACAAAGTGCCCTGGAATTTCAGGATGGTTGTAAAAATAAACTTTTGCAATTATAAATCTTTGGAAAATCTATGAATGTTGGGAGTGACCACTTCCTGAACCAGAAGCAGAGAATCATCAATCCCTCAAAATACACTAAGTTGAGCAATTCAGATGCGTCTACACTAGATATCATTCTCTCAGTTATGCCAGAGGAACAATTGGTAACACAACTGTCAATCATCTAATCACTGTTGTCTACAGTTAAGATAATTGGGCTATAGCTATTATGCACATTTAATTTGTCCCAATTTCTCTTTTCATTGACTTGATGAAATTCTGAATCAAAGAACTACATCAGATATTCTACCCACTACCCAGAGGTCATCTACCCTCTAGATACCTATTGAGTAATAAATACATGACAGGCTTTCTGCTATATACTAGGGTTTCAATCTTAAAGAAGTCTGTTCTTACTCCAGCAAGTTTATAACCTGGTGTAGAAGAGAATCAACTAAACAACAAAATGAAATGTGGGTGTTTCCTTGGATCTTGCAATCAAAACACTAACAATAGAAAAACTGAAAAAGGTACCATTTCCAGAGTGCTGGCTTTCCTAAGGTTCACTTACTGACAGGAGGTCTAGGGGTTACATACAGTGGGATCTTTTCTAACAAATCAGATGCCTTAATCTTACCCATTCTCTTGGTTGCATGCAGTTCTCTTTGTGACTGTCACACATTTTCAATAGATATTCATAAAATGTACAGTTAACTCTGAATTAAATTCTACCTCTAACGTTGATCATACAACTAATATCCTTAACCAACTAGGAAAAATTGTAGGAAGAATAGGCATGCCTCATCACATGACTTCAACGTTCCTTTGTATTTCACAAATGTTTCTAGAGTTCCTACTATGTTGGAGGCACAGTCTGCTTATATCACACCTAGGTAAACCCTTTATTCAAAGTTAACCTCTCAATTTGTCCATATCCACCCCTTGACCTTCCCTACTCTGTGGACTTGCTCATGCTCTCTGTCACATAGGGTAGCCTTCTTCTGGCTTCTGAAGTATCTGATCTGTTCTGTCTTCAACCAAATGGGTTCCAATTTTCTAAGCCTTGCCTCATCATTTCAAGCTATAATGTTCCAATCTTACTTTCTTATCTTTTACAGAACTGGGATCCTATAGAACCAAAATGACACTTTGTATATCACATTCAGTGCTTCCAGTTAACACATTATGCTAGTTTTCTCAACCTCATTCACATTCAAAGTCCAAGACATACTGAGTCAGAGACTTAAGTCTTATCCTTGGTCATTTACTTTTTTTTCCCCCTTGACTCAGAAACCTATTCTTGGTAAACATTAAATAAAGCAAAGTGATTTTTTTTGGTTTGATTATTATTTTCTGGTACCCTGTGTTCTCTTTAAGTCCATAGTACTTCATTCCGTAATGGCTGAAGCCACCCTGACTTCCTCAGAATCTTGAATTCAGATACAGAGACACTAAATAGAACTGATTATTTGTTCTAGGTGTACAGTCTGCTTCCACAGATAACACCCATTTTCCTAGGTCAAAAAAAATAAAGTTAAAGGAATCACTGTCATGTATTCGACACGGGGTCCCAGGCAATGAAAAACTTCAGCTAAGGAAACGGGAAACGAGCAAAACTTGAATGAGACATTAAAACCAGATAAACAGAACCCCAACTCAAGATTTTCCATACTTTAAGTTTGATATTTCCTAAACAGCTTTGCCAAGTTGGCTCGGGTTTCTGAATAAAAGGGACCTTTGTTGCACATTTCCTAGGATGGCTTCTTTGGAACAGAGACCCTGCCTCAGTTACAAATGTGAATGTGTGTGAAGATGCCTGGGATGGAGCAGGAAGAATGCTAAAAGGCAGGTCAACATGAAACGGGAGAGGAGAGATGGCACGATTGGGGTGACACCAAGGAGCTTCACCTCATTGTCACCGCAGGAGAGAGGATCCCTTCTCCCTATGGACTTGCTTATGCCTTTTCAGGGTGTGCATCCATTCGAGAACACCCAGGATCAGATCCTGACCGTCAGGGAGGTAATGCTGTGTCATCACATTGCTGGTGGCCAGGGGCCAGCACTGTCATCACTTGGTTTTGTGCTGCTTAGGGCAGAAAATCTGATTGTTCAGCTCCATGTAATCAGCTTGCAACAAATCTGGAAGATGTTACCCGAAGACTAGATGATATCCAGGGCCTGGAACTCTAGGCCAACAAAGAAAATGAAGGATTGGCTTTAAGATAACAAGCTGTATCTGTGGCAAGAAACTGGAAACATTGGAACGAGATTCAAGTCTATAAGTTTAATATCAAGGCTTTAAGAAACCAAGATAAACAGCCCAAACAAGCCAGGCAGGTCCTGTGGAGTAGTGAGAGAAGCCAGGATCCAATTCCTTGAACAATAATCTCTGTCTTCCATGTCCAGATCTCACTTGTAATGTATCCCTCGGAGCCGGGACACTCCCATGAGTAGAATCACATTTACGACACACCAAGATAGACGTCTTAAGAGTTTAACTGAATCGTGATTTAACTATCCACAATATGACCTGTGATATTGGACATATCATCTGTCTCATTAATCTTTTTGTCTTCATGTGAAACAGAGAAAGGAACCCTGGTTCTAGTAGTATTTTGGTACAAATCCCTTTTCTTCCCTTTCTTTCATATTCTTTTCTCCATCACATTTCCTGGTTTGCTAATGTAGCAGAAGAGAGGTTTATAATGTGACATTGGATTGGAGAAGGAAACATAAAAAGCTTCAGGAAATATAGTAGCAAAAAGTTACTCCCCCAAATGTAAAAGCCTGTGCTCCTCCAAGAAAATACATCTTAAGCCCTTCCAGTTGGTGTCTCTACCCCTTCTTTTTCCACCCACAGAGACTAGCTTATTGCCTCTGATCCTAATAACCATCAAAGACACCAGAAGGGGGTTGGTATCAGAAAATCATGAAGAATTATAGAACCTGGGAGAGAAATCCTAAACTCAAACTAAATTCAAAGTGAAAGTGGTTCCTGAAGTCTATGGGGAAGCACTCACATTGAATTAGGTGTTGAAAAACTGAGTGAAAATAGCTGATACTTATTGAACACCAGACACCATTGTAAGTACATTTTATTGTTTTTGTTACAGGGATTGAACCCAGGGGTGCTTAACCACTGAGCCACATCCCCAGCCCTTTTTTTGTTGTTGTTGTTTTATTTTATTTAGAGATAGGGTCTCAATGAGTTGCTTAGGCCTTGTTAAGTTGCTGAGGCTAGCTTTGAACTCACAATCGTCCTGCCTCAGCCTAATAAGCCCCAGAGATTATAGACATGTACTACCATACTCAGTTTGATTCTAAGTATTTTGTGTCCTCGTTGTTTTATTTAATCATTCATGATCCGTTGAAGGAAGTGGTTTGATTATTCCCATTTTGTACAAGATGAAACTGGGGGCATAGAGAGGTTAAAATATTTGTACAGTACCTCACATGTAATAAATGCTAAATCTGTTAATCACAAGATCTAAACCCAGAGACACACTCCTTCCCACAGTGCTCAGTGTACATGCATGGATTGCTCCAAGCATAGAAGGCAGCAGATTGAGACAGAATAAGCACTCAAGTAGAGGCACAAAGACATGAAAGTATTTTTGTTCAGAGAACTAAAATTTGAGAGAAGTTCATAGGAGAAATTATTTAAAAGTTGGCTATGAACATGTCCGGAAACAATATAATTTGCTAATTTACAGATGGTTGGGATCAAATTTTAATATCAACTAATAAATTTTTCCTGATATTTTCTGTTATGCAATGATCTCTCCTTTGTCTACTGGGGCATGAGACATCATTTGTCCAAAGAAAAGGCTGATAAGTCAGAAGCAGAAATTGCCTTGAGTTTTTAAAGGACTGTGGAATTGCAAAAGAATTTTAGATTCTTGTGTCTCTAAGCCCAAAATTTTGCATAAAATTTTGACTGCAAAGAAAATAGTTGGATTAATGCTTCATTAATAAGAGAAGGCCTCTCAAGATAAGATAAAATGAAAAAGAAAGAAAAATTCTGTAGAAAAAGAAAGAAAAATTCTGTAGGCTGAGAAGAGAGACAAGTAGAGGGAGAAAATCAGGGATAATAGAAACCTTTGATAGGGTAGTCTCTCATACTGCAGATAAACACCAGAGCACTAGTATGACCTGCAACTTCCCTTTGGCAGCATTGTTAGTAGCAGTAGTATAGAAACAGCTTTGTGGAACATCCAGATAGGAAAACCATAGCTGCAGCATATTTCCAGCAGTTTTAGAGGGGAAGAAGGATAGGCTGTCTAGAAGCCAGAGAAAAGCAGGGCATCTTCTATGAAAACCAGTCCAAAGACAGAAATGTAATAAGGAAGAAACAGCACTTAGGAACAAGCCGCATTCTAGCTCTCTAAAGGTGTCAGTGTGGATGAATGCTGTCAACTGGACCAGAAAGGATCAGCTGGCTCCACCTGATCCCCACTTATCCTTGGCCCATATATTCTTTTTCTTGGGGTGGAGGTGGGAGTACCAGGGAACTCAGGGACACCAAGCCACACTGCCAGCCCTATTTTGTATTTTATTTAGAAACAGGGTTTCACTGAGTTACTTAGTGCCTCACTGTTGCTGAGGCTGGCTTTGAACTCTCAATCCTCTGGCCTTAGCTTCCTGAGCCACTGGGATTACAGGCGTGTACCACTGCACTGGCTAGCCCAGGTATTCTTTTTTTTTTTTTTTTTAGTTTTAAATGGACACAATAACTTTATTATTTTTATGTGATTCTGAGGATTGAACCTAGGGCCTCACATGTGTTAGGTAAGTGCTATACCATTGAGCTACAACCCCAACCCTGCCTATGTATCCTTATCACTACTTTCTTCTCAAGGATGGAGTTTAGTGATGACAGATTTTATTCAACGGGAATTTAATTTACAATACATGGGAAAAGGAAGCTCAAAAGAGAAAATAAGCTCAGATACAGACCAATAAAAAATTAAATTCTTTATACTTCTATATTTGTGAGTTGGCATCCCATGCCTAATACACACTCAAGTATTATTGTTGGGTTTGATTTTCATTTTGTTTTCTGAAGAGTATAAGCAAATTGAAGGAGTGCACTTTGATATGGACTTTAAAGAAAACAATCAGTTGGGGAAGCATAGGTGAAGCTCCAGTAGGGAGGAAGTAATTAATAAGGCTGACATGGGGAGCAGGAACAACTCCTATGAGCAAGTATTCCTATAAATAGACAATATGGCAATTTTATACATGTGTTTTTACATTTACTGTTTTCAATTAATCTTCAAACAACTGTGCTTATGCTCTTGTCACTGTCCCTGTGTAGCAACTGAAGTGCACTTCTGTTTTTCCATTTGTGGGCTCCCATCTCATGTGTGAATTTGCTTGACAATCATTTCAGCCTTTGCTTGATCTGGTCCTGCCTGCCCTACCCCTGAGGTGATTGGTATATTCAGATCTCCATTCCTTAACTGACCTTTGTCAATTCTGAAACAAGCATTTTTTTTTTTTTGAGAACTTCTTAACACTTTACCTTGACTTATCAAGTTCTATAAATTCTTGTGACTGTATTTCAATTTTACCATACCCTTCTCTGAAGCTTTCCTTGTATTACTTCATTTAAGATTTTCCAAACTTGGAAACATTAGCAAGGCAGTTTTACTTATCATAAACTGCAAAATCAGTACCATGTTGCCAATATTGACAATCCAACCTAACTTGAATCCTTATTTCAAATAACTATAATTTGTGCAACTACCAATTTTCTTAATCTTGCATTTTTGTATGTTGATATATATCATCCTAATAGTGTAGGGTAACACTTTTCAATGGCCTTAAAAACTTTTATGTAAATTTTAACTCTTGTACAAAACTCTGTTTTTAATATATCCAATGAGCAGCACTTGAATTAGATCTTTTTTTCCTGTGGTGTGTGCCTCAATTTTTTTGTATTGTGGCCTTCTTATAAAGGGACTCTAATACATTTAACTTTTCTAGATGTAAACTTATTATATGAAAAATGTAAATTAATATTTATACTAATGGATAAAATTAAACTCATATTTGTTATATACTTAGTAAATACTTATATGGTACTTGCTTTGTGCCATATTCTAAGTAATTTACAAATATAGACAGTCCCTGATATGTGATGGTTGGACTTAATATATTTTTTGACTTCATGATACTACAAAAACAATATATAGTCAGGAGAAACCGTATTTTGAATTTTGATATTTTTCTGGGTTAGTGTGCTATGCTCTAAAATACACTATCAAGAAATTGTGCAGAGAGTCAGACAGAGCTCCCAATGAAGTCACATGATATTCATGGTAGATGACCAATATTCTTTAGTGCTCTATGCTGATAATATATGATGTTTTTGTAGGCTAGCTGTAGTAAATGCATTTCTGAGTTGTGATGTTTTCAACTCATGATGGGTTTATCACAATGTAACCCCATTGTACTGCAAGGAGAATCTGTATTCAGGTTGCCCTTATAAGAGCTCAATTAGTAGGTACTTCTAATATCTCCATTTTATAGATAAAGTAAAGATGAAGACACAAGATATTTAAGTAACTTGCCTAAGACCACACAGCAAGTAAATAATGAAACAAGATATGAGCCAAATAGCCTAGTTCCAAAACCTAATCTGGTCATCCAGACCTGGGCTTCTCACAGAACAGAGAAATGTAGATACTCTCACTTCTTCCATGGAAACTGGCCTTTAGTAGCAAGTATTCTCAGACAGAAGGAACAGAAACTGGAAATTCTTTAAAAGCAGACCTGGAACAGCAATAGCACCATCTCTGCCATATTCTTTGGTCAGTGTGGTAAGAGAGCAGCCCACATTCACAAAGATGGAAAACAGATCTCCTGTGTCCATGGATTGTGTACCTACCCACAATCTCACTTTGGAAATTTTCATGGCACAAAGCCTGGGTTGTTAGAGAAGAAAATCCTAACAAATCTCATTATATGAGACCCAGGCAGAGGTTGCAAAACCCTTGCGCTAAAAGGGAAAAAATTAACAATGTGCAGAGACAACCTATGGATTGAGAGAAAATATTTTCAAGTCATATATCCAATAATGATTCAATCAAATATATTCAAAGAGGCCAAGCACCTTGATTATCAAGAAAACAAACACATAAAAAAGCCTGCTTAAAAAAATGGATGAAGGACATTTATCAAAAGAAGTCATATAGTTCGATCCTCAGCACCACATACAAACAAAGATGTTGTGTCCACCGAAAACTAAAAAATAAATAATAAAATTCTCTCTCTCTTTAAAAAAAATAAAAAAAGAAGTCATATAAGCCAACAGATACAAAAACATACTCACATCACTTATCACGTAAGTGAAAAATCAAACCCATGATGAGATATCCCATACGTGACAAAATAGTTATTATCAAAAGATGGAAGGCAACAAGTATTGGTGAGTATGTGCATAAAAGAAAACACGTGTACACTGTTGGTGGAAATGTGAATTAGTATAGCCATTATGGGACACTGTATAGAGGTTTTCTAAAAAAACAAAACAACAAAGCAACAACAAGTAGGAACTACTATGTGATCTATGTGATGAAGCAATCTTATTTTCAGATAGTTACCCAAAAGATGGCATCAGTTTGATAAAGAGATGTCTGCTCTTTCGTGTTCACTGCCACACTAATCACAGCAGTAAAGTTCTGCAATCAACTTAAGTGTCCATCAGCTGATGAGTGGATAAAGAAAATGTATGTATAAAGAAAATTTTATGTATAAATAATGGCATGCTATCCAGCCTCCAAAAAAAAAAAAAAAAAAAGAAAAAGAAAAATTCTGTCATTTTCAAGAACATGGATGGAGTTGGATACCAATACGTTAAACAAAATCAGTCAGAGACAGAAAGACAAGTTACACATTCTCACTTATAGGAGAGATCTAAAAAATATTGAAATAATAAATGTAGAGTGTAGAATGGTACATTACAGAAAATCAGCATGGAGGAATTGTGGGAAATGTTGGTCAAAGAGTAGAAAATATCAGTTGGACCAGAGGAGTTTTGTTTGTGTCTTTGTTTGTTTTAGTTCTATTGTACAGCATTGTGAATATAATTCAATAATTTTTTTACATTTTAAAATTGCTAAGAGTAAATTTCAAAAGTTCTCTCCAACAAAAATGTTAAGTATTTGAGGTGATAAAATCTTAAGTAGCTTGATTCAATTATTCCATGTTGTATTTCATAAATCATAACATCACTCTAACCCATAAATTTACAGAATTATAAACTTTCAATTTACATTTTTTTCAAAAGCATTGATTCATGAGGACAATATTTCATGGGGAGAGGCACTGTCACTCCAGGTGGTTGCTGAACAGGTATTACACTATGTTATTGCATTGAATTACCTGAGACAGCATTGCATGGCTTACTAGTTACATATTTCACATAATGAAAGGACATAGTTTATTGTATTAAGTGTAAGTGAATCCTCAAACTGAAGAACCCTTAGCAGAGACAGATTGAGATTGACAGATTGACAGATTGTCTGATTTCTGATATTCAATGAGCTTTGTCCAAGAAAACTGACAATTTCATAGAATTAAACAATCTTTGGGTGTCCATCAGCAATAAAATGTGTAGTAAAAAGATAGTTTATATTAATATTTATCACACTAATAAAGAGGTCTTTGCTATCACTGTGTCAATGGAAGGAAAGCGTTCTTCACACCCGATCTTGTATTATTCTTGTAACTTTCCCAGTGTTGCTCCCCACATGAAGGACAGATCACAATTTACTCCTAAGTGTGGAGGTTTTCAGTAGATTCCCTGTGAAGCAACACACAACTCTTAAAATGAGGGAGGATAGCCAAAGCTGAAGCCTGAGGGCTGATGGTTTGGTGAGGTGACATATTTCAGCAAAGAATAATTATGTGTCAATGATGGTTTATATAGTAGAAAACACCCAATAAATAGAAATTAGTAACAGCAACGTAATGATGACTATACCTCTTTGTCCTTTGTATTTCTATTACCTAAATGGTGTTAAGTGAAGTGGAAAGGTTTCCCACCTTTTACACTTCAGAAGTTTTGAATATTTAATCATGTATGGTTCAAGACACCAAAGTGACTTTGGTCCCTAAAATAACAAATCTCTTGCTTTCCACCTGAGGTTTTCAAACTAACATTGGGAGTTTAGGACTTTTACTTGCTCTTTGAAACATACCATTAGGATAATAACACTTATGATTCCAGAAAGTCATGATAGACAAAACTATAGGTGAGAACTAGAGTGAAAGGGAGAGTTTCTGTCCAGGGTGTCTGCAGTGGGTTACAAGAGGATGTGAATTCCCAATATCATAGTAGAAGAGAAGGGTGGCTCGTTACAGTTCTATCTTTAAGGAAGTCTGAGCTCTGCCTGGTGTTTGGGCTGAGATACAAAACAATTTCTCTATTTTCCCAAATAGTTCACCCCTCCCTAATTATAGCTCTCAGACGAATGTTTTGTTAACCATCAGAAAGCAGGCAAAGCAGGAAGGAAATAATCAGGCATTTTCACTTAGAACATTGAATTTTAATACCCTTTTTCCTCTTGCTAACAGACCTTTCAATTTTACTTCTTACATGTTTTAAGTATGATCAATTTTACCTTTCAAGATATTATTCCTCATCCATAAAATTACACAAAAATTGCCATAAACAAGCTGGCTGAAAAGGAACAATCGTATATTTTTAAAGAAAAAATAACCTTCATGTTTATAGAAATAATAAAGCCCATGCAGTACTTCTTTTAAAGATCTTGCTCTAAACAAACTGAATTATTCATGCATAGAATTGTACAGCATTAGAACACCTGTTTTCAATCATGCATAATGTAAAATCACTCATTACCTCACAAGAGCCTCTACATCTCCAGCAATCAAATGGCATTGAAACAGCAAAACAGGTGCCTGGCAGGTGGATCCAAGCAGCTGTTTTGAGCTTGCATGCCTTTTCTTGTACAGGTGTGATGATCTTGTTTTCAACTGCATAATTGCTATTTAAATAGGTAATATTTAATTCTTATGTACTTTAATATTTATTTTTGCTCCTCCAATTCCTCTCCCTCTTTGCCATTGCCTGGGCTGGAGGTGCATTTGAAAGCTTTCAGGATCCTGTAAGGTGCAGCAATGCCAGTTGAAGGTGCAATTCCACTCTCTTAGGCATTCATGTTACAGGAATCTGTTATAAAAGTACATATGCAAGACTATGTAGGGTTTCAGCAGTATGAATAACCACTGAAGAGAAAAGGATAGTTACTTTTCCTTGTTAGGTATGATGCGAAAGTCAGATTTAACAGTTTCTACTGTGCATACCAGGATTTTTAAATTCATTCGATGCAAATCTATGAGTGCAAATCAGATAGAGAACATCTTCCTTCAGCTGCCGATACAAACTTTATTGAACTTCTACAAAGATAGCTCTGTGTGTATCCTCCTTGTGAGGCATCAAAATGCATTTGCTTAAGCATGTTTTAGTAAAACATCTTTAAGTCTCAGCTGGAAATAGGGTTTTCACTTCATACTAGATTTATCCAATATAAATTCATTCAAGTGGAATAAGAAATGCAGCTTTCAACAGGGGGTGTTGTAGGCACCTTATATCCCTGTTGTTTGTATAGGTTTTTTTTCCCCTTTTTCTATTTAATAATCAACAAATTTAGTATCAGTGGAAGGTGCTATATGGAAAACTGTAAAGACAGGAAACTGCTTTTGAGAACAGGTGCAGAATGAATTTCTATGGCTTCAAAATTATATCATTCTCTGTAAATCATTGTGCCTCTTTCAGTCAGGGTTGACAATGAGTCAGACTACCAGAGTTGAAATAGAAGTCCATTGTGTTAACATATGTCCAGAAACTGATTTCACTATTCTGTCAGGTAAGTGAACTCTAGAACATACAAAAAACAAAGTAGTTTGTTCACATATTATATTATGTCATCAATATTTTAAGTAACCTTTGCAAAATGTCCAATTATTCTACATAAATGGAACAATGTTTTCAGATATTACAACATGTTAATCACATCCAAATATCCCTATGAATCCAGATTCTAGGCATCATTCATGCAGAACAAAGACATGATAGATGCTGTCATTTTAAAGGTGGTTTTCCCAGTGGCTTGGGAGATTGAGGCAGGAGAAATGCAAGTTCAAAGCCAGCCTTAGCAACTTAGTGAGACTCTTTCTCAAAATAAAATAAATAAATAAAGATGGTTTGGCTATCAGTAGACATATCAATATTTATGTTAGTATACTTTGTTATTTCAGAAAATACCCTAAACTGAATGAAAAATAATCATATCATAGTTATTTGAATAAAGTGTTCAAATTATTTAAACTAAAAGTAATGGAGATTTAAAATCAGAAAGTTAACCCACAGGTCTTATATTTTCATCTAAATCTTACTGATAATTTCTATGGTTTTAACTTTCTCTTGAGGTTCATCTTCACCACAAATAGTGAAAATGCACTGTAAACTAGCCTCACTTACATTAAAAGGAAACCAGTGCCGATAAGCAAGTCTTGACCTAAAACATTTTTTTTTCTAGAAGATACTATATACAACTTTGAGAATTAGATAAATAGGTACAGATATCATAAAAAAAAGAAACCAATTTCAATCTCTTCAAATCAATTACATACTCCAAAGCCAAAATAAATCAGAATATTATATAAAAACATCTTCTCCTGAGGTCAAACCAAGGAAACATCTATTCCCATAGAAGACTTTTAGTAAAAGCAAAGAATATTTTAATTTTCAAAAATCCTCCATTACATTGTCCATAAAATTGTACATATTAATAGCTTACTATGTGATGTTTTAATACATGTGTAGGTTGTATAAAGTTCCAATCAGGTTTAACATGTCTATCCTTTCAAACCTTTATAATTTCTTAATTTCTTGATGGTGAGAGTATTCAGAATCTTTTCTTGTAACTATTAAAACTGGGTAGTACATAATTCTTACCTAAAGTCTCTCTATTATGCAAGAGCACCCCTAACTTCTTGCACCTATCTAACTACACCCATTACCCACTGATCAATCTCTTCCCACTCTTTCCTTTTTACCTTCCCCAGCCTCTGATAAAACCATGGTTGTACCATGAACTTGTATGAGATCAACATTTTTATATTCCACATATGAATGAAATCATGTTGTACTTCTCTTTCTGTGCTTGGTTTAATTTTAATAGCACTCTACTACAAGTAAACTTCCCTAAAAACTCACTAGAAATGCCACAGAACATTTAAAAACAAAATTATTAAAAAGTTGTTCTTTTTTAAAAATATTTATTTTTTAGTTGTAGTTGGACACAATATCTTTATTTTATTTAAACCCTGGCCTCGCATGTGCTAGACGAGCCCTCTACCGCTGACTCACAACCCCAGCCCCAAAATAGTTGTTCTTAAAAAATATATTAAAGAGTAGAATTTTATACTCATTTTGGGTGAGTAGAAGTTGGTGAGTAGATGTTATTTCTGAATAACAGAGAGGTGACTTATTGAAGACCTTATTACTTACAAAGTCATTCCTCCTCAAGTACCAGAGGCTCCTATCTGCCATGGGATATCTCTTAAATGCATGGCAATGACTGGGTTAGTTTCTGACTTCTTTCCGTTATAAATCAGTGTAAATAATTTGAGATGTTCTATAAGTTTTGGGATAAGCTTCCTTCAGTGTGCTTTGATTCATTGATCCTCTGACTTCCATATCTTGCATTTCCTGTTGCCTACCCTGTGATGCAGTTTCTCTACGCCAGGGCCTGTGTCAACTGTTTAACTGTGCGTGGCATAGAATGGCCATCAAGGAAGCTGTACTGCTGGGAGAGAGTACTGCTGTGTTTTATTTCTTCTAACAGACACAGGGTCATGGTCTTTTCAATATTACCCATATAAAAATATCTTGAACCACTGAATGAGATCAAATTTTTTTCTGCCTTCTTTTCTTTTACTTATTATCACTTTTTAGTAAATGTTGTCTTTAAAAATGCTTTTAGATTCTTTAAGTTCTAACTGAATCATTTTCCAAATATGGGTAGTGTTTACTTTCTCCAGAGCTAAGGGACTGAAAGAAACCTGTCCATAAATTGAAATAAACTCCAGATCAAAGATTTTCAGCATTAACTGGAAAACCAATGATCTAGGACAACATATCTTGTCAACTCAAATTATGACTAATGTCTGAAATTAACTGCACACTAACTACATTTCTCAGTTCTCTGGCTCATTCTTCAAAGTTCCCATTCCTGCCAAGTTCACTCAGTGCCTCACTCTGCTTTCCCTGTCCCCCATTTCTGTCATATCTGGTTGGGAGATGCCAACTGATTGTATGCTGGGCATTGGGTCACTCATAATGGACCATTTGAATGGCAGCAAGAACGGATTATTACCATCCCACAAAAAAGTGGTAAATATTGTATAACATCGATGTAATATGAAATTTTCTTTATTCCATCCTAAAATCCTATCTAAAATCTTTTGATTTATTCCAACATAGATGACTAACTTTCAAATAAAAAGAATAAAATAAAATTTAATAAGATGTTTAAAAATAAAGTCTAATGAAATAATTAAAATGGTATTTGGGGATCTTAAAGTTCCTAAGAGTTGTCATTTTGAATATCAAGTCTCAGTCTATTATATGTGGTGAGATATGAGATTAAAGCAATTTTTTTCACCTAGTAATATGCCACAGCTATTTATTTCTGCTCTTAACATTTTATAAATAATTATATTAGTAAAATTTGTGTTTTCTGTCCCGTATTCCTCAATTAACTCTTATATGAAATGAGTCTCTTTATATTTTTCACACATTTTTAACATATATAATGTGAATTCTCTGCTCATTTTGGATCCCACACAGCAGCATTTAGTAACAATTAGACAAAATAAATTAAATTTGTAGAAAAAATAAGATTTTTAAAAATTTTAATATATTTCATATTGCATTGTATTTTTTAAAGATCATCAATTAGACAAAATTAAATTTAAAATATTTCTCAGTATATAGAA
Source organism: Ictidomys tridecemlineatus (assembly GCF_052094955.1). Taxonomy (NCBI): domain Eukaryota; kingdom Metazoa; phylum Chordata; class Mammalia; order Rodentia; family Sciuridae; genus Ictidomys; species Ictidomys tridecemlineatus. The sequence goes on along the minus strand of NC_135483.1, from coordinate 117,065,760 downwards.
GCAGGAAAGAAATTCCATTGTCACTGAAAACCTTTCTCCCCCCAAAATGCATTTTAAAGTTTCATTTAATATCAATCATACATAATTTACCAATTATTTATCAGGATTTGCTTTTTTTGAATGCATATATATGATAATTCTCAAAAATTATATGAAAATATTTGTTGTTAATAACATGCCCATAATGACATTTTATTATTTATTTTTAAATTTATTTTCTCCATAAAATACATTTAAGTAACTATACAAACAACTTAAAAATATAAAAAGCATTAATTGTTAGGCATATTGACATTTACAATTCTGTTATTTGCTTTTTTATGTAAGGCAGTGGAAAGATGGGTTTCTTAAGTGAGAATGGTCTTTTATAAAACAATCAATTTATTTAATGACTGCACAATTTGTGTGTAATGATTCTAAGAGAAATGTTAAACCAAAATAGCACTAGTAAGGTATCAGAAGTCAAATATTAAAACACTCTTGTTTAGTTAAACACAATATAAAATCACATTCAACAATGAAAAAGTTTATATTGAATGCAATTGCTTTTGGGCATGCATTTTAGTCATATTTGCATTGCTGTGACCAAAAGACCTGACAAGAACACTTGAAGAAGTAAAAATTTATGTTGGCTCACCATGTCTCAGACTATAGATGTATTGAAGCAGGGCATTATGGTGGAAGAGCATGACAGAGAGAGGCAGCTCAGGTCATGGAAAGCAGAAAGCAGAAAGAGAGCTCTGCTCACCAGGGACAAAATAGAAACCTAAAAGGTGTACTTTCATTTAAGTACTTCTTCCAGACGCACCCTACCTGCCTATTGTTACTACCTAGTTAATCAATATGGAGGATTAATCCACTGATCATGTAAACCTAATCATAACCTACCTAATCATTTCACCTATGAATATTCTTCCATTATCTCACACATGAACTTTTGGTAGACAACTCATATCTAAACCATAATAATATATTTCTTATATACATATATATACATATATACACACACATATACACACACACATAAACACACACACATTTGTATATTTAACTGTACAACACCAACAAAACTGTCCTCATGGAGTTTATATTCTAGCAAGTGAAGTCAGTTGTCTGATGGCCTTGGGCCAAGGTAGTTCTTCCTTTTTTATCTCTTGCACCATAGAATTTGCTGGGAGCACAATATCCTGAAGTAAGAAGGAACTAACAAGATAGACTGTTTCTGTTCCTATGTACAATACTTCTGTTCCTATCCACATGTCCTATAATGCTTTAGCTCAGTGTAACCTGTAACCCCTGGAGTATATAATCCAAGATAGACTGCTTTTATAGTCCATCAGCTGTGCATAATATTAGGTAGATGCAGATGTGATTCTATCTATCCTATGAAGCTTCTCTGAGCCTACAAAATCCAACTTCCCATAAATTGTAGGCATCTACAATCTCTTGCTGCCTATGAGGAGTAAATTTCTTTCATTCAACTTGTGTGAATATTTTGTCTCATGAGATTTATACTAGATTAAATGTCAGCCCAAGAGGCGATGGGCTTGAAGTAGTAACCAGTGTACAGTGAATCTGCTTTACAGCTACTAAAGCCAGAAAATAACAATTAAATATAATCAATAAAGTATGTGACCTGTTAAAAGGTTGTAAGAGCTATGAAAAACAGGAGATAAAGTACATCAAGGTAAGGGAGGGTAAGACTACAAAGAGTAGGGTGTACACATTACAGTACTAAATAGAATATTCAGTGTGAGTGACCTCATTCAGCAGGTCGTATCTGAAAAAGATCAAGAGATCGAGGAAAGTGGAGATCTAGAAGGGCATTCCAGAAAGAAACAGCTCCTGCAGAGTTCCCCAGGAGGGAGCAGGAATGCCAGCATCACTGCCATAGAATGAGGGGAGGGGAGCATTTGAAGAGGTCACACAGATGACAGAGGCTGAATATCTTAGGTCAAAGTTCAGTACACTTTTCTATAAATAACAGAACACTAAGTACATATGGATTTGTGACCCACAGAGTCCTTGTCTTAACCCCTCTACTTGGCCTAGGGGATGTGATAACCACCGTAGGCAATAATACAAATGAATGTAAATGACTCTGTTCCCATTAACTCTATTTATGCACACTGAAAGTTAAATTTTATATACTTTTCACATATAATACATTTAAAAATATTTTCAGCCATTCAAAAATATGATGATAGTTCAGTGAATTCTTTTTATTCATGTCACTAAACCATAAACCATAACTACCATCCTTAGCTCTTGGGCCCATAAGCCGTAGTTTTCTGACCTCTGATGTTAAATATGGTTGGTTGGGCTGGGGATGTGGCTCAAGTGGTAGCCCGCTCGCCTGTCATGCGTGCGGCCCGGGTTCGATCCTCAGCACCACATACAAACAAAGTGTCTGCCGATAACTAAAAAAATAAATATTAAAATTCTCTCTCTTTCTCTTTAAAAAAAAATGTATGGTTGGTTGTGGCAAAGTGGTGGTTCTTTAGTCTCAGTGAAATGAAGTTTTAGTGTGAGATTTTCAACAGAAAAAAACATGATAACTTTAACACTTTCCAAAAGATCACTCAGGCTGTATGTTGAGAATATAGTATAGAGGGCAGGAATCAAAAGTACAGAGACATATCAAGAGGCCAGTAGGGAATTCTAGGCAAGTCAGGTGTGGGTGGTGCATGCCTATATTTCCAGCATTGTGGGAGGTTGAAGCAGTAGGAAGGCAAGTTCAAGGCCAGCCTCAGAAACTTAGGCCTTAAGCAATTTGGTGAGACTCTGTCTCAAAAATAAATAAAAATTAAAAGCGCTGGGAGATGGAGCTCCAAGGTAAAGTGGGTTCAATCCCCAGAACCAAACAAGGAAAGAAAGAAAAGAAAAAAAAAAAAAAAGACAATTTCAGGCAAGAGATGAGAAAGGCTAAAACCTGAGTGGTAACATGGAGGTAGAGATTGGTAGTGAGGTAGTCAGATTCTGAACTTGTTTTGAAGTGTCTTTACTGTCCAGTTATATACGGAGTAAAAGGGGCAGTGGGAAGAGGCATCAAGGTTGTACCTTCCCAAACATCTGGCAAGGAGAAAAAAAAAATACATTCAAATCAAATTAATCTTGCTTCAAACCTCATCTCAGTATCTATGTGACATATGGCAAATGAACTCTTCCATGGCCTCATTTCTATGAAGTGGGGATGATAATTAAATACTTACAGAGTAAATGTAAGTTATAGGGCAAACAACTAATATTCAATGGTTGCACTGAACTATATGGTATGAATGGTTCTGTGTGCTTCATTGACTGGTCAGGATGGATTCTTCTATTTACCATGTGGAAAACCTGAACTGTACTGCCCAGGACCCCCCTGTCTACATCTTAGAGGACTGCATTTGAAACTCTTTCTGTCAGACTTCAGCCTCCATGATTTTAACCATTATGCTACTGCCTCCCTGAAAAAAATATAATTCATTTGTCATAAAACCAGACACTCAACCAATAAATGACTTATATAATCTTTGGAGCTTATCTTAAAAGTGATATAAGGACTAGAAATTTAAAAGGAAACAAAATAAAATAATGGAGCAGAACAGAAAGATTAAAAAAAACTAAACATGGAGTAAAAAGATTGTAACATGGGTGCATGAGCAAAAAAATATTGGGGCAAATTTTTTCAGACAAAAATCTCACACTTGATTTTAGTGATCCATAAAGACAACTTCTCCTACATTAGGAAAATAGTAAAATATAAAATCACTCATTCATTTGTTAAATACTTTGGAATGCCATGAATCATTGGTCTAAAACCAGAAATATAAGAAAATATAAGCTACTGATGACATCTTCCTCCTTGTAGTAACCATTGTTTGTGAATATGATCATCCAGGATTATTTTCACGGGGGTTAAGAGAAGCTTGGTAGTTCAGGAAAAATATTCACAATCACAGAAGCATAATTCAGTCCCTCAGAAAACTGTAATTCATCTAAGTTGCAATGGGAATTTTGTGTTTTTTAATTGTTTTAAGGGAGGTAAAAAGAAAAAGGGAATGCTAAATATTAAATATTCTTGATTCTTATTATTCACATCTCAGGCTAAAATGGCCATCATATAGGGAACTGCTAGTTCTCAGATGGTGAGAGTCACAAATACCAGCACACACTGGGAGGGTATGATAGCAGAGAAAAGAAACTAACAAGGCCAATTTTATGATGAGGAAATGTTTCTCTCAGAGGGCAGATAATGATCAAACTAAATTTGTTTAACAAGAGAAAATGTGATACCAACAATGCTATGATGTATATAGAAATACACTTGTATAAGGAGTTTTACACTTTATTTATTCATAATCAAAATATATTGATCTCTTCGCACATATTGACAAGAAAGTAGTAAATGTCTTCAAGGAGAAGTAACATACCAGAGCCAGCCCTATTGTGAAGATATCCACAGTTCTAGCTGACTTCTTTATTTTCCTTAATCTCTCAAATCCAGAGCCCAGTATATCTCCCAGCTTTTAGGAGCACTGTCACCCTTGTGCACCTAGCAATGCCTGCTGGCTAGTGACTGTATCTCCTTGATGAGCAAGCCAAGCCAGTCCCAGGCAGCTCCCCTTTCAGCCTGACAGCTGCAGATCCCAGGTGGTCTGACATTTGAGATGGAGGCTGTGGATAAGATTGAAGGTGTTTTAGGGGAGAAGTAGGCTGTGAATAACACCAAGACTTCATCCAGATGGAATCACTCAGGAGACAACCTGAGATGCTCTATTACTGTCCATATGTCTTCTAGGTCTCCAAAGGCCAGACTCCATTGATTTATTAGAAACCCACTATTTATGCTTTTGGCTCACCTCACAGCAGACTACAGTAAAGGATTTATCAGAGATGCTGCCGTTTCTGGCGGTTATTGGAATTTTATAAGTTCTTTAAATAAAACAGCCTCCATAAATATCCTAGTAAACATCAGACAATAAAGTAAATATTTGGGGGGTGAGATTCAGTTTATTTCCTCTTAATATATATCACCTTTTTACAAGTTTCCTTCCCAGGGCAGCCTCATGGCAAAACATTTTACAGAACGTACCTATCTTAGGTAAACAAATACATATGTGATTCTAAAGAAATCCAAATTACAAGACATCATTTTGCAAAGAGTATTCTTAAGCACAATTTTTCATTGCAGATAAACCTGCAAAGAATTATTTCATTGTTTTATCAGCACAAACAGTTGTTATTAGAGTATCTTATTTATAGATGGTTCTTTGAGAGACTATAGTAATATAGCAAAATATCAGTTATTCCATCACACTGGTGAATTTAATGAACCTGAAGGTGTGTGTTATTTTAGCACTTGCTGTAGCTCCTGTGAAAACCCAGTGGTGCTAAAATCTGTAAACCTGTCATTGCTTAAGTAATAACCTTGTTAAAAGCATCTTCATTTAACTTACTCGAGCTTCAGCAGGATGCAGGTTTTATTTTATCAGTGTAGAGGGTAGGTGTTTCAAACTCAAACCACTTATGGTAAATATAATTAATTGTAGTTTATTAATTTATTCTCAGTGTTATTGCTTTTATTTTAACACTTAGTTTAAATTAAATATTGTCTGGAATCTAGTGCCTATTTTCAATTTTTTACACATTCTTAATTTGTATTGAATTTCTGTGGTTACAGGAGTAAATTTTGTTTATGCCAATGAAAACGTTCATTTTAATCTTTAATATTCTTTATGTGAAGCCCAACAGACTCTCCTCACTACTCCCACTATATACAATGTGGAGAAAAAATACAAAGTGCATTTTTGTTAATCTGCTGGGAATGGATTTGAGTTCATTCTTGTCTTTTAAAAATATGGAGAAAATTGGATATTGATGGTAGGTGTTCAGAATTATCAATTGATTTCTGCAAGAACACATCTACAATTATTGAAAGGCTGACAACAAAAATACTCTCTCCTCCTGCCTCATTCTTCCTTTTATTTGGAGCTAATTCTAAAAGGGAAGAGAAGAGAAAAAAAGAGGGGGAGAGAGAAGGAGACAAGAAAGAGAAGAGGAGAAAAATAAGGAAAAACTATACTTTATACAATTACAGAATTAAAATAAAAACAATTTTTTTCTGATTACCCAGACAGATCAACAGCAAGGTGAATGATAAAAGCTGTATATTATCATCCACATTGAAGAACTTGGTAAATTGCAATGATGCTGTTGATAGATGCTGCTAGGCATTTACAACCACATCTATTAAAAAACTGATGGAAAGTTTTGGTGGCCAACTTCTGTTTCATTGCTGACAAAATTTTTTTAAACAACTACTTTGATAGATAGGATAAGATTCATATGAAGTCTACTTTCCCCAAAAAATAACAACAGACATGCAAGTGGAAATAGTATATTAAGTCTATTTGACAATAAATTGAACCTATCAAGGTAGTTTTGGTTTGAAATCTATTGTTTTTCAAAGAGCCTTTTTTATAAGATCATGAAATTTCATGTTTAATTTATGTTAAAGTCTTAGAAAACTAACCAATCAATATTTAACCTGTAAAGAAATAAAATAAAATGTCTGCAATTTAACTTGAATTTTATTGTTTTAAAACATATTATTGACCCAAGAGCAGTGCTACATGCCTATAATCCCAGCAAAGCAACTCGGGAAGCTAAGTCAGGAGTTTGAGACTGGCCTCAGCAACTTAGTGACACCGTCTCAAATCTAAAAAAAAAAAAAAAAAAAAAAAAAAAAAACCTAAAATAAAAGAGGGCTGAGGATGTAACTCAGTGATAAAGAGTCCCTGGGGTAAATCCCTGATACAAAAAAAAAAAAAAAAATAGAAAACGTATATACATATGTGTGTTTGTGTGTGTATAATGATCAGATTTTTACAAACTTCAAGATATTTTTATGAAATTAAAAACTTATAATTCTGATGTTTATCATTCCATTCTAATCTTTAAATTATAATGTAGATTTTAAATATGAAGGTTAAAAAGTGTCAAGAGGATATACATCAAGAACTAAACCAATTTCTCTTGTTATTTTTAATATTAAAAATACTAGTACTTTTAAGCATTACTGTCTTTCACTACTTTGTCTTTTATGATGGTTTTAGAATTAATAATGCTTAGAATACTTAGAGCATAGTCCATTCAAATAATAGCATATTTACGTAAGTAGTAACAAAAGCTTGTTTTAAAATTGCACACATACAATTTTTGTAATTATCAATTTTTTACAAAAATTTGCTACAAAGTAGTTCTTTTTCATAAGTCAGCTAATGATTATATATTTTAAAGAAATAACATTTTGAATCAATATATTAAGCAACCATGTTAATTTTTGTTTGGTCTGACAGTTAGTATAGTTTCTAAACAATAGCTGGACAGAAGATTATACACTTTTATCTTTCAATAAGATACATTTTAAAAATACATTAAAGTTAGAAGAATTTAATGAAATTCACACTTATATCAAGGATTTTTTTAATTAAATCTATTGGTTGTTGGTATCTGTGAACTCTTAAGAATAAACACCTGCAGTGTTTTATTATGTAAAAAGGTGGTTTAATTGCATCATATTTATCACAGACAAATCAAGCCCTATTCAGAAGATAATAATGACACAGTAATTGGATCAGTAATTGGTTCAGGATGATTCAATATTGTACTAATAATCATAAATACTGCTGTCTTCTGCTTTGATACAGGGTTGACATGCTAATATAGATTGGACTTGGAGCAATAAATATTAGTGAACTGGATCTAGTATTAATGTTGAAATCCTTAGTTTGGCTATGGCAGCCAGAAACAGGTATAAACCATTTGCACTCTTGAAAATATCTACATTCTAATTTATAATATAAATTTAGTCAACGCACTTTATTGACTTTTTTAACCAGATATCTTTGAAACCAGCATCTTCAATATACAAGGGTCGAGGGGAGTAGAAATAATGAATTTTCCCAATTTTCCTTATAAAATTGATCATTCTGTGGGAGTGATATAGTTTTTACATTTGATTGAGCTGAGTTGCCATGGCTGATGTGACATGATGACCTGGTGGGCAAAATTATTCATGTGCCAGTCACATAATGATGGATAAGAAAATCATTCCCATTACCACACTGTGTTCAGCAGACACTTGGCGGTTAAACAGGACTATTTCTTAGTCAGTGTGGTAGCAGTCTTTCAGAGAGTCAAAGGAAGGGAGGCTCATTAAAAAGAAAACAATGATCCTTATTCACTCAACATGGAACCTTGCCTTATAAGAATATATTGGGCAGGTCTGGGCTGGAACAAAAATGGCATATCCCTTTTTATCAATGGAGATAAAACACAGGGTCAACCTGCCTTGGATGGAGTACAGCCTGCTGGTGATAGAAGTGGATATATTCGGGCATTTGTTTATTTATGATAATTTCTACTTATGGAGGGATGGTGTTCATAGTCTAAGTATCCTACCCTACTGAAATAGGTCTTTATGTGGAACTAGAAGTGGACAGTTTACAGGTACCAATACAGAACTTAATTATGCAGTGATGATTTTCAAGTTGTAAAAACCTTGTACATGGGCAATTAGACGTGTGATGCTTATCAGGTGATGGCAGAAAAAAAAATTTTCTGTTATCTTTAACAAAACATAGGATAATAATATGTACAAAATCTAGGCCCAGGACCCAAATAATGTGCCACAGAATACAGAACCGATTCCTCTTGGCAAAGAACCCCAAACATAAATGTCACATTTCTTAAGAGCAATAGCAAGGCTAGTGGGAAAGTGAATTTTCAGCTTTCAATTATTGCATTACTCTTCTTTGGACTTTGAGTTTTAATTATTTACAAATTGGGAATTCATATACCCCAAAAGGTCATGCTGAAGAAAATGAATATAAAGCTTATCAAATGTATTATTTGTATAAATTCTCAAGGATAAGTGTCAAATTTCTCTCACATCCTTTATCTATCCAATATTTACTTAAAGAGTCTTTGAAAGAAGGTGTCTTAGTCTAATCTATGTTGCTGTAACCGAAGACCATAGCCTGAATAACTTACAGTTTGTTTAGTTCATGATTCTGGAGGCTGAAATGTCCAAGGCCACGTTGAGTTGTTCAAAATTGCTCTGATATAGTATTTTCTGGCTTTTTTCCTTCTAAGGCAGTGTTCCTTCTCTGTTGCTTTCTACCTGACATAGGCAAGGAGAAAGTAGCCATCTGACTCTAGGCTGCATGCAAAAGATGGATGCTACAATTCTCTCAACATAAGCTCAACGAAATCTTCCTCATGACATCGCTGTTGGCTCTATTTTTTAATGCTTTTATTAGGGCATTATAATTATACTTAACAGTTGTGTTCATGTTGACAGAACCATACATGTATAAAATTTAATTTGTTCATATCAGTCCCTAGTGCCTCCTCTCCCCCCCCTCTTTCATTTTCTCTACTCTACCAGTCTTCCTTCTGTTTATTTATTTATTTTGCAGGGGCATACTGGGGATTGAACTCAGGGATACTTACTCACTGAACCACATCAAAGCCCTATTTTGTATTTTATTTAAACAGAGGGTCTCATTGAGTTGCTTAGGCTTTGCTGTTGCTGAGGTTGGTTTTGAACTCGAGATCCTCCTATCTCAGCCTTATGAGCTGCTTGAGATTACAGGTGTGTGCCACTACACCCAGCTTTTCTATTTATTTTTAATTGGCTTTATGAATATCCACAAAGATGGAATTTAGTGTGGTATGTTTAAACATGCACATAGCATAATTTTGTCAAATTAATACCTTACTTCCTCCCCTTTCCACCCCGGCTCCCCAGTCTACTTCTTTACTCCACTGGTTTTCCCTCTATCCTTGTGATATCGTTTCCCACCCTTCTTTCCCCCTACTTTGCTCTAGCTTCTGCATATGTGAGAAAACCTTCAACTCTTGATTTTATGAGTCTAATACATTTCACTTAGCATGGTGTTATTTTTATCTATTTACCAAAAAAAAAAAAATGATTTCATTCTTCTTTATGGCTGAGAAAATTTCAGTATGTGTGTGTGTGTGTGTGTGTGTGTGTGTGTATGTGTGTGTGTATCACATTTTCTTTATTCATCTATTGAAGGGCACCTGGGTTGGTTCCATAACTTGGCTACTGTGCATTGAGCTATTATAAACACTGATGTGGCTGTATCACTATAATCTCCTGGCTTTAGTTCTTTTAGTTCCAAGGAATAGGATAGCTGGGTCACAGGCTGGTTCCATTCCTAGTTTTTTGAGGGATCTCCATACTGCTTTCCAGAGTGGTTGTACTAATTTGCAGTCTCACCACCAAGGTGACTCTATTTTCTACATAGGCACGGAGGGATATCTTCATCATTTGCAGGAGTCTGGGGTTACTGCCAGAGGCAATGTTCCAACTCCACAGGCAAGGGAAATAGATAATTTCAGTTCCTGAATCAGCATTGCATCCAGTAACACCTGAGCAGTGAAAATCCTGTGGTGTCTTCATTCAAGAGCCAGGAAATTCCACGTGTTTGCAGAATGGAGTTCTCTCCTAAGTGAAGGGAGTGTTTATTGTTAAGTAGCCACAAAAGGAAATCTGCAGTCACAGAGCAGCCCAGCAGTCACACGTTTGCCTTGTATCAACGCCTCAGTGACTCCAGCCCGGAACCAACTGCTCGGGAGTTACATGATCACTATTTCACTGGGTCCTACATCTCCCTGAAACTCTACGTGTAGATGTGGTTCACTGGTTTAGTGACGTGAATGAAGGGAATTCACTACACTTCAAATCTCTCATTACACCTTAATTAGGACCCCAGCTAGAAATATCAATGTTTTAACAACTGTAGCAGACAAGGTTTCTTTTCTTTCCTTAATCACATATTGTAAAGCATATTGAAGTAGTTTATCAATGTTTTCTTCTTTTGTTTTTCTCTGGATTGAGAATCTATGGCTAGAGACTAACATAAAAAACTCAGGCTATGGCTTTTCAGTTTAAATTCTTAGCTCAGTTAGCCACTCTCAGAGAAATAAATGATTACAGTTATCACACAAAATAAATTATTAAGGATGAACACATTTCTAGCTAATTTTTTACTATTGTTGTCTTTTCTGTGTTGGTGGACTTTATTATTATTTTTAAACAGGAATTGTGCCACTAGGAAAAAATCATACTTTTCTTCCCGTTATTATTTAGTAAATCTCCACATGATTTTTTAAATTCCCCATTCATTTTGATTGTAGAAACCTGGCTTTGGACTCTCCATTATCAAGGGCACCTGAGTAATCTCTTCTAGCAGATATAGAGTTATTATATAAAACACATTTTAATGCCTTTAGCATCTATACCATAATTTTTCATTAAAAAACTATAATAAGTCTTTATAGTAAACTGAGAGGACACCTCATTTTACTCAATTATTATTTATTTAAATAGTTACCTTTCCTCCCACATAATTACAATAAATTTCTGATTAACAAAAAATAGAATTAAACTATAATTTTAAACATTTATTTTTAAATCAAAGAAAGAAGACAAACAATAGTAAAATTTAATCTGTCCTTTGGGGCATGAGAAAGCTTACAGGTCTAGTCATCCAGCTAAATGACAGTCAGAAAAGATCATGTGACTAGGGTCTAAAAACTAATTAATCTCCATAAAGCTGTAAGTGAGGTAGGTAAGATGACTTGAAATCTGATTACATTATTGCATTTAAGGGGAGAAAATGCAGCATGTATTTTTCATGTTGATTTTAACCACCTGAGCCCTTAATGACGTTTTGTACCTTAGAAGAAAACTCGTATTTCATCCATATTTCAAAGGAACTGCAAAGATACTATTGTCATTAGTACATGATTTATGCATTTGTTGTAAATACTATGAAAATGATTCATCTACCATCCCTTTGTAAAGTTTTCCAAGTATAAGTAATTCTTTGAAAAGTAGAATCCCTGTAAAATGGACACCATAAATTCAAAGATTAAAAGAAATTGACAAAGATATTTAAAGGTAATAATAATTTAACTATGTTCACCCTTATCTCTGTGAAAAGCAAATGATTCGTAATATATTTTTTATTTTGGCTATTGAATACTTTTGGGCTTCACTTTTATTTTCTAAGGTTAAAGTCCTATTTAAAATACAAAAATGATTAAATATGGTATTTATTCCCCACACATTATGTGGAATGCCCTGAAAATAATCCTTATTAGACAGAAATGAGCATTAAGAATATATGTGTGTATGTATTTGTATGGTTTCTATTTGTGTTGTATGTAAGAGAGAACAAGAGAGAGATATTTGAAATTTTAATAATGAACACTGTTAATCATAAAATATGTAAATAGTAGACTATCTACAAAAATTTCATTTAGAAAAAAAATCGAAGTGCTATAATTTGAATAGAAATACAAGCCAGAGAATTTATTGCCACCAGGTCATCCCTTGTACACTGAACACAAACACAATTTATTCTCTAATTTGTTTTATTAAAAGGATAATTATTTCTTTCATAATAACAATAGGGTATGTGTAAAGAGACTGGGTCATGAAGTGGAGCACCTATCACTGACAATGTTAAAGCAGCTTAAACATGAAGGGCTTTTTTTAAAAAAAATTATTTTTTAGTTGTAGTTGGATACAATATCTTTATTTTATTTTTTTATGTGGTGCTGAGGATGGAACCCAGGGCCTCGCACGTGCTAGGCGAGCTCTCTACCGCTGAGCCACAACCCCAGCCCAAGATGAGGGGCTTTTAAACTACCATGTTTTACACGAAGTTTTCATGAGTTAAGGAATGTTCACTATGCAAGGAGGAAGGCATCATTTTTTTCATTTTGGTAAAAAGAGTAAATGCTACTTGATTTTCCCCAGTATGCAAACTTTAGAGAAATCATAAGGGTATGTAATCTAAGATTCAGAAGAAAAAATATTTTGGGTCCTTCATTTATCTTTTTCTCTAATCCCCTTAGATAGATGTGTGTGCATTGGATAGATGCACACCTAGAGATATGCCCCTACTCAGAGGAAGAGGAAGAGGAGCTGCAGAGCTCCAGAGGTGGACGAACTAGGAAGAGTGCTGGAAAACCACAGGATGTCATGTCAGGAAAGGGAGTCATTCCATCTTTCCTGACCTCTGCCTTCATCCTCATCTAATCTTGTCGGTATCCCTTCCTATTATCCTCTATCTTTCCACTTTGCCCTTTAGAATTAATGTATAAAACACATTTTCCCTATCCTGAATAAGCATTTGAGAGCAGCTATACTTCCTGAGTTCACTGAATATTTTTAGACCTCAATAGGAACTTCAGCTGTAACATGCTATGAGTGATCACAGTATCAATGAAAATATCATCACAATTATTTAGGATAAGTTAACCATTGCTGAAATATTTCAGGCCTACACTTCCAATCATTAGTAATTTGAAGTGGGTTGTTTTGTTTTGTTCTGTTTTTGGTACTAGAGATCAAATCTAGGGGCACTGAACAACTGAGCCACATCCCCAGCCCTTTTGATTTTTTATTTTGAGACAGGGTCTTGCTAAATTGCATAAGTACTCGCTAAGTTACTTAGGCTAGCCTCAAACAGGAGACTCCTGCCTCAGCCTCCTAAATCTCTGGGATTACAGGCTTGTGCCCAACTCTTTCCAATGGAAAAATGGTAAATATTCCTGGTTAATAGTAAAAGGAGCCGGGTGCAGGGGCACATGTCTGTAATCCCAGTGGCTCAGGGGGCTAAAGCAGGAGGATCACTAGTTCAAAGCCTGCCTCAGCAAAAGTGAGGCACTAAGCAACTCAGTGAGACCCTGTCTCTAAATAAAATACAAAATAGTGTTGGGGATGTAGCTCAGTGGTTGAGTGCCCCTGAGTTCAATCTCTGGTACAAATAAATAAATAAAGTAAAAGATGAATGATAACACACTAAAGAGCATTCTAAAGTTTTGTGCCAAGGATTTCTAAAATATTCTATGTATAAAATAGTCTATAAAAAGTCTCATAAATTATTCTAAATAATGTTTAGTGCATGCAAGGGTATACTTGAGGTATAAAATGTCACTCTGTCAAATGCTAAATTCTACGCAGAATTTTACTTTAGCATGGAATAACATGCAAATAAATGCCTGAGCATTTCCACTAACTGTAATGTAGAAAAATTTCATGATCCTATAGAAAGTCTATTCACTGTCCTTAGATAATCAAATAGATAAACCTTGCCATTCAACGTTAAGAAAAAAGTTCTGAAAGGAAAATAAATAAACAAATAAAATAAATCATTTAATAAAGAAAAAGCTGATTTAATTCTCTAACCTGATAACTTTCTTTCAACTTTTTTCTTTACTCTGATATTACAGTTACTGAGCAATTTTAGAAATTCTCATATCCAAAATGTGTGAATACTCCAACACAAATGATTTACCTGTTTTAAAGTGAACCTTCAAAGGCTTACTATTTATGCAGTAATGTGTATACATGGCATAAATTGTCAACTCTTCTGCAAATTTGAGCCTAATTTTGAGTTTGGGGTGTGAATTTTAGGTTTTCTCTCCTTTTTCTTTGCTTATTCTACTACCTTTATGTCTGACAAGGTATTTCCTAAAACATCTGAAATTTCGATGTAAATTGAGACCCAGTTTGACAACTGAGGGACAGATTTATGAACCATGAAGACTCCTAATTGGTAGTTTGATGTGAATGTTATTCATTTATTTACTTACTTATTTACTTATTTTTTCATTCATTCATCTACTTACTTATGGAGAGAACATTAGATAAAAATCCATTTGAAAACACTTTAATGAGAAAGATGGTAGGCAAATTCTTTTTAATATAAAAGCCACTTCAACTATTCATCATGATTACAGAAAATCTGCATTGTGACAGAATATCATTTAACTTTCAAAAACTACAAGCAGTGACAGCACACATTTTTCAAAGCTCTTCTATGTAATAATTTTTTGTAAAGATTGTACAACCCAATCTTTGAAAGAGCTTAAATTACCAATCAAATATACATAACCTATTTCATTTGGTAGGGTCTTGATTTTATATATTATTTTGGCTTTGTTTTAACAAATATACTTGGCCATAATGAAAATAAACCTGCTGAAGTCTCCGAGGTCTGAGACAAGCTATAACACATTTCTGCACCATGGGGTGGGCTCATGGGATACCTACTGAGAAAATGCATGCCCACTGAGCATGCCCAGACTATTAAAATGAATTGACATGTTAATGCTGACAGGAAAAGAGCACAAGAGAGCTTGCTAAATTACTGCTCAGTCAGGCACTAGGAATTCCTGAGTGGTTAACTCCTGAGCAGAACCCACAGAAAGCACAACAACAACAACAAAACTTTATTGTCAAATGCACCCAAACAAACAAACACTAACAGGGTTGTCATGTTAGTAATCCACCTACCAATAAATCATATGGATTTTAATCATACCTGCCACCTTAGCTGCTTATCCCCAGAGAAATTGTTTTCTTTTTGCTCCCTCCTTCATTCACTTTCAATTATCTGGAAGCCGTTTCGCATGTTTATTTATTTATCTAAAGTTCACATACAGTATCCACACACAAATTTTCTCCAGGGGTCTGGGATCAGGCAGATCATACAAGGATGCAATGGCACGAAGCAGCTAACAGCTCAGATGAATGTACTCCATCTCACAAACTGCTGTGGACCATGATGACAAGGAAAGGGGAGGACAGAAAGTAATTAGTGTGTGTACAATGATGGATTATGGCTTAATATTCAAGCATTTCACCTTTAGACCACTCTAGGTAGACTTAAGGATGGATAAAACAGGAAGTCTATATGATTTTTGATAAAAAAGAGAAAGTAGCTCTGACGCATTATCATTCCTTCTCAAAGGAGGTGGGGTTAAGTCTATCCACTTTTACACACATATGTTGGATTAGTCTATTCAATTATTTAAAAATTGTTCAGTCTCAAAAATTAATAAGACCATAAATAAATGACTTTCAGTCTAAGGCAGGAAGAAAAGAAGTTGTACATTTCAGATGAAATTATTCAATTTGGCCATCATGTCTTACTCCCATGGACAAATTCAGAAAACCATATCAATGTGGTTGCCTGAGAAATAAATAGAGTACTGTTTGTGACCTTTCCTTGGCTCCAGGAGGTGAAAATTAGTACAAATTCAACATAATGCCCATCCTTTATACACAAAAATCATTACCACAAGACAAAATTGATACAAAAATAGATATGTCAGGGGAAATTCAACAGAAAATTTTCACTTTAATATATATTAGGTTAAATGCTTTTTGATACTTGTGTGGTAGTGGTGATGGTGGTACTAGTAGTGGTGTGTGTGTGTGTATGTGTGTGTGTGTGGAAGTCTTATGCACATTCAGATCTATACTTGCCATGCTGTGTATTAGCTCTGTCTCTAGATATGATCTGTTTAGAACACCCATAGAAATTAAAAGGATCACATGGAGTTTGACATTTTGCAAAATGAAAGAATAATGGATTTATTATATTGTGTGAGGTTTTTTTTTTCTTTTAATAAAAATGTCTGACCCTTGGGAAGCTTGGCTGGAAGTTTAGAAGTCTGAATCATTTTTCTTCTTCTTTATACTCAAAAAAATATAACAATGTAATTTCCTCAGTTTCATATTTCTTTTGATATTTCAGAAAATTTGAGTTATCTTTCTTGCTCATAAATCATAAACTAAATAATCTATTTCTAATCCCAAAATAGTTGGCTTCTTATGTGGACTTAGAATCTTGTATTCATATGCCAAAATTATCAAATCTTCTTGCATATTTAATTTTATATTTTTCTTTTTATAAATGTGGTCAATGCCATGGCACAAAAACACAAGAAGCATTTGGGCTTTGATCTCAAATCAGAACAGAATAAATAGTGTACATCCTGCTGAATATAAATTTTTTGCTTCCCAAGTGCCAGATTACTTGCGTATTGTATACACTAAAGTTAATATTTTAGAATGGAAAAGAAATTATTGGGTCAAATTTTGTAGACCTTTTACCAGTATATATCTATATTATAGAGTTTGTTACCATTTTATATTTACTCTTCCCTTAAAAAGTGTATTCATTAATCTATCCAATAATTATTTATTGAACACCTAATAGGTGTCACGTGTTTAAAGTGGAATATTTCTCAACTGGTGCATAAATCTATCATCTTTTCAGTTTCTAAAACACCAACTTCAAAGTTCAAAATTAGATTAATTTTAAGTATCCAATCTGCATTAGTCTATCTGTGTCACCTGAATAAGAAGACTCAGAGCAAACAGAATTGTAAGACATCCTGGTAATGATGGAGAAGGAAGTCAGAAGGGGTAGGAGGGCCTTGGAATATGAGAGAATGGAAGAGAACACTTCAAGAAAGAGAGTCCAATGTTATCAAAATGTTAAGCAACATAAGGACCGAAAAGGACTCCTCTGTTTGGTTTCATAAGAAGACGTCGTTGCTGCTCTTGCAGGCATAGTAAAATAGAAGCCAAATTACATTGGCATTAGAAATAAATAAGAGAAGAAAATGAAGAAGGAGCTAAAGAATTTTTTCTTGACGGGGGGACAGTAGACAGACGACAGTAAGACAATAGTTAGAGTACAGATCTGGGGTAGAGAGGTTTTTATCATAGTCTGTGTATGGCTTCCCCTGGAGTTGTGCAGCACTCAGACAATATAAACATATACAATGTCAGTGTTGTTCTTTGTGTTTTCAGTCATTTTTAAAATGGAAGGAAGATTCATAGATTTAAGTGTTCATGAAAACTAACCCAAAATGAAGAACAGGTTGGAGATACTGGGCAAGGGAAATTCAGAACAAGCATGTTGGGGGACTGGCTGTGAGGGCAATATGAGGCATCTCTTTTTATTTAGACAAGTGTGAATTAAGTTCAGTTTCTATAATTTGTAGTTCTTCCATAAATGTACACATGGCCAGAGTACATTAAACAGCCCTTCCACACCCTGATCATGTCCCTTTTTCCATTATAAATTTTAGCTTTTCTATCACTGACTTGCGATATTATTTATTTTAACTAGGAAAAAAAATTCTGGTTTTTCACTGTTGTATCTTTAGCTCCAAGAATACTGCCTATAGGAGGTGCTCAATGAATATTTATGCATTTTTTCCAGTCATTTTATCATAGAGTTATTTATAAAAATTTCACTATGCTCTGGAAGAAGATACTATTGCTAGTCTAAACAACAATCAATTAGCCTTTCTCTCCCATGTTGGTGAATCCCAATTTTGCTCACATGTGACCACCACTTCCTCTGTGTCTCAAGAGAAGCCCAATTGGTCTTAACAGATTGCAACTATCTTGTCACTCTTCTTTCCAGGGAATTATTCTGTAGGGAGCATGTAACCCAGCCCTGCCCAGTGAGATGTATGAAGAGCCTGAATTGGAAGATTCTTTGCTGATTAAAAGAAACAAAAAATACACCATTCCTCATCTTCTGATCTATTTCATTTTATTTACATTTTGGACCTGAAGCTAGGGTCCATCGTATAAGCATGAAAAGAGCCGTGTAAAGAGTAAACTAAGTTTCTTAGTAGAGAAGTAAGATTTGGGTCACTGAACAGGGTAACTCTGACTTCTATTTACTCAGTTGAGCTCCACTATCTCTATCTGTATTGAAGGAGCAATACAGATGACTACCAAAACCTCTAGCTCCAAGAGTGTACAACTTTCTGGTCTTGAACATAACATGTTCACATGATTTAGGTGAAAAGACACAAGAAGAGATTTACAAATAAGTGCTTCTTAACTGGGTGCTTGCCTAGGGACAGGTCCACATACAAGTTCATCCATCCTGTTAACAGAATTTTTTTCCATGTAGATGTAAGATTCATGGAAGATTGCTTCTGCAAAGTCAGAAACATAAAGAATGATTTCTAACAAGGTGATTTTACATAATGTAACATAATCTCAGGAGTGATATTAATTAATAGAAATTAATTAGAAGAAAGTTACAAGTCCCACCCATAATCTAGGGTGGGGGAATATACATGGCATGAACACAGGAAACTTTAGGGTCACTTCCATTTCTGTTGACCACTATTCACCATCTGGCCACCAAGTATTGATGCCCCTCCCTCATGCAAAATAAATTTGTCTCCTCCCACATTTTCCAAGTCTCAACCCAGTAGAGAATCAGTTCAAAACTAAAAGTTTAATCATTTAAATAAACTTTTGAGTTTGGTTGCAATCCTCTGTTGCATGATGGTTAGCTTCTAAGGTACAGTTCCTCTCCATCTTGTGATCCTAATCCCTGTAAAACTAAGAAATAAGTTATCTGCCTCCATTCAAGCTCAGTATAAATTAGTGGGATAGAGCAAAAATAACATCTAACATTACAGTTCAAACATGTACAGAATGGGGCAGGGGATATAGCTCAGTGGTAGAGCACTTATTTGGCATGAATGAGGCTTTGGGTTCAATCCCCAGCACCACAAGAATAAACAAAGAGCAGAAATGAAGAAGGAAAGAAGTCACTGGTCCATGGCAGTTCTGAAATCCAGCTAGGTAAATATTTGGTTTTGTGACTTGGTTTCAAGGGCCTGGGGGTAATTCTGTGTGTCTCTAGGCCCCTCCTCTGGGTTCTTGGTTTTGCTTTTTCAGTCAAAGTATATATCTTCAAAGGTAATAGCTGAGCAGTTACATCAGCATTATCTACCAATAGAATTTGGAATGACAGCCTCCTCTCATATCATCTTCTCTGTCCTTCTCAGTCCAAGATGGTAGTGCCTTCATTGAAACAATCATTTCCCAGTATCTCAGGAATTCTGAGATAATTTCTTCTCCACTTTGTCAACCTTCTAAAATGGTTAAAGCACACCATAATTCACTTAGTAATATCTTTATACTTTGGAAGAATCTGTGAGGTATTCAACCTTAATCTCTTGAAAAGTCATTTTTTTGTGATAGAATACTTAGCATTTTAATAATTTCTGAGGTTTTACTAAGTTGTAGAGTCACATCCTTGACTATTTCCCCATAACAAGCTTTTTCAATAGCAAATTGTTTAATATTTTGTTTTGTTTTTAAAAAAATCTGTACAAACTGAAAATTTTCAAAATCATCAAGAACTCCTTCCTTTTTAAAATTTCTATAGTCATCAAGAATCAATAAGGCAGCACCTTCAACTCTTTCTTTGAAAATCTAGCTAAATATTTGGTTTTTCAATTCAACTTCAAGGCCTATCAGCAAAGTCAGTTAAAGGACCACACATCACTGGCAAATCTTACCCTCCATATAACTGTAAGAGACAATGTTTCTAAACTTTATGCCACTTTTTAGCAAGGATCCCACTTTCTCCAATTTCCAGTAACATGCTTCTTACCTCATTTCAGTCCTCACCGACAATGTCCTCACTGTCTAGAATTCTGCTAACAATCTGCCCAGGCTATGCAGGTATTCTTTTATCATGTTCATCAAAATTTCTTCAGGATGGTTCCAAAGACACTCTCATATTTTTAGAGATTATCATTCTATACCATGTAACAAATGACCACCACACTGGAGGCTTAACAACACATACTTATTACCTTGCAGTTTTTGTAGGTTAGGAGTTCAGGCAAAGCTCAGCTCTGCAAGGTTCCAATTGAGGTGTTGGCCGGGACTGGGATTCTCATCTGGAGGACTGAGGAAGAATTTGCTTCCAAATTCACTCAGGTTGTTGGCAGAATTCATTGCCTATGGCTATAAGTCTGAAGGAGCTGGCTTCTTACTAGTTATTGGCGGGAGGCCCCCCTCAGCTCCTTGCCATTTGGCCTCCTAACACGGACACTTAACTCTTTCAAAGCCAACAGGAGAGAAAGTTAACAGGAAAGACAATTTAGTCCACTAGAGTTCGCCTTCTAGAAAGACTAGTGATAATGCCATGTAATGTAATCATGGAAATAACACCAGTTACCTTTGCCATATTCCATAGGGTGCAAAGTTAAACTTCCTACTCATTCCCAAGGAAAGTATATGCAGGAGTGAATATATGAAAATGAGTGTTACATGCTTAATTATGTACCCCCCAAAATATTCACATGTCAAAGCCCTAACTCCCTGATTTCAGAATGTGACTGTATTTGGAGAAAAGCTGCTAAGGTCTGAATATTTATGTTTTCCCCAAATTTGCATGTAGAAACATATTCACCAGGGTGATAGTATTAGAAGGTAGGGTTTGAGGGAAATGTAATGTTCTGGAGGTTTTGCCTTAGTGAATGGGATTAAGGTCCTTATATAAGAGGCTCCAGAGGACTGGCTTGCCCTTCCTTCTTGTGGGAACAAGTGAGAAAGCTTTTTTGAAGTAGGGATCAAGCCCTCCCAGACATTAAATCTGCTAGAACCTTGATCTCATTCTCCCCAGCCTCTTGAACTGTCATCAATAAATTTGTAGCTATATAAATTACCCATATTTTTGTTGTATCAACCCAAATGGACCAACACATAAGGTTCTTAGGGAAGTGATTAAATTAACATGGGGTCATTAAGGTGGATCCTGATCCAGTATGACTGATGTCCTTGTCAAAAGAGACGATGAGACAGACAAGTAGTGAGAAGACCCTGTGAGGCAAAGGGAGAAAACAGTCATCAACAAAATAAGAAGACAGACATTAGAAGAAATCAACCCTGCCAACACCTTCATCTCAGACTTCTAACCTGAAAAACTGAAGGAAAAATAAATTTTTGCCTTTTAAGCTGTCTAGTGTGTGCTATTTGTAGGGTCATCCTGAGTCACCTTGGGGTCTCTTCATGACCACAGGGAATGATATTGGGCTTTAAGATAATGTACAATTTTTTCGTTCTTCTAATGTGGCTGTGTGCACTGGAATTTCTAACTATTGAAAACTTTTCGATTTCAGTCTCTCTGGAGTCTTAGTCCATGTGCTTATCCTAGGACTATATTGATCTTAGATTTTTTATTCATTATTAAAATAGCACTACACTAGTATTCAGATTTCATTTTACCTATTCTGATAAAAACCAGCTTGAGAACTCTGGAAAAGTTTTTTAATCTCTGGATTTTTGTTTCTTTGTCCCAAAATTAGGAGTTTGAACAAAATTATTCTAATTTCCTTTCTCTCAGTAACATAAATCGTAACAGTAATGCAATTTTTTTGTTCATCTCTTTGCTTCTATTTTTATCCTCATAAGGAAGACATAATAAGACAATTCTATGTTATGGAAATTTGTCTTACTTGATAATTATTGAAAAATATTTCTCATAATTAAAAGCTAAACATTTATTTGCTTTAAAAAATAAATCTTGAGACTATTTCTCCTGCATTAAAAAGATGTATGACAGTTACATTTTGTACATTGCCATTGTTACTCTCAATTACATATCTTTGAGAAAGAATGAAGTTAGAAATAACAGATTGACTTTTTCATAATGTTTTTATCAAGGCGACAGAGGCTTCCCAGTTCATTTTAAGAGAATTAGTTTTTTTTTTTTTAATTTGAACCACAATGCTGGCTTTTACCTTCATGTTTTCAAAGATGAATTTAATATTTCTATGATGTTTTTTCGTACTTGTATAAAACAAGTAACAAATTACAAAGTGAAAATAAACTTCTTATGTTTAAATCCCAGGGACCTCATCTGTATTTTTATTGCTTTGGATCTTTTCATTCACTTATAAGGGAGTTTGAACCCATGCATAATCATTTATCCTCACACCTGTATTCTGAACTTGCTGCCATAGTTAAAATTATAATTATAACTCTCTCTTTTACTATTAAAAATTAAGCCACGAAATATACTACAACTCACTTTCTCCCATCATAATGACATATTTATTTCCTTTAGGCAATGGCTCAATATTTCAAGTCAGCATGAGTTTAGAAACTTCCAGTATTCTTTTAATTCTTAGTTATTATTTGTCCTGTTCTTCTGTCTCCACCTGGTTCTTCTTCCCAAAGAAGAGTGTCAGAACAGAACTCAAACAAATAACTTAAAAGGCAAGGTTTCTAAAGCTCTGCCAGGCCAGCAAGGGATGCTACACTCATATGAGCTCTCTGATGTATGAGTGACAGGCAAGAACAAAACTGGCATTTTTTTTGCTTAACTATTCAGGCCCATAGGGGGCAGGATTCCACCTGGCTGGGATCTTCCAACTGGAGTCAAGTCCAGGGCCAGCCTTTATGAAATGAAATGGGCTGCAAGGGAACAGCCAAAGTGACAGCAGATTTTTTGTGTGTTCAATGACCGTATGGTTTTCATTATCTTGTTCTCAACGAAGAATTTATCCAAAGAACAACCAAATGAAAGCAATGTGTAATCCATGTCAACCCATCCTTGGATGAATGTGCCACATTTGCTCCATTATCTAGTGGTGATTATCTAAAGATGGGGAAAAGGGAGAGGAAGGAGTGGGAAAGTGAAGGTAGTTGAAAAAGGAGGTACAGTAAGAACAAGAGCAAAGAAATGTGTCAGCCACTCAGCTGCCTCATTATGTAGCTTCCCACACTCACTGAAGATGTAATTCATCCTGCAGGTGCAAACATTGTTGGCTTTCGCGTGGACTCTTGACGGATGGACCGGATGCAAGTTTCCTTACCCCAGATGCTCTTTAGGAACACAGGCAATGAGATAGGGGATTGTGTGTGCACCTGAATCAGCACATTCACTGAGTCTTTTTGTCTTATTTCTTAAAAAAAAAAAGAAAAAGAAAAAGAAAAAAGATAGTGCTGTGCACAGAGCAAAAAAAAAAAAAAAAAAAAAAACTAGGCAGAAGGCTTTTTATTTTATTTTTTTAAATACAGAAAAACAGCCAATCTAAACACCTTTTTGAGTCATGTTTTCTAACTGCCTCCAAGGTAAATATGTCACTACTGCTCTGACTCTGCATCACCCAGTGACACGTTAGTTAACAATTAACAGATCACATGACAATATTATACCCTATTTAAAATTATCCTTGTGATTTCTACAAGATTTCTAAGAATTGAAGAAGGAATTTCTACTGTAAACTGAGAAAAAAAAAGAAAACAACTTCAAGTCATTTGAATTGATAGCACATTAGAAATGGGAAGATTCATGCTGAGTCCATGTTCCTATATCCTCTCCCTGCTCACTTGCTTCCACCAACTTCCAGGATTCCAAGATTCCCAAACAAAACTGGCTCTTTTCGGGTTGAAGTTCCATTGACTCTTGGCAAAATATAACTTCCTGGTTGAAAGAAAGAAAAAAAAAACTTATGAAAAAGCTCACAAGGCTTCTTAGACATCAAATGGATCTTACGAAACCACATTTTGATGAGCTAAGTGTAAATGAATCAGAAACACATGGATTAAATTTCCCTTGAAATACACATGGGTTTGAAAATTAAGGAAAAAGTGTTTAGCCAAATGTGTTTTGGGTTTCCTTGAACTGAAAACATTTGAAAAAAAGTTGAGGCATTTGCTAAACCCTAATATACTGTTGTGTTTGCTCAACCCTCCTCCAAATCAATTAAATCTCCTAGAGGCTTCCTCCATTCCCTTGTGGTTTGTCTTGTCACCTCTGCTTTGACACTTTATAGACCAAACTAAATTTCCATTAAAAAATGTTGCTCATCAACTTAAAAATGAGGTAGCTATTAAAATGGCCAGCAAATCGGAGACATTAAGGGATGGAAAGCCCCCATTAGGTCATGTGTTCTGTCCTGAGGGTTGCAGCACATGCACTCAGAGCTTTCTAGTACTTATCCAGCACAGTTTTAAACATCTCGAGTGACAGGACTTCCACCTCCTCCCTCAGGAGAATATTCTGCATTCTAATAGGTTTTGCCATTAGAAACTGTGCCTAAGTGTATAATAGTGGTACCGTGGTGTGTCTGGGATCTGGGGAAGGCATATGGATAACTATCTCTTTCGAGATGCTACTGTAACAATCACCTATAGTAAGGGTTGGAGATTCACTTTAGCATTTCCAAAAAATATGTTATATGTGCACTCATTTTCATTCAGAGAAGAATCTTTGTTTAATGGTGTAAAATTATATTGTCAGTGCAAGATAAGACTGCAATAAACAAAAAAAAATCAATATAAACTCTGGTAACTCATTAATACATTAAATTACCTGGTAATTTTATTTGGCTATTCCTTAAAAGTACATGACTCTGAAAATCTTATGATTTTTACAATCAGAAAATGTTGTAAACTGGTACTGACCAAAACCTAAGCGCATGTAGGATTTGCATTCCTAGTTTATTAAATATCTTCTTCCTGAATCACTTTCCTTCAGCTTTCGATATATATATTTTCTTTAAGCCTCTTCACAGCAAATGAACATATTTCTCATTTCTGTTGCTCCTCGGGAAAGTAACATATTTGTAAGGAAATAGCTATTCATCTTTCTCAATAGATAGCAGAATCTAGCTTTCAAAATAACTAACATGTTTTCAAAGGTCTTATGGCAGAGTTTACATTAATTTGCCCTCCTTCTCATTCTACTTACAAATGCGTTATAAGGCACATAATGACTTACATGGCCTGTCATACTGCTACCACAATGACCTTTTCAAGATTCTGCATTGTGAACAGCTGACAGGCATACCTCTTCCGTGCCAGTTATTGCAACCTATAAAGCTTAACCAATGAAAAGGCAGGAAGAATCAGGTAAGGAGAAATGGAAAACAGCATCATCCTCCTGATCTCTCTTTTTAATGTTTCCAAGATCTGGAGAGAGGTTTCCCCCAACCTTGTCATTTTCTTTCAAATGACCGTTTTCTTCTCCTAACCCTGTTCCTTATATTGTCTTGCCTCCCTATCCTACTCATTTCACTGTCAGTCATTAAAAATGAGTCTCCTGTTGGGGTGTGGAATTCAGATCTTGGTATCCAAGTTGTTATTCCCTCCCCATCTCATTTTGTCTTTAGTTTTAAGATGGGCAAGGAGTAAAGATTGAGTTGCATGAATATTTTCAAAAATTCTACATTGATTGGATTATTACCACACTTACTATTGTAATTGGATATGAAGTGCCCCCAATGGCTCATGTGTTGAATGCCTGTTTCCTAATGCATCTGTGTTCAGACACAAGGCTTTTAGGAAATGATTGGATCACAAAAACACTAACCTCATCAGTGTATTAATCCATTTGATGGATTCATAGTTTGAATGCACTACTTGGAGGTGATGGAAACTAAAGACAGGTGGGGCATGGTTGGAGGAAGTAGGTCATTAGGGGTATACCTGTAGGGAATGTATCTTCCCCTTATCCCATGCCCCAGGTCTCTGCTCCCTGGTTGCCATGAGATGAGCATGTTTCTTTCATCATGCCTTTCTTTTCTTTCTTTCTTTCTTTTTTTAGAATTTTAGTATTTACTTATTTTTTAGTTTTGGGCGCACACAACTTTGTTTGTACGTGGTGCTGAGGATCGAACCCGGGCCACAAGTATGCCAGACGAGCGCGCTACCACTTGAGCCACATCCCCAGCCCTTCACCATACCTTTCTACCACATGTTTGACCTTCCACTCATGATATTCTGTCTGGCCTCAGGCCCTGAGCAATGGAGTCATCGGATCATTGACTAAACCCTCTGAAGTCATGAGCCAAAATAAATTTTTCCTCCTTTAAGTCGTTTGGGTCAGGTATTTGGTCAAATTTATGAAGAGCTGACTAACAAACTTACTTTAAACAAGCTTCCTTGACAATATTTTAAATACTATGTAAAACTGAGGACTTGCCATTTGATTACTATGACCTTCATACTATGGTATTTATTATTAGCAAAAAAAAAAAAAAAAAAAAAAGCTGGTTCATTTTCAGTGTGAGAGAAATTGGATCAAAATGTGAAGTGGCTCTACCTGATTGATTATATTATTATTAGAGCTTTGGTTTACCATGACCTTGTTCAGCAAGATATGTGGCATTCTTTTGGGGGTGGGTAGTAGGGAGGGAACCAGGGATTGAACTCAGGAGCACTTGACCAATGAGCCACATCCCAAGCCCTATTTTGGATTTTATTTAGAGACAGAGTTTCATTGAGTTGCTTAGCACATTGCTTTTTTGCTGAGGCTGGCTTTGAACTTGCGATCCTCTTGCCTCAGCCTCCAGAGCCTTTGAGATTACAGGCCTGTGCCACTGTGCCCAGCTGTATCATTCGTTTTTTTCCTTTGATTTTTACCTATTAGTCAGTTCTGTGGACTTCTAATAAGCAGGTTACTCTGTTCTGAATTTCTTCTGACGATTCCTCTCCCTCTCTGGCTTAAAGGGACTGTTGTTACTATATAACAATTTGGAAGTTTTATTTTTAAAAGTGGATACTGCACTTTTTAATGTTTGAACTGGTTTAAATTCACATCAAATTTTGAGCAGGGGAGACTAAAAACATACGGTATTGCCATTTAATAGCAAAAGGGCCCAAGAAAAGGGAGGAGGACTCTGCTTTCTTTCTTTATTTAACATTATTTAGTATTGACTTGATTCCAAGCTCAGTGTAAGAGCAATATTCTGAATCAAGTCACTAAGATCCAAATTCTGCCCTGGATTTGTTAAGTTTCTAAGTAAAAGAATATTTATTTTACCATCTATAAATTGCTTTGATTTGAGTCTCATGTTCAAAAAGAAATAATGGGCTCAGCTTTTTCATGTAGAGTTGGATTTTGAGGTTATGGTAAGTATATGATGCACACTGCCATGTTATGGCCACTCGCTTATTTTCTTCATTATTGGCAAAAGTGAAACCAGATTCAGTAATGCATGCAGGGAGATGCCTTCAGCTTACACAAACTTAGTGAAGTCTAAAAATCCATCAGATGGAGCTGATGGCAAGGCCATGCTCAAGGAAGTTCAAGTGTGCCTATTTGCTTCTCTCCTTCTATAATGGGTCCTTTAAATAAAAGTCACTCTGTAGTTCATCTTATTAAGCACATCAGATAAGTCATTGTCTGAGAAGGAATTCAGATTCAAGATTTGTTTCATTTAAACTGCTTTTTTCTTGAGCTTACAAAATACATGTTATTTCAAAAGGAGATATTAATAAATCCTTGAAAGCCAACATTTTCTATGCTATGATCATTCCATAGACATTGGAAAAAAAGAGAAAATATTTATAAAGCATTTAGTGATGAGTAATTCACAAGGAAATAATTATAAATACAAGTCAAACAAATTGGCAATTGTTTGCATTTCAAATTAGAAATCACATGGAATGAAGCCTTGCTCTGATTTGCTTTATGAGCATTTTAGAGAAAGCTCTTCCTACCTACATGAGACTCACATGGAGGTCTAGCTGATAGAACATTAGTCTGACAGTCTGGATTTCATAAAGTCTCTTCTGGCTCTATCAGACCTCACTGTGTGGCCTGGTGGAATTTACTCTGTATTTTAGTTTCCTCATCAATGCAAGAGGGAATTAAAAGAAAGAAAAAAAAATGTTAATGGTATTAATGGCCAAGTATGCTAGCAACTTTTTAGGATCAACCTATTTTCTCTAAAGCCACTGATGTCCTAATGTGCTTGTATGTTGGCATACTTTCTCCATTTTAAATAAATGTTTTAGACAATCATGAGGATCATGCATGCCTATTTAAGAGAAAAGGAAATTAAGTTGAGGAGATGACAAGACTGACCCAGGGCCACCATCGCTCTCAGCACAACTGGATAATGCTTTGCTTATAGCAGTGCTCAACAAATATTACTTAATACGATCCTATGATGTTCAACCCTGATTAGCCACAGACAGACTTTCCTTGCTTATTAACTCCTTAATTGACACTGTCAGCACCATCTGCCTTCCCTAGCCTGGGTAGAGCATGAGAGAGGAAAAAGGTGAAGGTTTTATAACTGTTCTCAAAAGCCATGCTCAAAAGCACAAGGTCCTCCAACTTAACTCTTAATTTCCTTAACTGTATTTTCCCCTAATGGATTGAAGAACAGAATAAAGAGAAGCTAGGGAGGAAGAGAAGTTAGTCTGTGGAGAGATTCATGCCAGTCCTAACTTTAGTTTGAAATTAGATAGTGTCCCTCACACAGGCAAACCAATGTTTAAGTATGTTGTATGAAAATGCATGTCTGATCAATACAGTGTGTGATCATCTTTTTGACACATGTATTGTCAGCTGATTTGTGCATAGAGTCATAGAAATTACTTTCAAGAAGTCAGGATAATAGTCCCAGTTTACATGAGAAATCCAGACTCACAATTGTTATCCCCACATCCTATTAATATTGTCCTAAGTATTATCAATAATTGCATAATTCAGGATAGTTTTATTCAGATTCCATCATTAAGCCACTTAGCCACTGAGATTATAGTAATAAGTGTTTTTTTTTGTGGAGGTTTTATTAGATACTTCATTTTGTAAATCTATCAGTAAGCATTTATTTAATTGTTTGGTGGTCCTTTTCCTTTTTTAAATAAATTCAAATCGATTTTTTAATCATTGAATTTTTACTTGCCAAGAAGTATGAACTTCTATACAAATTGTTAATTGACAACTATTATGTTGTACAGGGACTGTAATTATATCACTAAACACATGAAAACCAACATATAGATCTTTAAAATATCAGAAACCACCTCAAATTTAGTAGTTATAGCCACATAAGATGTCTCATACCTGTAATCCCAGTGACTCAAGAAGCTGAGGCAGAAGGAGCACAAATTTGAGGCCACCTTCTGAAATTTAGCAAGGCCCTGAACATAATGAGAGCCTGTCTCAAAATAAAACAAATTAAAAGGGCTGGGGATATGTCTCAGTATTAAAGTGCCCAAGGTTCAATCCCCAGTACCAAAAAATTAGTTGGTTATCTTTTTTTTTTTTAAGTGAATAGTTGCTTTTAGATTATTATACCATAAATAGAATTTAACAAATGCAACTACAAAGGTATATTAACATATCACTCTGAAAGGTTTTCATTTATATCAAATTAGTATTCTTCATTACTTTTGTTCATGTTTGAGTCCAAATATTCCTATGCTTATACAAAAATAAAAGTGATAACTGCTACCATATTGGCTCTATTACAGAAGAACTTTGTAAATGACTAGATGATATTAGTTTTATGTCCTTGATATCAAATTTCAAATAGAAAAGCTCATTCTTGTAGTTTAATATTTTCATACTCTTTAAAAATATCAAAGTAAAGTTTAGAATATTTAAATTTTCTGAAATGAAACAAAGTTCAAAATTAAAATTAATAGTCAAAATTAAAGATAAGATTATTTGCATTATTATGATAATACAAATATAAATATTGGTGAGAAAAATTGTCTTTAAAAAAATTCACAGAAAACATATAGAACAGAAATTGACAGTGGCATACCTATAATTTATACTTTTTTTCCAAACTCTGAAAAATCTCCAAATGAAATAGAAATTTGAATGTAGAAAAAATTTTTACACAGTAAAACTAAAATACAAATTTTTTTGTGATGAAAATAATAATGATTTTATTTTTCAAAAACCACCATGGCAATGCATGATTTTCTTTGTCCATTAGAAAACAGATTTTAGAAGATTGGAGTCTTTGAAAAACTGCTTTACACAAAAGCCTAAGTGTTCTGAATGGTATTAGCATGCCTTTACAATTTTTATATCACTGTGTTAAATCACCAGGAAAGCCTTAATAAACTATTGCAAAAGTTGCGCACCAAATATTGCTAGCTTTTGAAGCATTTCCTAGATTAAGATAATGGAAGAAAAATCTTGCAAACAGAAATTAAAATGTATCCTTGAAACAGCCATGGGGAAATTGAGAAAGTTAATTTAGGAAAAAAATCAAACATTATACAAAATATTTAATTTTTAAATTTTAATTTTGCAGCATATCTTAATTTGTAGAGGAAATTATTTGGAGCTTCTAGTTTTAACTGAAAAGTGTATATTATATATACTATAATGAAAAAAAACAGAATTCCTGGGATTTTACAGATTTAAATAATGCAAAGCATTCAAAATTAAAAATACTAACATCTTAAAAGCAATATCATATAAAATAGTGTTAGATAATGGCAAAAAGTTATGCAAATTAAACAAAGAGGTGGAGCCTATTAAAATATTTACATGGAATTATGAACATATTTTTATTTTATTATTTTTTCTATTATATAATTATATGTTTTAATGTAGCTACTAGAAAATTTAAAATTAAAATATGTGGCATTATATTTCTATAGAATGATATTGGAGTAGAACATTGGATGTTATATTTCACCTAATTTTTAAAATTGGTAATAATTTTAATATTACATCCTGACCATCTTACCTCATAGTTCCCAAACTCAACCTGTCATGTGACATGTTAAAGAAAATTGAAACAGAATATATCTTCTCATTAATAGAATTTGCCTTGAGCTTACCTGTTATTTCAATATCTGTTAACTGATAGCTAAGTGAAAAAATTTGATCCAGAGCTGGGGCATGGGTCAGTGGTAGAGTGAATGTCTTACTATGTGCAAAGTTATGGGTTTGATCTTCAATGCAAGAGAAAAAAAAAAACTTTGATTCAAATAGAAGAAACCATTGAAGGTATCAATGATTTGAATGAAGCCATTATAAAAAAGGAACAGATTTATAGATAAATTTATAAAGCTAAAAACAGAAAGTTTTTCTAGTAATGTTTGCAGATCTTTGTAAATCTATTTAAAAACACTGAATTAAACACTTAAAATAAGTTTCATAGCATGTAAATCTATAGCATGTAAATTATATGAACTCAATAAAATTGTCTTAAAAATTAAAAATAAAGCTTGTTAAGGTGGCATGCAACTTTAATTCCAGCTATTCAGGAGGCTGAGGCAGGAAGATCTCTAGTTTGAGTTTAGCCTGATCAAAATAGCATCAACATTAATAAATAAATAAAAATAAAAATGCATTGAAAAAGAAAATATATTCTTAGTACCAAAGCCAGTGACACAATAATACAGAAAAACTTAGAAAACCGATTATTGTTCATTTTCTGAAAATGTACCAAAAATAATTATTCTACCTGGGTTCCTCCATAATATTCAGTATACCATAAAAAGAATTCCATTGTGTTGTAATGTGTGTGGGTATGTGTTCATTTATTTTTCAGAGGAAGCTTATTTTTTGAAAATACATGTGAGATAAACCTATGGTTTCATAAGGAAACTTTTGCAATCAATACATAAACATTTCAAAACATGATATAAACTTCAATGATTTTCCCACCTTCTTTCAGTCTTAAAAGTGTCCTGTTTTATAGGACACCTCCCTCTAATCACTGTACTGATATTTTCACACATAACTTTATGAGGCAGATTATGATGGGAAAATCAGGGATGCAGAGGTGAAACAACTTTCCCAAGCTTACACAGCTAAAAGATGGCCCCAGGTCTCCATAAGGCAGTGTGGCTGCAGAGCTAGGTTAGCAACCACTGAACGACCGTCCTCTTGAGAAGTATGCCTGTGGCCGATATTTCTTTGCTCAGATCATCAGACCCTGTTTTCTTCTTCTGGTGGATAGTTTTTTCTCTCTGGGATTTATTTTCAAAATGTTTCTACATTGCTGCTTTAGTTTATGTCCCACGAAAGCCTCATAATTACAGCCACATTATTTTATGGTCCCCTTCCCTGCCCCCATATAAACATTTGGAGAAAGTTAAGAGCTGGAGAAATGCAGCAAATGTATGTAGAAATAGCAACCTGAACTGTTGCAAAAGCCCCTGAGAACCGCGTGATACTCACATGATCCCAAATGTGTGGTGCTGACTTGAGTAAACATTCCTACTTTAAAATTACATCTCTTATCATAACTTCATTACCCAAAATCTATCATAATGAAGTGAAATCTCATAAAGATAAGTTGATACCTAAACAAGAAGCACTTTTAAAAGTGCATGCAGTTCTCCTCTGTGAGGAAAATAGTACTTTGCCTTCCAGTATAAAACAGATTGGAAAATAGAGAAGGGACTATGCCTATTAGTCTAGACTCAAGGGCTAACATGTTTGCAGAACTGTATTTTCCAGCAACCCACCTTCATCCCTCTTAATTGCACCGGCATAAATTTTTCCCTGTACCCTTCTGCCCAGCACAGACCTGATAATCCTGGCTCGGTCTGCAATATGTATACGGGGTAAAAATGGGAGTTCATAATCTGCTTGAATCAAATGTATGAAATATGAAATGTCAAGAGCTTTGTAATGTTTTGAACAACTAATAGTAATAAAAAAAGGCACATGGCTCTATTTGTATCAATAGTCTCATGATGGGAATGTCCATTATCTTCTTCCTCTTCCTTGTTTTTCTATTCAGATTCTACTCATCTTTAAAGATCTCCTTACTATACTTCCTTCTCAATGGGAACAACTTTGATGCATTTAGTTGAATGAGTTGAATTCCAATAACACTTATATCCTATATTGTATAATAAAACACTCATTTCTCTATATTTTCCACTGTGTTCCTCACTTGGTGGATAGATACTTGGATACACTTGAAAGAGTTCTTCTGATTCACTGTAATGCATTCTTTTATAAGGGAAGGAACTCAGTATTATGTTACCTTTATCATTAGTTATCTACTATTAGTGGGGCTGCCGAAAAAATACAGTTCTGCATACACGTTAGCCCTTGAGTCTAGACTAATAGTGATAATAGTGGAATGTAGAATAGGTTCTTCTCCCATTCCAAAATACATTATAAGCCTATTAAGGTGATGTTTCACAAGTGCTGAATTCCACCAGGCCTAAATCCAACCATATCTGTTCCTATTCCTTGAAGACACTGTAGTCTTTGTCCAATGTGTTGATTTGAAAGCCATCAACTTAGATCATATTTCTCTAAGGAACCTCAACATTCTGAACACACTGCAGCATCTACACCATTTCTAATCTGATTCCCACAACCATTTAGCATTTCTTAAATTGCATTTAACTTGAGATCATATCTTTAGCAACTTTGAAGGCTTGAGTGAATGTGTACCACTATCACCAAAGAGGAAAACACATGAAACAGCAACAAAAAAATTAACGAATTTACAGGAAGTGTTAGAATGACAAATCATGCCCTTCATTTTCTACTGTTTCTTATTCTTCTTTCTCTTCTTCCTCAAAATCTTGTCATGGAAAAAAGTTCATGAATGCATACAGCTTCTTTCTACACTGTCTGTTAACAAATGCCTTTAAGAATAATACATAAATTCTGCTTGAAGTGTGGAATTCAGGAAATAACAACAGTAGCAACTTACTTGTGCATTACTTTGGAAAAATCAGAATACATCAGATGAAAGTATCTTAAAATCATTACTATGTATCTTATTATGAGGTAATAAAATAAATAAAATATTATCATTGAATATCAGCATAGTATGTGTGCAGACTGAGAAATAAAATCCCCACTTCTTCCAGCCAAGAGTCTAATTTCCACTAGTGAAACTTGCACATTATGGAGATGTGGACTTTCAAATGAATGTCTCTATTAACATTTCACATAAAAATTCTGGTTAAAGAGGTTTAATTTCATTTAAAAACCAAAAAGATAGAATTAAAGTATATCATATGTTATTTATTCTAACAATGTTTCTGTTAATTTTCCTATCTCCTATCCTTTGTTATATAAGTACATATTTATACATTCCATATTAAGTAATTATAAATATCTTTACCATATTCATCATTTTACATAAGTGAAACCATGACCCAACAAAACCCTGCATTATGTTACATGAGTGAGGCAAGCAACTGCATCATCTTGCCTGAGCAAAGTCTGGGCTCCTCTACTCTTGCCAGAGCTTTATCTTTTGTTACATGTACTGCACCACAGGAATTTATTAAGAAAAGAAAGACTGAAGAAGAGAAGAGAAGGAACTTTTTCTTGCAGTAAATCAATGCATCGATTCTTTCACCTTGTCAAACATGTTTCCTTATTTGGGAAGACTGAGTTTACCTAAATAGAAAAAGTATGAAGTAGAGGTTTAGTTTCTTTGCTTTAAACTAATTGTGCATTATTATTAAGGCAAATAGTAATGTGATTTCAATATGAACTCTTTGGAGAAAATATGCACTGATAATAATCTTTATAAATGTATTTATGGTAATATTTGCAGTGTGGTCAATCTTTCTTTATTCATTCCTTTATTCTATTTTAATTTTTTTTCATGGTGCTGGGGATTAAACCCAGAGCTTCATGCACGCATGCTAAGTACTCTACCACTTACTGAGCTACATCCCCAGCCTGCTATTTATTCCTACTACAAGCAAGAGCTAGGTTCCTTCAGGAACAAAAACCCTATGAGTAACTCTCAGTCTTCTCTGGACAGTGCATGGATTCTCCAGAAAAGATGGGGTTTGGTTTGGCCTACAGGCAATGAGTAGGAGATGAGTGAACTTATTTCTTCAAGTTATTCCATGTAGCACAAAAAACTTAGACAGTTGTGTAATTCTTATGGCCAAGACTAGAGAGATATTTTGTCTTCAGATTACAGAGGAAATCCTTGCCAAACAATGTATTTGTTACCTCTTTTATAATTAAATCAATCAGCAACTTTTTAATTTCATGGGCAACTTTTTAATGGAAAAGTACATGTAGTATATATGATGCTAAGTGATTTAGTGCACAAGTATACAACGGATATAAAGATCAGAAAAAAAATAAGTGTGAGTACTATACTCATGGGGAACTTCAAGTGAGTGACACTTTAATTGGTCTCTATTAAGACAGATCTAGAAATACTGCTCACTACATACATGTCCATCACTACATCTGAAAATCAACAAAAGACAAGAAGAGAACTTGAGGTGAGGTTTACCAAAAAAGAAAAGGGATGGGTATCAATACTCAGATTGAGGGAAGTGTTATAGCATCCGCTGCTCTAGTTTGACCCCTCATCCTTGGTACTTCCTTCACTGACAGCATGAAAGCTGTGGCTCTGTAGGTATTTCTGGGCCCGGGCAGAGGAATCTGGTTTTACTTTGTTGTTGTTGTTGTTACGTGGAGTGCCAGACTGAGCAATGCTACCAAGTCATAATGCCATCTCAGATTAGTTGCTGTTTTTGAATTTTATAGTTGTAGTAAAATCACTGGGAGGGACTTGTTAAAAAACAATCCCTGAAGAATTTATATTTCTAACAAGTTGCCAGGTGATGCTGATGATTCTGATGCAGAGATTATACATTTAAAAATACTTGTATAGAGTGGTTATTTTTGCAAATGCATATAAAACTAAAACTAGAAATATATTTGCATTAGTCTGACAGAAATTAAATCATAAGAAATTAGAACTAGCATTCCCAACCTAGAAGTATTTATAATATAGTTTTATATTATAGTTTCTTTTAAAATACTCTACTGGTCAGTTGAAAGATCTCTAAGGGACAATTCAGTTCTCTTAAATGTGCAATTTCTAGCTCTTTTAACTCAAAATCAACATGGCTTTCCATGAAAGGTGGAAATATTCATCCACTCAACAAATACTTATTGAGTTACTATTATATGCCAGACACTGTTCTTGAATTATGGAATATATTACTGAATAAGGTTCTAAAAAGAGAATAATGCAACCTTGTCCTTATGAAGAATGCTTTACAGAACCAACCCACTTTTACCTACTTAACTTGCTTAAAATTAAAATACAAAAATTGTAAGATGTCTTATTGATTACAATTAGGAAGAATGCAATCAGTGAATATCAAACAAAAAAATCTAAGTTTATAGATTTTGCATATTTTGCATGCTTTAATTCAAATCACTTTTAGGTAAAATATTTAGTCTGAAAAATTGTAAGGTATAAATATAGAGGCTGTGCTTTTAGGAACAACAAAATTTTCCATCTTAATATATGCAGATATAATCCTAATCTATTAGATTGAGGAAGATGAGAGATTTTGAAATGTAAATTATTTGCTGCATTTATTTTCATTTCTTTCTTCACATAAAAATTGCCTGAGGAGCTTTGGAAAATACTAATGCCTAGCCCCAACCCCAAGCTTTTTGTCTTGCATTGTCTTTCACTGTAGCACCAGATTGAAAGATTTTGCAAGTTATGCTAATGTGTAACTTATGAGAATCACAGATCTACAAAGTCATTCATTTGTTCACTTCAAAAAAATATTTATTGTATTCTATTAAGAATATTTGCTAGGATATACTAATGACTAGAAGAGATATGGAGTGTGTGCATGGAATTATACACTTTATTTAGTATTTAAGGTAATCATAAAAAAGGAGACACCTTCTCTTACTCCATCCATTTAGTGCAAATGCCATGATTTTATTCTCTTTTATTGTTGAGTAATATTCCATTGTGTATATATGCCACATTTTTTTATTCATTCATCTATTGGATGACATCTAAGTTGGTTCCACAGTTTAGCTATTGTTGAATTGTGCTGCTATAAACATTGATATGGCTGTTCTCTGTAGTATGCTGTTTTTAATTCCTTTGAGTATAGACCGAGAAGAGGGATAACTGGGTCAAATGGTGGTTCCATTCCCAGTTTTCCAAGAAATCTCTATACTGCTTTCCATATTGGCTGCACCAGTTTGCTCCTACCAGCAGTGTATGAGTGTACCTTTTCCCCCACATCCTTGCCAACATTTATTGTTGTTTGTATGCATAATAGCTGCCATTCTGACTGGAGTGAGATAAAATCTTAGAGTGGTTTTGATTTTCTCTTCTCTAATTGCTAGAGATGTTGAATATTTTTTCATGTATTTGTTGATTGATTGTACATCAATCAAGAGAAGTGTCTTTTCAGGTACTTGGCCCATTTATTGGTTGGGTTATTTATATTTTTGTTGTTCAGCTTTTTGAGTTCTTAGCCAATCCCAAAAATCCAAATGCCAAATTTTTTCTCTGATATAAGGAAGCTGATTCATAGTGGGATAGGGAGAGGGAGCATGGGAGGAATAGGTGAACTCTAGATAGGGAAGAGGTGTGGGAAGGGAAGGGAGGAGGCATTAGGTTAGAAATGATGGTGGAATGTGATGATCATTATTATCCAAAGTACAGGTATAAAGACACAAATTGGTGTGAATATACTTCGTATACAACCAAAGATATTAAAAATTGTGCTCTATATGTGTAATAAGAATTGTAATGCATTCTGCTGTCATATATAAAATATAAATAAATAAGTAAGAATAAATTTTTTTTAAAAAAAATAAGCCATCTTTATTAGGGATTTGAGTCTTTTCACTTCCTGCTCATTGACTTGCCTTCAACATGAGGAAGATCATTCACAGACTCAGGATTATGTTGCTGAGCTGCTAGGAGTTTGGGTGGCAGTTTGTTTTGCTATAACACCAAAATTGAAACAACTTGATTGAGAAAATTTTAACACCTCAAATACCTTCTGGACATAATTTAAAGGGCTTTTCCTGAAACATACTTTATCCAGATACACCTTCAGGTTCTCAATGACAAAGAAAGTAAGTAGATACTATGGAACAAGCCAGGTGCCTTAGGCTGTGTAAGAGAAAGTGTACACAAGGCTCTTAATAGAACCTGAAGAATTCTATCTTCAGAGTGTGAAAGAAATCAGGGTTTCACCTGGGAGATGAAAATTGATTTTTGAATTCTGGAATAAATTACCTATTTGAAGAATATAGAAAAAAAACACTTGTAAATTTCAGGATAATTTTAGCCAGCTCTCTCTATGCTGTTCTTACTCAGTGATGCTTTTGATATCATCTAAAGTGAAGAAGTTTCTGTTTTGTAAAGGGAAAAAATATCTCCAAATACTTACAAATGGTATAAAACAAAAACACAATTGCATTAGTTTCTTCGAAGAAAAAACAACTATTATTTATGTTAGAATTATTTTGAATGCGTTTTTTTTTATTGTTTGTACAATGATTCCAGAGGATGATGGTCATAGTTTCCACTATCCAAAGAAACCCTCTAGACCATCTGACAGATCACCTGTCCACTTCAGCTCTCTCTATTTTCTTTGGTTCATCAGTCTCTCTAATATTGCTAAGGATTATCATTTCACTCCTTTCTTCCCCATGTTGCCCATTATTCTCTAATTTTTTACTTTCATCCTGGCTGATGTGGATTTTGAATATAAATCCTACAAGCAAGGTGTTAGGCATTTTGAGTGCATTATTTCTAATCCTCAAATTAAGTCTATGTGTTAGGGATTTCTCTCATATTTGGAATCCATAAATTAAGGTGAAGTCGAGAAATATCAACTTGTGGAAAGTTATCAAGTAGCCTCACAGGCCAGAATTGCATGCCAGATGTGTCCCACTTCAAAGCCTTTATTATTTTTCTAGTTCACCTTGCCCAGGATTCTTCAGCATGGTCATCTTCCTTCTTGATTATGTAGTGTAACTCTAGCCTTTTTGGACAAGTCTATTATGCAAGTCACCATGTCCTTCTCAAAGTCTTCTCCTTTTCCACAACTGTTCTTATGTATCATATTTCATACTGTCTTTGTCATTATTCCTTGCAGATGGGTCCAGATGGGCCCCACAGGGCTGTCTACCTCCTTCAAATGTGTGTGTGGCACCCAAATGGAGTGGCACCATTATTTCTCCTACTCTAGCACAACATTTCTATTAATGCAGCCTTAGGGCTCATCAGCCCTTTTGGCAGCCACATTACTGTTGACTCCTACGGAGCTTATTGTCAACTAAATGCCTAAATCACTTTCACACATGCTGTTGCTAAGCCATTTTACCCCTATTCCTATCTTTGTGCATTTTGTTTCTAAATCCAGGTGTAGGACCATACAGACATTCTTATCATATGCACTATATTAGAGTCAGCTGATCATTTAAGGTCTTTTTTTTTTTTTTAGCATTTTTCTACTTCTTTTTACATCTGGGGGTGAGTAAAATGGCGAGTATTATGACTCCATCACTTAATATATTTTATCTTCCTTACACCTTGAAGTTTGTAGTTTTTCAAATCTAGCCGTATCAATTCTAGACTATATTGAATTCATTGTCAAATCTTAACTTAGTACGACTTGTGCCAGATCACAGGAAACCTCTGTGCAGGATGAATGAGAAGCTGGCATCAAGAAAGATGGAATATTCAGGCTGTAAACTCAGCTGTCCCTCTCAGTCTCCTGCTCTAGTAAATTCTTAACAACTATGTGGATCTTGTTGTGTTCCGTACAGAGGATTTGAGTAATTACAGAGAATTTAAGAGTTGATGCTCAGGTAAGCAAAAAGTTAAGAGTAGCTTAAAGCAATCAAACTATTGCTAGGCTGTTTACTCAAACTAAATTGTCCACACACATTAAATCCCAAGGAAAACGAAAAGTTATAAAACCATGGGAGAATAGGAGGAAATAAACACTGTATAATAATTTTGTCACCCAAAGAATCACTACCTGCTTACAATTATGTAAATATTATGTCTGGATGCATTTCAAACTTATTACATGAGGTCAGAGAGGAAAAACATATTTGAAGAGAAACTAAACTTTCTGCTTTTCCTTATCCCTTGGCCTTATTCTCTCCTTTCTCACAAACCTTCAACAAATACTAAGTGACCTAAAAAAAAATTTAAAAAAAAAAGTAAAATAAAAAAGGAAGAAATGCAAGAATGTTCCATGCCAGATAGTTTTTTATCTTCTTCCTCTAACAGCATCCAAGAAACTAAAAAGGGAAAAGTGGAGAGAGGAGGCAGATAATCAGAGTTGATTGTGAATCTGGGAAAAGTCTCAACTATGTATTGAGATTCACAAAAATGAAAGATGAAAGATCACAAGAGAGGAAATGAGTAACCATTTTGCCCATTGCCAGTGTTCTGCCCCCCATTCTTCCAGCTGTGGCCGATGCTTCAGCCTCAGCCTTCAGATTGGAGTTAGCGGCACATGCAAACCTCTCAGCTGCTGTAGTTTTCTGGGACTCAAGCTTGCCTTCTTTAGACTGCCCTAAAGATAGCATTCTTAGTAAACATACTGTCAGGCTGAGAAAATCTCATCAGGAGGATGTAACCATCCTCTTTGGTAGGAAAGGCTTTTCCACCTGCAAAGTGCAAACTACTGGAAATATAAAAGGGTTTTTTTGTTTTTGTTTTGTTTTGTTTTTTGTAACATCAGCAGTCAAAAAAAAAAAAAACAAAAAGAAAGAAAGACAGGGGAAAAAAAAAACTGATTCAGCTCTTGAGAAACTTAAAAAAATAAAACAAACCTTTTCAGAGGACTTTATAAAGTAGTTCAAGGCCGCCATCTTCAAAGTGTGTTCTTTGTGCCTCGCACAGAAGAGGGCATATAGCAGGTACCTACCCAGTATTTATTGTTTGAATTTGTTGCCTACTTGTTGACAACTGTTGCTTGAGCTATCTCAGATGAACTGACACATTTGGTGTAAATAAGTGTGATCAGACATGGAGGAAATTTCTTGGCTCTTCCACATTTGTTGCTGTTTTCAGGTGCTAATTGAATCACTCAGTCCTTTCCACTATGGTAAAGGAGGTCATATCTGAGCTTACAGAAGCTCAAAGTGTCCTTGAACTCTGAGAGTTTCTCAGTCAGATAATTAATATAGGACCTGAAATCTTCATCTTAAATAGTGCTCAGGTGCTGTTGGTACTGCTGGCCTAGAAGTCACATTTTTAAAACCTATGCAAAACCCCTTTAAATGACAAATGAGAAACAAGATAAAAAACTAGAAAAGCATTCTGTT
The DNA here is from genome assembly GCF_052094955.1 of Ictidomys tridecemlineatus. Classification (NCBI taxonomy): domain Eukaryota; kingdom Metazoa; phylum Chordata; class Mammalia; order Rodentia; family Sciuridae; genus Ictidomys; species Ictidomys tridecemlineatus. The sequence goes on along the minus strand of NC_135483.1, from coordinate 117,024,244 downwards.
TGCTTGAATAGGAACACATGCTCCCAGCTAAGGCATGTGTTTATTACACTGCACGTCCAAGTAATTGCAGCATAAGGTAGAACAAAGGGGGAGAAGTTGGTAAAGACGGTACCATTAAATGAGGATAGACCTTATGTGAAATTTGAGGATTAAATAAAAAGTTTTTACTTATTTTAGCGTTCTCCAGGGGGAAGCAAGAGGTTCTACAATCTCCTTTGCTAACTTCTTCCACATCTAAAAACATTATTCAGAACATTCCTGCTACAAACTTAAGCCCATTTTCCATTGCTAATGAGGCATTCTATATTATACTACTAAGGAACTGATGTTGGAAAATAAATGTGTCTATGAAGTAACCACATTTAAAAAAAATAAAATTGAAATAAAAATAATTAAATGCAGCCAGCTGCTTTAAGCAACCATTTCATCACATGGTAAGAAAAGTATTCAAAAGCTATCCAAAATCTGTTCTCCTCCGTTACTTCTCGCCTTATTGCTTCACCACAATGAGCTCTATCAGTTATTGAATGCATTGTCTCAGTGCATTTCCTTGTTCTCTGGCCAGTCCTAAGCTCTTTCAATGAATGAAACTGTCTTTATTTATTTCTTTGTACTTATCTGGCTTTGTCCTGTTACTATGAAATTATAAAAAATAAACAAAAACTATATTTAGTGCCAAAGAGAGGTAAATTTCTCATCTCAATAGTTTCAAAGACTCAAAGTCAGAAAGGGAAATAAGTAGGCCATGTACTGGTTCTCAGTACTTATGGCAAGAATAGTTTTACTGCTCCTGATTAAATCCATCACTTTTGTACTCAGCCTTTGAATTCATTAATCCATGACCCACTCCACTCACAGATATTCATCTTTAAAGAGAACGTGGAGTGGGGTAAAAAACACATGCATCTTTCTGTTTATGAGAATAAAATTAGGCTGCACAAATCCAGAAAACCAGTAATACATCACACTGTGTACTCTAGGTGATTTATGCATTATGGACTGTACAGAATTAGGAATTAGAGGGTCCCATGGTTTGTTGTTGCTACTTTCATGATTTTAATGGTTTCACTTCTGTCCTCTCTATATTGTAGTCAAAGAGTTCTAACAGAGTAATACTTGTTCTTGTACTCTCTGAGGTGTGTCAACTTGAAATAATAAATAACAATGCATTGTTCTATACGCCCAACTGTCAATCTGCTCACAGAATAAAGCAAGAGTATGTCTACTTGTACTGAACTTTTCCCTGCAAATTTTAGCATATAAGAAGTCTCAAGCTAGAATAAATAAGAAAAGGATTTAGTAAAATATTTAACACCCAAACACATGCGATGAATGCTAATGCTATTTTTTTTTTCTCATTTCCAATTACCATACCTTATAGTTACCCTGTTTGGGGCACTTTTCTGGAAATTATTATGCAATCAAACTTTGCTATGATTAAGTGTTATGATTTTATATATACCTGATTATATGTGCTAAGAATATTCCTAAGATATATGGGAATAGTAAGAATTATGATAATATGAATTTTTTGAGAATTTTAATATTTATTTTTTTAGTTTTCGGCAGATACAACATCTTTGTTTGTATGTGGTGCTGAGGATCGAACCCGGGCCGCACGCATGCCAGGCGAGCACCCTACCTCTTGAGCCAATAACATGAATATTTTTCAATTATTCTGAATCAATGTTTTTCAAACCATTCTGAAACAGTAAAAGAGCACATTTTTTGCAGCATTACCCAGCACACAACACACACACACACACATACACACACACACACACACACACACACACTTTAGACAGCTCTTTGTACAATATGAGGTGTATTCTGGCATTTTCTATCCCATAAAAAAGTGTTGGTCAAGCCACACTAAATAAATTTTAGCATTGATTAAATTCACAAACATCTCGTGTTTTGAATTAAAGAATTTGGTGTTTTTAAGGAATTCTGTTGTCATGATCATATAGTCCCTTGGTAAATTGATTGCCTTCTGAATTGTCTCTGTATGATTCTGAGGTTTTAATTCAAGGATATTTTGAAATCATGCTCACCTCTATTGGGTGGAAGAAAACTACAAAATGTGTTAGAAAATCAGAGACAGTGTAATATTAGATAATGTTATGACTGCTTAAGATGCAACTCCAAATGAATGCTTTGCAGTTGCTATCTCCATTTGGTGTGCAGAGTATGCAACCTATGGTGTCACAAGTTCTGCTACCTTTGCGCTTCAACTCCCTGGGGCTTATCTATACTTACTTTCTATACATCTGATCACTTATAGCAGAAGTCTAAAACAACATCTCTAGCAATCTTTAATTCATGTGATTAAAAATTCAAAAGAAGCTCTTGTCCTAGCTGTAAACTATGTTCCTAAGCTGAAATTCAGAGTTCAAACCCCAGCAAATTGAAGGTTAGGTTAACAAGATCATTCAGTGGAACTGCATTAAACTGTGGCGACTAGAATGGTAGGTGGACTGTTTCATGCATGCTCATTTGCAGAAGATAAACCAAGGATGAATAAACTTATTTCACTGGAAATCTTGCTATCTAATTTGATTGTTTAACCTACTTTCTACAGTATAGTTTAAAAAGGAAAACACATGAAGTTGACTGTGAATTCTGTTTATTACATACAAAAATGTTAAAACAGAGGAAAATCGACATAAGAGTATTACATTGAATCTTACTTGGAAATTAAGAAATTATAAATATTTTCTTTTCTGATGTTTGTTCTCTCAAATAAATCTGAAGTTTAAGAGGCATATATTTTTGCTGCTCTAAACTGATGTGTGCTAGCTAACATTTGGGGAAACATCATAAATTTAAAATAAGCCCTTAATTGTAATATTGAAAGTTCTAAACTTCTGTGGGCACAGCAGTGAGAAGTCAGCATTATAATATCAGTTCCCTACTTTTGAAAATTAAAATAACCTAACTTATGAGCTAGCCTATGTGAGAACTGAGAATTGGTAGTCCTGGTGCAGGTGCTTGCCAGTGGTGTACCACTGGGAGCCATCTCATCTTTTTGGACCACACTTTTCTCACCAGTAAAATGAGATAAATGACAACATTACCTCTTCTATGGAAAAAAAAGGTCCATTTTTATAAGATATCATGCTTCTAAATTAGTACATAAAGTGATGTTGGCTCTATATCCTTGTGACCAATAGGAGAATGGGTGGAAAAGAAGTGATGACATAGAATATATTTGTATATATATATTTTTTAAGTAAAATATTCCTCTCCATACCAAAAAAAAATTACTTAAGGCATTAAAAATGGCAAATAAGATTTCCCCAGAAGAGGGTAGAGAAAATGTCACAAATTATTAATCTGGCTCGAAATATGTAAAACACAGATCAATTGAGATAAATTTAAGCAAATATTACTGCTTCCTATTACAATTGTTGTACATTAAAAAAGGGAGTGGGAAAAAAACATTTAGAACATGAATGTTATCACCACAAAAGGTAATAGTTTGCTTTAAAGGTGCACAAGAATAAACTGCTTAAATTAAAACTCAGAGGTTTAAAACTTTTCAAATAAGTATCTGAACATATTTCAAATATCACTTTCAGTCAATGAATATCAGCTATTACTATAAATAACACCTTGAAAGAATTGGTATATTTGTACAATAATGTTGTTATAGTTCATACATCTTTGAAATAATTAGTAATATGCCTTACTAATTGGCTTTTTCTATAGAGATAACTGATTCTCAGAATCCTGTTTGTCTATATTAAAAGCTTTTCTACCTCCATGAAGATGTTCCAAGTGAAGTAACTGAAAGCAAGGAAAAAAATCAAAAATATAATATGGTTACTTGCATAAAGGGATGCATTTATTCAAAAATTCATACTTCACTTGTTAGGTTCAGAGACTTTTCTGCATTTTCAATTTTTCTAATATCCATATCATAGATACCAATTTACCAAATCAAGGTGACCAATCTCTATTAAGAACTGTGGAGTCTTAATACTATAGATTCCAATTTCAGATCACTGCATGTGCTGTGTGAATCCTGGCAAATCACCCTGCTTCTCTGATCTCCAATTTCCAAGTCATGAAAGCAGAGATGATTTCCACTCATGGCATTATTGTAAATTTGAATGAAGTAATACATATAATACTTGCCACATTAGAGTGACTCAATATGTTATTTATTGGGTTATTTTTTATCTAATATGGATCTAGCAGTAATAATTTCCCAGAAAGAAAAGGAATCTTCCAAAGCATACACTCAATAATGATTCTTCTACTTTATATTATACTCCACTTTCCAGTCAAGTGAATCTTCAAAAAATATAGAAATTGCATCCAAGATCCAGTAAATATTAAAAAGTACTAGGTATTATGAATTGAAGAATTTCTGTTGGTATGGTAAGAATCCATTTAAAAAAGAAGAAGAAGAAGAAAGAACAGTAATTGTACTGATCCACTGAGCATGTGCTGAGCACTCTTTTAGTGAACATCTGAACAGGTTACACAATGAAATGTGCATTTGTGGAGCTGTATCCTAGGAGGTGCGAGGGGGTAGGTAAACATTAAATAAGAGTACAAATAACATAGTGTCATAAGACAGTAAAGAGTAGAAGAAAAGAAACAGAGCAGAGTCATTGTGACCAGGGTGTGACAGGAAAAGAGGAACATTAAGTAGAGACTTAAAGATGATAGAGGCATCATCAGCTTCAAAATGGCCAGGTATACTGGCCCTGGCTGAGGAAATAGGCAGAACGAAGGCACCACAGGAGGAGTGTGAAGCCATGTCTGTGGCATACCCTGTGCCACTGGGTGACAAAAACTAATAAAGTGAGGTCAAAGGTAACAGGCAAGAGCATGGCAAACCTTGTAGAAGGTCCTAAGGAGCTGGGCATTGCTCTGGATGAACGGACAGGGCAGGGGAGGTCTGTAGTGTATTGAAGAGGATTAATGTGCTACAACTTCCTCAAGTGGGATTAACTGATACCGTTTGGGATCAGATCAGCTCCAAGGACTCTGTCTTGTTCACTTGGTAGTCATATGTCTCAGGTACCCTAGATCCATTTTGAATGCTATGCTTTATTTTACATTTACATTGTTATCTTGAACACAATCATCACCTATTAGAGAACTTTCTGTCTTCCAAGAAAACCTAGCTCTTCCACTTCATCAAAAAATTCTTCTCCAACAATGTTCAACTTCTGTGATCCCTGAACACTTGCCATGTCTGATATTCATTACATATGTGCTTCTATCCACATCCTTTAGCAGACTGTAAAGACTTTGAGAGCAGCAATGTTAGCATTCCCATTGACACTATTAAAATAGCATGTAGGACTGGGGCTATGGCTTAGTGGTAGAGCCCTTGCATAACACAGGTGAGGCACTGGGTTCGATCCTCAGCACCACATAAAAGTAAATAAAATAAATAAAGATATTGTGTCCATCTACTATACATACACACACACACACACACATACACACATATATACACACACTACACACACATATGATATATACATCTACACAATATCTTTATATAAAGATATTGTGTCCATCTACTATACACACACATACACACACACACACAATATCTTTATTTATTTTATTTACTTTTATGTGATGCTGAGGATCAAACCCAGTGCCTCGCATGAGCTATGCAAGGGCTCTACCACTGAGCCACAACCCCCCATTCATATATATATGATATATATATCATTAATTCCCCTACTTTTATTTTCCAGGTGAAAAAGTTGAGATTCACAGAACTAAGGTAACTTGTTTGAGATCTTCTAGCTAGAAATAATTGGTAGAGAAGAATTTTAGAATCAGGTCTAAACTACTCTAAAGAACTTGACCACTGGTCTGAGCACCTTTGAGTTATTCATCTTATGGGTCCCTGGTACTTAGTGAATAATGTGTGTGGCTGTGTCTGTCTGTGTCTGTGTCTATATGATTACCTGGATTATTGTCTTTACTTTCCATTTGGTAGCCATAACAAAACCTTGACTAACTGAAGTTAATTTGACATATCCTTCATTTAATTTGAATATTGTTCATTTCTTGCTGTAGTCTGCTTTTACTGAAATATGGCAAATCACAAGGAACAATTTTTACTTTTGATTTTCTATATAAATTTAGAGAATTGCTGAAATATTTGAAGTGATTGCAAATTCATCAGTACACCTTGTACATCCTTACAAGTGATACTCATTCTTGAGAAATTAGGATCATAATGAAGACCAGAGTATCATGTGACCCTGAAATTTCAGAGATGGATATATATTATATTCCTCAGGCAATTCACTAAGAATTTTTAAAAATAAGATTTTAGAATAAATCAAACACACATTTTTATAAAATGTTTAGAAACCCCAAAGCTCATAATATCTTATTTCTCAGGTGTGGCAGATATAATTCAGTGTCCTGTTCTTATTCTCTAGGCTTAGTTGTGTGATCTAATGACCATTTGTCTCCTTTTTGCATCTTTGTGCATGAGGCCTTTATTTCTGGACTGAGGAAGGTTACTTTAGGCACACAAGACAGTTCGGAAATACTGAGGTATTACCATATCACCATCACTGCCTGCATTCCTGTTCCAACAACTCTCTACTCAGTGAATCCCAGGTGGTGGTACATAAATACCCCAACTCCCTCACCTCTTAGATGGAATCATTCTGAGGTGTGTATTTTGCACATGTTCCCTACAAGAGTAAACTCCAGCCACACACTGTGATAGTTGGCTTAATAAAACACTCTTTAATGGATGACTTCACTTCCCTGGGCTTCCCCTCAGGGTAAGGCTCCCAGGGTGGCATCTCAGCTAATGTTTCCTGCAATTCCCTAATAAACTGACTGGCTTTACATCCTTATCACAAGTTTGACTTCCAGGGAAACCCAAACTAAGACAGAAGACATTCTGATTGAATTTCCACCTCAATGAAGAAAAGAAGAGGCAGGCATTTCTCTTCCCCTTGTGCTTGTCTTTTTTTGTCACAAATGTGAAATTAAGATGATTGACTGACATTTTACATGAAGTCCCACATGTGGAGATATTAAGGCTACCAAAGGCTATTTTAGGAGTTGACTCTATCCTATTCCTTGATTCAGAAAAGCAATAAAGCATCTGAGTGCATGGGTCAGATTCCCATCATAAATAAATAAATAAAACTTGTGAACACCTCTGAGAACAAATGAGATACATGAGACATTTCAGACTCCAAGAAGTGACAGAATATGACACTTAATGATATCTAAAGGTATAAGAACAAGAATTAATTTTCAAAGCATTTTCTGCACCATGAATTTTAGACAACTATAAGACAAGTGTTACTATTATAGCATGGACTGACATATCGATGGTACCATATGAAATAACCTATCATCTGTTTCTTTTCAAAGTTTTAGAACATTTTCCTTATCATAAACTAATATCTGGATAAGGAAATCTTATCAGGGCTGCTCATATAGATGAAATCCACAACAAACTTTATCTACCTCAAAAATAATTTATAAAAGACTATCTCCACCTTAATTTTCAACTAAATATTCAACTTAAACTTATAAAGTCAATCCGAAATTCTTAATGAAAACTTGAGTGTATGGCTGTTTAACATATTTTAAACATGTTAAGTGTTTAAAATAATCTTCCTTTTAGGAAAAGTTGTATTTGTAACATAAATTTTAAGCATGATTTGTTGTTGATGGTTTTTTTTTAATAGAAGAGAGTGAATTCTTTACTTTTATATTCTAAGCACCTGGTGAGTTTGCATAAGTTAATGAAAGCTAGTAGCTCCAAAATTTAGTACTATCTGAAAAAAACAAATCCGTTTCCACATGATGTAATTCAGTTCAAAATTAATTTTAAGGAACAGAAATCCCCCACTGCTCATTGGTGCACCGGGTATAATACGTGTTTTTAGATACGGGGTAAACAATTTACTTTAGTATCAAGGAAACATCAGTTAAGATTTTATTAGAATTCTAAAAATGAATAGTAAGCCCAGCCCATGCTTGTTGTAATAGCTAAAATAAACTTCCTGCTCACACTATGGTGACTTAGCTAAGCTCTTCTTTCATTTCATCTAACTGCATGGGGCAGCAGCTGGCCTTCTTTTTTTTTCTTTTTTTTTTTTTTTTTTTTTAACACCCGTGGTATGTTTACTGCAGCCACATAACTTTGTCTCAGAGGGCTAGGGCTGTTGCTAGGCCTGGACCACACCTTCCTCCCCGCTTACCTAAAGTCCATTGGTCATGGTTTCATAATCAGGCAATTTGCAAAGTGTCGACATGGGGGCATTGGCAAAAATATCCTCTGTATTTCTACAGGTGTTACATTCTTTGCTCCCCTGGTGACTACTAATCATTAAGTTGGACTAAAAAGATGTATTTTAAAAAACATTGTCCTGGCATTGCTGAGCACACGCATATAAGGCCATGAAGGTCTACACAGCAAGGATTGCACAATAACCCATTAAAATAAACATTTGCAACCACAGATAGCTGGACTGAAATCCTGCTCTGATACAAATAACATCTGGACAACTTTTGTTTGCATCTTCCAGCATAAAACACCCTTGAGAAAAAATAGAAAGGCAAGCTAAAAGACAAAGGACCACTAAAGGTTTTATTATGCTATGGGTGTGGTGCCATAAATTTGAGGGGGGTTCAGGCCAGAGTTGCCAAACCTGAATTTAAACAGCATGTTGTTTTTAAAAGTTGTAACACTGGTGAGGAACAATTCGGTTTTCTAACATAATTAATCCAGTGTGAAATAGAGTGACTGGAAAACATCCAGTGGTTTAAAAATAACTCAATTATTTATAAGTTCCACAGTGCTATAGGAATCCACAGAGAAGAGAAGAGAGGGACGCATCTTAGTATGAAGCATATCGTTCTTATTCAGCAAAGGCTTGAGAAGTTGAGGAAAGCAATCTAACAGTAGAAATCTATGCCTGGGGCCAAAGACACTGAATTTCCCTTGGATTATGGAGCAGGCTAGTGGGCAGAAAATGTTTCTTCCTTTGAAATGTATGTATTGCTGCTGCATATTAGTATACATTAGTAATACTGAAATAACTGAACAAAGCGGTGTGGGGTAGAAGGGTGAAGGGAAAAAGCCTGGGAAAGAAAGAAAAATGAGCATCTTTTATAAGATCCTCAACATAGGCCATGAATCATACTCGGCAGTGAATGGACTTTAATTTCTAATGTTGTTCTTTGATGTGAAGCAAAATAATTACAAGCTGAAAGATATGAGCAAGTATTATATTCAATGTAAAGATAAAGAAATTAGCCATAAATAAATCCCTATATAAAATCTCATGCTTAGGGCAGGCTCATAGCAGCTATATATTTGTGTCAGCTACAGCTGGCCACTGAACAAAGGGACGGAAAGTTTGCTTTAGTAATATTAATGTCTTGAAATGTTTCACAGTTATCTCAAGCAAATTTTGCCTTTTCCACTACTTACAGGAGGTAAGCTAGAGGTGGCAATAATCTCAAAGGGCCAAGTCAGAAGTTAGAAGGATTGAGTTCTAAGATCTGTTTTGAAAAGGCTGGGTTGGCTTTACTAAATCATTTAATTTCTTGAATTCTTCCTTGTTTCAACATGAATGCAGAGATGAGAAAATGACGAAAGGAGAACTTTATTTATTCATCTGCTCTGTCATAAGCATTTACTGTGGGCCTAGTATATTTCAGACAATCCTTATATATTGATTTCTTTTTAACCTTGGGAAAAAATATAGAACATAATGAAATCATTTATTTAATAGAATGAACAATCACACTTTTGATGTGCTGATATCCATGACAATGAAAATAGGTGTCAGTTATTTAGACAAACCATTAATTCGAGAATATAAATGTATTTTTAAAAAATCATGTGGTGCTTATTTAAGGCTATTGCATGATAGATAAATCTCAGTCATCTCATGATAAAGGATATCTTCTAATTGAAGAGCTGTGATGGTGAATATTGAAGGAGTAAATAGACGAGTGTTTGTAGTGTATCCAGGTGGTTATATTTAGTCACTGTTCTAATAACTGGGAGATCACTGCTAAAAATTTCTTACATTTTTTTGACCAAGCATCAAGTCAATAAATAGGCTCAGTATTATCTTCTTCTCTGATATGAATTTTCCATGGATTTGCCATTATTTTTTTTTTCTGTTACTTATATTGAGTCAGTGGCCAGTATCCAACTTCTGCTTCTCTGCCCCTAACCAAGCTATAAAGGAACAAGTACATCAAAAATACTTTGCTGGCACTGACTATGTAATACCTCAATACCTCAAAATCCTTCTGGGAATGAGCCAGGACAAATCCTACCAACTAGATAGTGTACTGTTGATGTATGGGAAAAGAGAACAATGGACACTCTCAGTTCTGACTAGTGTCCCTGTGTGGGAAGGAAACTATTCATTGCCCCATTCATTTCAAATAATTTTTTCATATATTAATTTACTTAAGGTCTGCTTTGTGCACATTATGTTATATATCAGATTTGGGGTGAGAATATATTGTTTCAAGGAGTGATAATCAATGATATACCATTGTTAAATAAAATGAGGACTGACCCTAAGAGAGCTGAGGATGACTTCAATGAGAACAAGTCACTTGACATGGATCTTTTTTTTTTCTTTGTTCTTTTTAGATATATATGACAGTAGAGTGTAGTTTGACATATAGTACATCCATGGAGTATAATTTATTCTTATTTGGATTCCATTCTTGTGGTTGAACATGATGTGGAGTTATACTGGACATGTATTCATATAATGAACATGGGAAAATTGTCAGATTTATTCCACTACCTTTCCTATTCCATCCCTTCTTCCTTTCATTTCCCTTTGTCTAATCCAGTGAATTTCTATTCTTTCCTACTCCCCACCCCTTATTGTGAGTTAGCAACTACATATCAGAGAGAACATTCAACCTTTGTTTTGGGAGAATTGGCTTATTTCACTTAACATGATATTCTCCAGTTCCATCCATTTACCTGTAGATGACATGATTTAATTCTTCTTTACGGCTGAGTCATAATCCATTATGTATATATACCATGTTTCTTTATCCATTCACCTGTTGAAGGACATGTAGGTTGGTTCCATAGCTTAGCTATTGTGAACTGCTATAAACATTGATATGGTTACATCACTGTAGTATGCTGATTGTAAGTCCTTTGAGTATAAAGTGAGAAGTGGGATAACGGGGTCAAATGGGGGTTCCAATCCAAGTTTTCTGAAGAATCGCCATACTGCATCCCAGAGTGGTTGCACAAATTTGCTGTCACACCAGCAATGATGAGTATTCCATTTTACCCACGTCCTTGCCAACATTTATTGTTGTTTGTATCCTTGATAGTTGCCACTCTGACTGGAGTAAGATGAAATCTCAGTGTAGTTTAAATTTTCATTTCTTTCACTGCTAGAGACATTGAACATTTTTTTATATATTTGTTGACCAATCATATTTCTTCTTTTGTGAAGTGCCTGTTCAGTTCCTTTGCCTATTACTGATTAGTTTTTTGTTTGTTTCTTGTTTTTTTGTTTTGTTTTGTTTTGGCATTAAGTTTTTCTTCAAAAGTAACAGGAATGTACTTGCTAAGACAGAGAACCAAAAGTTTCTGGACAGAGAGAAAACACATAAAACTAATAGATACCTGGGTGAAATGCCAGGGTTTATTTTCACTAGAGGATAAGGTACAGGAAAGCATGTAACATGAGATGCAAATTGAGTGAGGTTGGGACTAGCTTGTAATGCAAGGCAGCCACTCTTTCTTAAGGCAGTGGAGAGATGGAATATTAAGTGTAGTGTGATGCAGAGGCTGCAAAGAGGTCAAAAAACATTGCTCACTAATATTGAAGAAAAGAACAAGATTTGACTTTTTACTGTTTTGCTACTTCTGTGTGGAATGTTATAAGGCTCATCCTGAGAGAGGAAGGAAAGATGGCAGTGCATAGCAGCCAAGCCTATTTTTCCCTGCTCATCACTCATGATCACCTGTGCTTGCCTTCTCTCCTATTTGTGATTTACCAGCATGGATTTACCTCTCTACCAAAGAAAAAAAGACATTAGTACTTGTGTTAGTCAGCTTTTCAATGCCATGACCAAGATAGACAACAAGAACAACTTATAGGAGGAAAAGTTTTGTGGGGTTTACAGTTTTAGAGGTTGCAGTCCATCCTCAGCCAGCTCCATTGCTCTGGGCCATAGTGAGGCAAAACATCAGGACACACTGGCATGGGAGAAGAGCACTGTTCCACTCATGGCAGCCAGGAGGCAGAGACAGCAGGAGCCAGGGACAAGATTTCTAATCCCCAAGTGCATGACCCCAGTGACCTTCTTTCTCCAGTCATATTCTAACTGACTGCAGTTAGTACCCATTAATCCATTCAGATTAATGATCTATCAAGTGGATTAATCCACTGATTAAGTTACAGCTTTAACAATCTAAATAATTTTATCTTTGAACATTCCTGCATTGCCCAACATGAGGTTTTTGGGGGAGACACCTCACATTCAAACCATAACAATTCCCCCAACAACAACAACAACAACAAAATACAAAACCTTGAATTAAACTGAAGTTTCAATCCATAGCTACAAGAGCTGTATTCACAGGAGGAAAGTGAAGTGCTGATCCAGGCAATGATCCTGATAATTCAAATGTTCTTTATTCACCATTACCTCAAAGATTCTCTTGCTCTATTTGTCTCTATACTTTGTTCAAAATGAATTATTTTACAACAGATCACTCCTTTGCCTTTTATTTTCTATTATGCATCTACAGATTTAATGAGACCATATGAACAAACTTTCTGGCACCTCACAGAATCAGCAATAGTTCTTTTGAGAAGCGGAAGAAATAAAGATTATTCCAAGATGAAATGCTAGCATTATGACCCACGCAGACCACCTGGAATTCTTTAAACCATTATACTCAGTAACAATTCTTTCTCATGCAATGTAGCTTGCACTTCCTAATTTCTCAGGAGATACTTACTTGGACACTAGCTCTTTGTTTTCAACTGTTTTCCTGCCCTTGCAAATTAATCCCCACCTGTAGTCAAAAGCTTCCATTTATGAAATCACAACAATTGTTTAAGTCATTGGATTAAGAATGGAAAACTTTATGTCATTTTGAGATGTGGGAAAAAGAAAAGGATATTTTAAAATGAGCCAAACAATCATCTCATTCAGTTTTATCGTTAAAGATAAAATAATAAAGAAAATTAATTGGATGTTCCTGGAGCTAGGAGACAAAACTGTAGCTGCTTTTTTTATTCTTTGAAGGCAAATGGCAAAAACACTAGTGTAGATCTTCAATGGCCTTTATAATCATATGAATCATTCACTCATTTCATAGATGATACACTCTAGTATTACCAACTAAAAGGCTAAAATAACGGAGCTAATTACTGGGATCCATTTTGCTTAGCTACTGTGGGATAATTGGAATCATATAAACTTACTTAGTTACACAAAGAAAGAGTCACATGAAAACCTGTCATTGAATTCAAACTAGAATTTCTTTCGTCAACTAAATTATTCCAAACCCTAAATCATTTTTACAACAAACGGTGCCTTCGATCAATAGTTAGTCAACCAGATAATTGCCATTTCTCCCAGTTCTTCATGTTGTGAAAATTCAGTTGGCTCATTGTGGGAGAGGACTATGACCTGCTCTTTTCTCTGCCCTGTGTGAGACACAAATGATGAGGCCACAGCACAAAAACATGATGATTAAGTGGTAAGCTTAAGACTTCTACTTCCAACTGAGAAGCCACAGGAACCAGCCTTATTCTTGTGATAGAAACAAACAAAAATTGACCAAATATATGAAATTGTAGATTTTAATACATTCTAAACCAGACCATGAAGGAAAGTGATCTCTGAAAGCCAGGGGAGGAGTGAGGTGAGCCCTACTGCTGCCCTGGATTAGTGCTCTATGAGTTTCCACAACACTGTCCAGGAAAATCGAGGCCAGGCTAAGCCAGCCCAGCAAACTCCTTGAGCATGAGAGTCTCCAGAGACCCAGGTAACTAGTATCTGAAGACGAGAATATCAAAGAGGAATGACCTACACAGAGAAAGAATTCCAGAAACCTGTAGATGGTCTCCCATAATGGTCAGCTCAATTGTGGTCAGTGAAGAAACCACCTTAAACCAGGGAGAAAGAACACAAAAAGATTGGAGGTAAGAAGTGTGAGTGACCATGCAGAGCTGGGACAAACCTAAGTCCCTGCCAGCCAGACTCAAAATCTCCTTAGCAGGGAATTGAGTAAAGTCCTCGGCTCAGGACCTTGCCTAACTAGTGGGAAATAACAAGTCACAAGAACTGCTCCAGTCTCAGCAGACAAATCTTAAAAGATCCAAATGATTCCAACTGTGTTCATATGACTTAACTGCATTACAGAATCAAGCTCTAGAATATTTATAGAAACACAAAAATCTTAGCCACCTAATAAAAATGAAATTTATAATGCTTGGCATCTAATCAAATATTACCAGGAATGCCAAGAAACAGCAAGACATGACCCATGATGAGAAGGAAAATCAAACACACTAACCCAGAACTTCCACAGATGTTATAATTAGCAGATAAAGATATTCATATAGGTTTTATAACTGTCCTGTGAAAGGAAAAATTATGAAAAAAATATTTTCAAAAAACACCAAAATCGGGCTGGGCATGTGGCTCAAGCTGTAGCGCGCTCGCCTGGCATGCGTGCGGCCTGGGTTCAATCCTCAGCACCACATACCAACAAAGATGTTGTGTCCACCAATAACTAAAAAAAATAAATATTAAAAAAAATTCTCTCTCTCTCTCTCCTCTCTCACTCTCTCTTTAAAAAAAAACAAAAAAACAAAACACCAAAATCAAGCATGTAAAGATTAAAATCTGTAAGGTCCAGGAAGAAATCCCATTGGAAGGAGTGAATGGTAGATAAGAATTTGCTAAAGAAAAAAAATTAGTGAAACTTTAAGACATAATAATAAAAAAATAAGAATGAATATATAGAACAAAAATGTCTTTAGGAAATGAATAAAGAGCTTTGAAACAACCTTGAATAGATGTGTAACTAGAGTCTTTGAAGGAGATAAAAGGAAAGAATGGACAGAAAAACAGTTTAGAGAAATAATGACTGAAATTTTCTGAAATCGATGAAAATGGTAAACCTACAGATCAAAGAAATGAAAGAAAACTTAAGTATTAAAAAAAAACAAGGAAAAAAAAAACAGCACAAATCACAACATACCAGGTCATATTATAACCACATTGCTCAAACATGTATGTGTGTATACACACACACACACACACACACACACATATATATATACACATATATTTTTTTGGTAAAGAATGATTTAACATACAGAGTAAAAGATTTGGCAACCAACAACAGCTGGAAGAAAAGGAGTTGTCAGTTTTTTTAAAAAACTGCATGAATAAATAGAATTTTACTCCCAAAGAAAATATCTTCCAAAAACGAAAGTAAACTAAAAACTTTTGCATACATACAAAGGCTGACAGAATTTTACTACCATGCCTATAATTGAAGAAATGTTAAAGGAATTATTTCAGACTGAGCAATAATAGATGAGAATATGGATCTATAAAATAAAAAGGAAAACACTGGAAAAGATAACTATATAAGCAAATGTTAGTATTAACTATCCTTTAAATATATGGACTGTTTAATCCAAAAATAAAATATATCATCGTGGGATTTATAGCATATGTATAAGCAAAATTGAAAACAACAGTAGTTTATGTGTAGGAGAATAGTGATAGAAGAGTATATTCTCTCAAGGTTTTTATACATGACTGTAGTAAGTTAAAGACATGTACTATAAACCACAAATTAATCTCCAAAATAATGAGTCAGAAAGAGTCACAGCTCATAATCCAAAAGTGACATGAAACTATCAAAAAATGCACTCAACCCAAAAGGAGACAGAAAATACAGAAGAAAGGAAGGAGCTAATTGCACAAATGCAAAGCTAACAGCAAACAATAGGCTTAAACCTCATAACATCAAGGATCACACTAAACAGAAATAATCTAAAAATTCCAATTAAAGATAGAGATTATCATGTTGCATTAAAAAGAAAGATCTAACTCTAAATTCCCTACAAGAAATATAATTAAAAATAAAGACACAAATAGGTTGACATCAAAAGGATGAAAGCTTTACCATGCTAGCACTAATCAAAGAAGGATGGAGTGTCTTTATTAATTTCACAGCAACTTGACTGCAGAGCAAAGAATGTAACCAAGGAAAGTTGGTCATTTCATAGTGACAACAGCATCTATCCAACAAAAGAATGTGACAATCCTAAATTTTTATGTTATTAGCAACAAAACTTCAAAAACATGACACTGATATAACCACGAGTAAAAATAAATGAATTCATCATTATAGTCAGGGATTTCTGAGGGATTTGGTATGTTTGCTTTCTGTTTATTTTGTGGTACTAGCATTGAATTATAGTCAGAGATTTAAAAATCCATTTTTCAATAATTGATAGAATGGAAAATAAACAAGGATATAAAATAACTGAAAAAAAATACTGTCAACCAATTTGATGTTATTAGCTTTCATTGAACAATACACTCAATAATAGTAGAATATACATTTTTTTCAAGTACTCAGGGAACATTTATAGAGATATCTTATTTGGGGTTCATAAAACAAAATTCATTATATTTAAAATTCAAAATAAGCATGTTCTCTGGCTACAATGACATTAAACTTTAAATGAATGAAAAACCTGCAAATATTTACAAGTGGTACAACACATTCCTAAGTAGTCAATAGGTCATAAACATGAATCAAAATGGAAATTATATAGCCATTTGAAATGAATGGAAATGAAAATACAATATATGAAAATGTGTATATGTTGCTAAAATAGCACAAGCCACTACCACCCAGAGAACATATCTCACTAAATGACTGTTTTAAAACTAAAAGACTTTTTCATTTTCCTCATTTTCTCAGGGACACTAACTGTGCAGGATCATGCTCTCTTCCCAGGTGTCTCATTGACTACCTTGAAAACTTGAGGAAGTCCATCTGGGTGTGGTGGTGCACGCCTGCAAGCCCAGGAGCTCTGGAGGCTGAGGCAGGAGGATCACCCCAGGTTTGGCAGTGAAGGAGATAAAATGTCCAGAAACAATGATTTGAACAGTTTTAAATATTGAAAAATTTTAAAGTCTTAATCTAATACTTCAGTTAACCCTATAAATACTAGTAAAAAGAGAGTAAAGTAAATCCAAAGTAAACCTGAAAAGGAAAAAAAAATAACATTATAGCAAAAATTAATGAAATACAAAGCAGAAAAACAATAGGAAAATTCAATTATACTAAAAGCTGTTCCTTTGAGAAAATTAATGAGGTTAATTAACATATATCTAAATTTCTCATGGAAAAGAGAAAAATTTATTTTTACCAGTATCAGAAATGAAAAAAATGTCTGAGTTCACAGATATTAATTAAAAGGATAATAAAAGTATATCATGAACAATTTTGTGCAAATAATTTCAAAAGTTAGATGAAATGGAGAAATTCTTTGAAAGTCACAAACCATCAAATCTCACTCAAGATCGCTTAAGTGAGGATCTTACAAATAGTCCTTGTATCTTTCAAATAAATTGAATGCTTTCTTTAAAAAAACTTTCAAAAAATGCTCCATTCCAGTTGACTTCACAAGTGTATTCCACCAAACATCTGAAGACAAACTACTACCAATGCTATTGATAGTATAGCTATTCATTTAAAAATTCAAAGAATACAAAGTACTTATTCATTCATTCTGTGAGGCTATTCTTAAACTCATATGAAAACCAATCAAGAATCATTTCAAGAGAAGAAAACTACAGGACCATCTCCCCTCCTGGCATGTATGCAGAAATTCTGAGTGAAATATAAGTGAGTCAGATGCAGCAATATATATAAGCAGGGTCATAGTACATCACCAGCAGCTGTGGTTTATCTGAGTGATGCATGGCTGACTCAATTGTAAAAACTATACCATGTAATTTACCACATTAACAGAATATAAGAGAAATACCATATGATCACATTAATAGAAACACACACACACACACACACACACACACACACACACACAATCCCACACATACTTTCTCTAGCTCTGTCTCTCCTTATCTCTAATGCATGTGGCAAAATTCAACATTCATTTCTGGTAAAAAAAAAAATCTAAGCAATTTAAGAATGGAAAATTCCATAGCCTTAAAAAGTACATCAAGGGAAAAAGTACAGCTAAAATCACATTTAAGGTAAAAGACTCAATGTTTTCTACTGTTGATGAGGAATAAGACAAAAATTTTTGTTCTTGCCATTTCTATGATATGCTAGAAGTCATAGCAGCTCAATAAGCCAAGGGGAGAGTATCGTTCAAATTAGAAACAAAGGACTAAAACTATCTTTATTTTCAGATGACATCATCATCTATGCAGAAAAACCCAAGGAATCTGCTCAAAAATCTAATAAATTACTTCAATGAGACTAAAAATTATAATTCTGATGCAGATAGATATATATACTACCAAAAAGTGACATGAAATTAAAATTTTGAAAATGCCATTTACATGTCATAAAAATGTGAAATTCTTAGAAATAAAACAAAAGATGCTTAACATCTATACATTAGAAACAGTAAAACACTCACCACCTTTATACTAGAAACTATAAAAGTTGCTGAAGGAAATTGAAGAAGACTTAAATAATTAGAGAAATGTAAAATTCTCATTGGTTGGAACAGTCAATAATGTTAGGATATCATTTTATTTTCCAAATTTATTCATAGATTTAATGTTATCTCAAGTAGTATCAGCAATGTTTCTGGAGAAATTGACAAGTCAATTCCAACAACCATATGGAAATGTAAAATAACTAGTGCTATGGTTTGGGTATGTGATGTCCCCCTAAAGCTCATGTGTAAGACAGTGCAAGAAGGTTCAGAGGAGAAATTATTGGATTGCAAAAGTCTTAATCCCCTCATAGAAACTAACAGAGTGGTAACTGAAATGGTAGAGTGTATCTGGAAGAGGTGGGAATTGGGGCATGGCTTTGGGTATATATTTGTATCTGGTGAGTAGACTCCCTCTCAGCTTCCTGATCATCATCTGAGTTGCTTTTCCCTACCATACTTTCCCGCAAAGATATTCAGCCTTACTTTGAGCCTTAAGGAATGGAGTCAGCCTTCTGTGGACTGAGACCTCTGAAACCATCAAGTAAACATTTTCCTCACTACATCTGTTCTGGTCGGGTCCTTTAGTCATAGCAGTGAAAAAAGCTAAAACACCTAGAAAATCCAAAACAACCATATAAAAATACAACAAATTTGATAATAACATATCCAATTGTAATACTACAAAATCTGGCAGCAACCAAGACTTCTAGAAGTATTGGCATAAAGACAGACAAACAGATCAATGGAATAGACTAGTGAGGCCAGAAATAAATCCACCCACTCAGATAGCTTATTTTTAACAAAAATTTGAAGATAATTAGATGCAGAAATTTGATTCAATGAACAATGCTGGAAAATTGAATATTAATATGAAAAAATGAACTTCAATCCTTATCTTGGGCCATGAACAGAATTTAACAACTGCATCATAGACCTAAATGTGAAATATAAGACAAATAAAACTTCTAAAAGAAAATTTATATGACATTGGTTAGGCAAATACTTTAAAAATGTACTCTAAGAGCATGATTCTGAAAACAAAAATTAGAAAACAATTGGCTAACTTCAAAAATAAAAACATTTGTGGTTTAATAGACAATATTAAGACATTGAGAAGGGAATCTGTAGACTGAGAAAAAATATTTGTCAAACATATATCCATTAAAGAATTTTTATTCAGTACATATAGATAACTTTTAATTTTTTAGGTTCTCAATAAGTTGCTAAGGCAAGACTTGGATTTGGGATCCTCCTGGAATTAATGATATGCACCACTGTCCCTATCCTATAAATAACTTTTAAGGCTCAGAAGTAGGAAAACAATTAAAAATAGACAAAAGACACAGGAAAGATAGAGAATACCTAATTCCAGTTACCTGAAAGTCTGAAGCAGGAGAATCACAAGTTTAGAGGACAGCCTCATCAACTTAATGAAGCCCTGTCTCAAAATAAAAAAATATATATATAAAGGGCCAAGGATGAAGCTTAATGATAAAAATTGTGTACTAGGCTCAAGGCCCTGGGTTTGATCACCAGTACAGAAAAAAAAAAAAGTGGGCAAAAGATTTAAACAGACATTTCACCAAAGGAGTTAAATAAATAGAAAATAAGCTTAGTAAAAGATTTCCCACATAGTCATCATAAAAATGCAAAATAAAGCAACCTACCTCTGAGAATAAAAATGGCTAAAATTGAAAAGACTGACCATATCAAGTGTTGATAAGCATTTGGAGGAACTAGAACTCTCAACACTACTGATAAGAATATAAATGTAAAACAGCACTCTACTTTGAAAACAATATATCAGTTATTTAAAAAGTTAAACATATGTCAATTAATTTATCTTGTCATTCATTTCACTTCTAATTATTTACTGGAGCAAAAAGAAATGTTCATACATTTTTATACAAATGTTTATAGCAGCTTTACTTGTATTAACCTTAAACTGGAAACAACTCAAATGTCCACCAATGAAAGACTCCACAAATTATTACATATACACAGAATGAAGTATACTGAACAATAAAGAAGAATGATTTGTTGATACACACAAAGCCAGAGTTTAATCTCAAGATAGCTTTGCCGAGTGAAAATAGCCAAAACAAAAATTTATTTAGTTTTGTATTATTAAAAATTCTTATTAAATTTTCAACCTAATATATGACAAAGAAAGCAAATCCATGATTGCCTAGAAAGAGTTCAGGGAACTAAAGGGAAGGATTAAAACAAGACATAAGAAAATTTGGGAGGTGAAGGATATGGATATGTTTGGTAACTTATGATAGTTTCATTTGTGCATATATATATCAAAACTCATCAAATTGTGCACTTAAGTTTGTGGTTTCTTGCATTTCAATTCTAACTCAATAAAGCTGTTAAAACAAAAATGTGAACATGATTCTCTTTAGAATTCTTAATGCATACTTAAATGTAGACTGTCAATCTCTTTAGACTAATTTTCTACAGATTTTCTGATTATCTTTCACATTCTGTATACCTATAACAAATGTCAAAGTTATACAAGGTTAAGTTCTCCTGCCCTATTACATGTAAATGAATTTGTAACAGAGGAATCATTACAATTCTTGAGGCTGACTCTACTTATTCATAAACACAATATTTATATTTGCAGTGTTAATATACTGTGTTTATCTGTTCCTTGAAGACAGTACATGACTCCACTCACAGCAAAGGTAACTCAGATTTGATCAGGAACAAAACGGTGCTGTGTGACCAAATCAGGTGATGGGTATTTCATGAGCTTAGTCTTCTACATATGGCTGTTATTAGATACCCCTACCTGACTACTGCACAAAGTAGCACTTGATGCGAGGGCCAATCCTGTCCCATGATTTACTGATGTCTCTCATACTGCCTACATCCACACAAAAGGTTAGGCCCCAAAAAATCAGGCTACAAAGCAAGAGATGTGTCTGTAAAGGGACTATTTATTTTTCTGTTTGGTTTTTAAGTGCATTTTGCCTTGACTAACTTCAAATATTGATTGTTAGAAAGTGGACCGGCACTGTAATGATTGACTGATCACAATGTATTACATACAATGAATTTTGAATACCACAGAACTAATTGAATAAATGAAGGGAAATATTAATATTGAATTAATAGGAATGATCAGAGTGAATTAAACACAGCGGGCCAAATTCTGCCCCTGGATATGCATGCACAATTTCCATTGACTTCAATGGGGGTTTTGTTGTGCGTATCCAAGGGCAGAATCCAGCTTAATGAATTTTTTAATTGTTTTTAAATGGTGAATGAATTGGTTAAAGTGCAAAGCATCAGAGACGACTCCGTACATATTGCATATATCCCTGTGATTTTTAAATATGCCTGAAGTACATGCTTATAATCATATCTCTGAGCCAACACAAATGTCAAGTTTTAGTTTGCAGAAAATAATATAATAAATAAAATTACCACTGCTACATTTTCTTTGTAAAAGGTTAATGCATACACAATGCTGCAGACTTCCATTTCATTATATTAAAATGACAAAACTTTGATTTAATAATGAGACCCTAAAGTAAATCTGAAATTTTGGTGATCAGGAATCCATCCGTGTCCTCACAAGTGTGCTCTGGGTGAATCCTCTCAGTAAATTCTAATAGCTAAAGGGGCCCTCTCCACCATAGTGCTCATAACCTTTCTGAAATAGAAAATATTTTGCCAAATATTGTAAATGCTCTTGATTATAATTTGATATTAAGCAACCATCATATCACTTAAAAGTTTTAAAATTTAAATAAGAAAATTTTGTTACTAAAGCCCTGGTGGATTATAAATCAATGATGGAATTTGAAATATGTTTAATTCCCTAAATGATTCAGTCATTAAGAAAGTTCAATTCTAGTCTATATTATCATATGTATTGTCCTGAAATCAATTCCTAAAATTTATAAAAATTTCTCATGAGTCAGTGTTCCTAAATATTATCTTCCAAATAAAGAAAGATAAATTTTATGAGATAAGTATTAAGTATACGTTCAAAAGGTGTATGTGTATGTATGTGTAGGTGCATGTGTGAGCTAGAAATGAGGATTAGAAAAACTTTTTATATAAGAGCAATAAAACAAAATAACCCCCCCAAAATAAATCCACAGAATATTATACATACCTTTAGAGAATGTATAATGCTAAATTAATATCCATCTTTCTGTTTGATTTGACTTTTATTTTTACATTTTTAATAGATAGGCTTTGTTTTTTAGTGCAGTTTTAGGTCAGCAATAAAATTGAGCAGAATACAGGGAGATCCCATATGCCCACTCCTCTCTCACACATACCTTGATGCCCCCACCATAGACACTCCTAAATAGTGTGGCATTTTTATTAAAATCAATGGACCAACATTGACATGTCATTATCAAGCAAAAACACTTAGTTTATATTACATTTAAATCTTTGTGTTGTACATTATATGGAAATTGATAAATGCATTCCAACGTCTATCCATCACTATAGTATCATACAGAATAGTTGTTCTGACCTAAAACTTGTCTGTGCTCCACCTCTACTCTTAACACCTAAAAATCCACAGCAGCCATCTTTTTACCATCTCCATCCATCTCCATAATTTTATGTTTTCTAGAATGTTAGAGAGTTGGAATCATACAGTACGGAGCCTTTTCACATTGGGTTTATCACTAAGCAATATTCTTTTAATATTCTTCCATGCCTTCACATAGTTTATTTTTAGTATAGAATAATATTCCATCATCTAGACATAACAGTTCATTTATTCATTCATCTATCAAACAATATTTTCATTGCTTCCACGTTTGGGCAATTATAAAACTGTCATAAACATGATTGTGCAGATTATTTAGTGGGAAGTTTTCAATTCTTTTGTGTAAAGACAAAGGAGCAGAATTTGTCTTTCAAAGTCACTCTACCATTCCTCCAAAAAGTGAGTTCCAATTGCTCCACATTCTTGTCAGCATTTGATGTTGTCAGTGTTCTTGAGTTTACCCATTGAAATAGCTGTGTGGTGGTATCTCATTGTTATTTTAATTTGCAATTCCCTATTGAGTATAATGATAAGCATCTTTTCATATGCTTATTTGCCATCTGTATATCATCTTTGGTAAGGTGTCTCTTCAGATCTTTTGCTCATTTTTTAAACTGGATTGTTCACTTTTTTATTGTCAAGATTAAGAGTTTTTTGTACTTCTGGTTGTTTTTTATTGGATATGTTTTTGGCAAATATTTTCTTGTAATCTTTGTCTTGTCATCTCATTCTTTTCACATTGTTATATCTCAAAAAAAAAAGATTTAAAAAAAATTTTAATGAAGTCTAACCTACCAATCCTTTTTATCATGGATTGTACCTTTTGTTCTTAATCTAACTATCAGCATAAAACCTAAGAGTTCATCTATAATCCTTTTATTATACCTTCTAAGAGTTTCACAATTTTGTATTTTATGTTTGTGTTTATGATTCATTTCAAGTTAATTCTTGTAAAGTATAAAAAGTTAATGTTGAAGATTTTTTGTTTTTTACGTGTAGATATCTAGTAATTCCAGAAAATCATTTGTTTAAGTGATTATCTGTTCTCCATTGAATTGTATTTGCTACTTTGTCAAATATTAGTTGAAAATATTTGTGTGAGTCTATTTCTGATATCTTTGCCTATTCTATTGATCTACTTGTCTATTATTTTGCCAATGCCACATTGTCTTGATTACTGTAGCTTTATAAGATGTCTTGAAATCAGTATTAATCCTGTAACTTTATTCTTCCTCTTCAATATTGTGTTGACTACTCTGTGTCTTTGCCTCTCCACATAAACTTCAATCACTTTTCAATTCACTTTACTTTTAGAATTTTTTTTTACTCAGATGTCTGATTATTAGTTAAAAAATAAGTTAATAATCTGAAATTCCAGAACTCTTCTTTATAGAAAGCTTTTGTAAGGTAATAACTGCTTACAGAGATAGAATGACTAACTTGATCTATTGACTAGGGTTATTATTAGTTTTTTTCATAATAAAATGTTTCCTGTTAATGAATGTGTACTATTCATACAATTATTTAAGATTATAACTTATGTCATTTGAGTATTTAGTGAGTAATATACTCAGACTATGCTCAGAAAAGATTTTATAGTCTATGTGAACTACATTAAAACAAAGTTTTAAAAATTTCTATTATTTTAAATAACCAAGATGTATGATACCATTTTTTGAAGTAGTTCAGTGAAGCACTCCCCTTTCTCAGCAAAGTTTATCTATCATACTTGATGGCAAAGACCTTCCTTTCCTCTTGAACGTAGGTATTCTGAGGATCTCAAATGTGGAAAAAAAAAAAGTAAGTGAAATTGCATTAAATGCTGTGAAATACATAGAGGAGGAAATCTCTTCAATTCAGTCTCTATACATTAAACTGTCTCAATAAAACTATACTGGTGATAGCAGTTTGAATTATAGAACATTAAGAGTGTTCGTTTTCTTGTTTTGCATTTATTTATATCATCTATGCATTTTTACTTTTGAGTAACATGAAATTATTGTACAGAAATATAAATTTCCATAAACAGGATATATTTTAGTATGTTACCTGTAGAATAACAAAATTATAGCCAGCAAGTAATTGAACAGTATCTGTGTAAACACAATATAAATAGCAGAGAAATTATGTCACATCAGCCTAGCAATATGATTATGTTTAATTTTGAAACCATGTCATTATGACAAACACACGTAAGTACAGTTATCCCATACTGGACAAAGGCGCCCAAAACATACATTGGTGAAAAAATAGCCTCTTCAATCAGTGATGCTGGGAAAGTTGGAAATCCATATGTAGCAAAATGAAATTAACCCTATCTCTCACCCTGCATAAAACCCAATACAAAGAGGATCAAGTACTTAGGCATTAGACCAGAGACCCTGTGCCTAATAGAAGAAAAAGTAGGCCAAAATCTATGTCATGTCGGCTTAGGAACTGATTTCCTTAACAAGACTCCTAAAGCACAAAAATCAACATATGGGATGAAATCAAACGAAAAAACTTCTTCATAGCAAAGAAAACAATCAAGAATGTAAAGAAAGAACCTACAGAAAGGAAAAAATCTCTTTGCCACTTGTACCTCAGATAGAGCATTAATCTCTAGGATATATAAAGAACTCAAAAAATTTAACACCCCACCCCCCAAAAAAATAACCCAATCTATACATGGACAAAAGAACTGAATAGACACTTCACAGAAGAAGAAAGATGATTGGTCAACAAATATATATATAATGTTCAACATCACTAGCAATTAGAGAAGAGCAAATTAAAGTTTCACTGAGATTTCATCTTATTCCCATCAGAATGGCAATTATCAAGGATACAAACAACAATAAATGTTGGCAAGGATATGGAGGGAAAGGTCCACTCATGCATTGCTGGTGGGACTGCAAATTGATGCAGTCACTCTGGAAAGCAGTATAAAGATTCCTCAGAAAACATGGAATGAAACCCCCATTTGATCCAGTTATTCTACTCCTCAGGAGTGGGATACCCAAAGGATTTACAATCAACACACCACAGTGACACAGCCATATCAATATTTATAGCAGCTCAATTCATAATAGCTAAGCTATGGAACCAACCTAGGTGTCCTTCAAAAGATGAATGGATAAATAAGATGTGGTAAATATACACAAAAGAATATGACCCAGCCATAAAGAATAATGAAATCATGTCATTTAAAGGTACATGGATGGAATTTGGAGGCTATCATGCTAAGTGAAATAAGTCAATCCCCCAAACCAAGAGTCAAATGTTTTCTTTGATATGTGGATGCTGACTCACAATAAGTGGTGGTGGTGGTGGTGCGGGGAGAATAGAAGTACTTTGAATTAAACAAAGAAGAATGAAGGGAAGTGAGGGGGAATGGAAATAGGAAAGATAGTAGAATAAATTGGACATTACTATCCTATGTGCATATATGATTACACAATCAATGTAATTCTACCTCATGTACAACCAGAAGAATGAGAAGTAATACTTCATATATGTATAAGTCAATAAACTTTCTATAATCATGTATAAGAACAAATTTTAAAAAAGAAAATATGCCATTAATACACAAAAAGTTCATCTGCAATTATTCATCCCACAAAAAATTTCACTTGAATCTCGAGTACAAGTTGCAATCATGCTCAATTTCATACATAGTGACTTAAAATTTCTTGAATAATCAGCAATGCAACAAAAGAAATTGCTGAAAATAAGTCTGTAAATAACTTGATAAAAGTCTATTAATAATCCCCAAACTCAAGAATAAAGGAACTACATCCTTGCTATTCAAAATGTGGTCATTAGAGCCACAGCACTGTTATATACTTGGATTTTTATTACAAATATGACATTTCAGGCCCATCCTAGCCCATCTACTTCAGAGTTCACATCAAAAACAATAACAGTAAGAAAGAAAACACAACAACAACAACAAAAAAGATTGGTGCCAACATTAAATATTGAAATCTCAATAATACACTTAAAAACAAATGGACTTTGCAGTGGAACTGTCCTGCTACTAATTGTTTTATAACCTTGGATGCCATGCAATCTGTCCATATTCAGTGGCCTATCAGTCACATGGGGATAATAGTAGATATTTCCAAAGGATTAAATGAAGTACTGTTTGTGAAGTACTTTCCATTCCTGTAATTGTTCCTGAACTACCTCAAGTAACAAGTATAACAAGTACCTTAGTATATTTGTAGTATACTAACCACAGCATTTATTAACTCTTGTTATGAAGAAATGCAGGAAGGAAAATATACCAGAGAATACATACATTAGCAATGCCCTAGGAATTTCTGGGGGTTTTCAATTTGCAAAATCTTTATCAAACCTACACTTTTTTTTCCCATTCTCAACTATGAATATGATAAGCCACAATAGCCATCATCTAAGACATAGCTTTTTATTTTTAGGACCTTCCACAGTTCAAATAGACAGGCAAAGTATTGCATCCTATTAGTATTTGTCTCATTTTCTTCTCTGTTAGTTTTTCACGCATCTTAAGAGATTTACCTGGCATTACCATGACCTCCAGAGGCCTATTAACCATTATGTGTTAATGTAACTGTATTTACACCCCATTGCATAATTATGATGCCTATTTCAATGCCTTATGCATTACTGACACTCAATGTGTGTTATTTGCCTTTTTCAATGCAGGTTGCTATATGAAGTAACTTAGAATTCATTCTCTCTCTCTCTTTCTCTCTCTCTCTCTCTCTCTCTCTCTCTCTCCCTCTTTTTCTCTCTCGCCCCCCCAAATAAATTTATTTTATTATTCACTGTTTAACAGAATCTTACTATTAAGATAAATTTGGCATATTTAAACTTATAAATGCTAATTTATAGCACATAATCACTAAGTTTCAGAGTAGAAAAATCTACATTTATTTACCTTTCCGAGGCTTATTTTAGAATTTGAAAGTAAAAGATCCTTGGAATTATAGTTTTGGTTTTTGTGCATTTATTTTTATTAGGAGTATGGGCATATTTGTCATACATAATTTGAAAAGTGTTTTGGCCCCAAATAATAACCCTGTCCCTCAACTATAATGAGTTTATTTACATTCAACATGTCTTTTAAAATGGCTCTTGACATGGTGGTCAAAGAGGGATACTTTCCAGTGTAGGAATGGGGGTTGTTAATAATTATTTAGGAGTAACAAGCCCCAAACAGAACTGTTGTGTTGGCAGTGCAGGTTGTATACATATTGAAATTCACCAGTGAAATATTTATGGGCCATGCTTGACACAGGATTAGGGGAAGGATAGAAGATTCCTGTATCCAGGCAGAAAAAGAATGGCACCACAGATTCATCGTGAAGCATTATTGTCTTGGGATATGTATGAGTAAAAGTTTATGAGACTATGAACATAAATGCTCCATCTAAAGGAAAATTCAGGAAATGATGCCAAGAGGACCAGATCTAGCTGGACAAAAATGGAAGTTTAATAAGGATGTGTGTTTTCAAGAGCAACTGATGAGAAGTAGATTACTGTAGAACTTACAAGGTATGGCAAAGAAACATTAGACATGCCCATGGGCCCAAATGGCATCAATGTACTAATTCTAAGTGTATTTTCCATTTAGTTTATTTTGGGTTTCTTGGTGGTGCTGGTGATTGAGCCCAGGGCCTTGTACATGCTAGGCAGGCGCTCTACCACTGAGTCACATCCCCAGCCTCATTTATTCTTGATTAGGAAGAAAAATAAATCCTGCTTTCATATTGTTAAACAATAGCTTTCATACTAATAGCTTTGAGTTATGACTAGATTTCTGGTGTAAAAATCATTACACCAAGGGAAACATAAAGGAATTTGTATACACATTTTGTATACATCTATATATTATATGCAATTTTTGCTTATATACTTCTTTCTGAAAATGGGGCTAAAAGTGAGCTTTAAGGGAATACAATTCAGTATTCAATAGTAAATAAAAATAACATTTGATTGGTGACATTGTTTAATCTTTTCTTTGGGGAATAAATAAAATGTGTTAAAAAGTAGTGATGTAAGCTACTTTTTAAAGTGATGGTACATGTTATGGGTGTCCCTGGTAGGATTCTTTATATTCCTGGGTATGGGAAAGAGCTGGAGCTGAGCACACAGATAAACAGGATGGCTGAGCTGGGAACACCTTTCTTGGCTGTCATGCATTTTTTCAACCACACAAAGCCCCTAAGGAGAGTACTTAAAGTTAGGTAAGAAACATTTGTAAGTTGAAAGTTTTGTAAGGAGGAAAGAGAGAATTTATTTCATCTCTTTAAAAGTGCAAATTCCAGTGTTTTGGGCATCAAGGGTACAAAAAGCAAATGTAATTGTTTTGTGAATTTGGCCCATGGGTTTGTCTTTCAAACCTAAGCATTACGACTCGATCAGATATTTCTACAATGTGGCATCTCTAGGACTTTCTCTGTGAAATCTAATGCTCTGTCTCCTAGACATAATATAAAACACTCTGAAGGTCTGCATTATGTAACCTCCAACCATATAATTCCATACTTGGCTCAAAATCTGAAATTTTCCCTGGGAAAAAATATAAAGAAATAATAATATTAAATTGGAAGTCACTCACATAAGAATATATGAGAACTTTACCTTAAAAGCTAAATACTTTGACTATCTGCTTTAAATAATAACTAATCTAGACCAGCTTAATACAGTTTTTGATAATGTTTCACTTCATATTCAATTTTGGAAGACTCTGGCTTTGCATATTCTTTGAATTTTGTTCTTTTGATACTAAATAAACTTTGAGAAATGAATTTACCCAACATAGCAAAGCAAATATTGATTTTGTTATAAAGTCAATGCCATTTGTCAGGCTTCCTCACTTTAAATATGTTAGAGTACCCATGATTTTATTAAGGCACCATTAAAATCATCCTTTAATCAAACCCTTTTCTGACTTTTGAATTCTCCCAAGAATTCAGAAAAACGTTTATTATACAGAATTAATAAAAACATCTATTATGTTGAGATTTAACTTCCCCTTGGAATAGGGTATTGGTTGTGCTGACTGTATGTATACCGTTATTTATTAGCTCTCCAAAGACAAGGATTTCTTGGGAAGCACGCAGTGACTGCAGTTCCCATTTTAATCAGAGGGGAAAGATATTCTTCTGAAAGTTCATGAACTCTAAAAATCTTGGCTCTCTTTTGATTCTAAAAGGAAATAAATTTAAACATGTTATGATATTAGTGAGAATTATTTTATTAAAACTAGTTGGCTCTTAAGAGCTGTATGCTTAATCAGACATTGCCATTAGAGACAATTATTAAGTTATTTTCTATGAGTCAGGAATGTTAGTCTCAGGTTAGCAGAAATAACATATTAGATCACAGGTCTTAAGAGACCTCCAGAAAACTCAGCTAGCCTAATCTGTGTTTTTTAACAAGAGGTTTGAAGAAATCTTTTCATTTAAGTCAACTTTTGGGGAGGAATTGTTCTAGATTTCTGAAAAGTTGCCAAGATAATACAGAGTTCTCCCAGGTACCCTGTACCAGTTTATCTCATTGCTAACATGGTATCTTAGCATGGAACAGATATCAGAAGGATGAGTCCAGGAAGGTGTGTTACTACTACTAAACTCCACACTTGAAGTTTTGTTGGTGTTTCCATGTACTTTTTTCACTTTGAGATCCCTTCCTGAATATTACATTTGTTTTAGTTTTCATGTCTCCATATTCTCTTCTGGTTTGTGAGTGTTCCAGCAGTGTCTTGTTTTGATGAATGTGACCATTCTGAGAAAAACTGATCATGGATTTTATAAGATGTTCCTTAATTAGCTTGTCAAATATATATATATATATATATATTTTTTTTCTCATAGTTAGGCTGAGCTTATCAGTTTGGGGGAGGTCTTCTGTTTACTTTTATGTACTGATTATATTTTGTCTACTCAGAGTTCAAAAAGGCCTTTTCATGTGAGGCAACATTGAGGATCATTATTCATTAGGCAGCTTTCCTTGTTTAATTTTACTCACTGAATTAACTGAATGCTATCCCGATAACTTAAAAAAGAGATGATACTAGGAAATAACCATACATTAGAGAAAAATATTAGTCTATTTCTCTGAACAGGTAAAATCCTTCCCAAAGTATATTTTCTTGAATCGTCGTCCACACCAAAGACAACCGCTCCCCACATATTATTCTTCAATATGTTTCTTTCATTTTGTGTACAAAAAGGTCAACCTGAAAATACACATCAAACCTGAATGAAAACATCCTCTTTCCCTCGGCAACATAGCAGTGCTTGAAGTTTGCTCTTCTAGCATTATTTGTTTAATAGAAATATTTTCCATACCACCTGGTTCTGGCAGAAAGTCAAAATTTGCATTTATATGAGGTAGTTTATCAAATATAACATACAGAAGTCTGTTAAGTACACATTGCATTTTGTTTGTGAGAAAATCTGTTTGTATTTAATGTAGTTTTTAAATTAACCTTAATGAAAGCTTCTGAAAATTGTTGTTCTAAGCATTTGAAATATGCAACAAGAACTGGTGGAAGACATAAACATGTTTTCCATTATATGTTATCAGATAGCCCAAAATTACTACAAAGAAGAATGTGGGACTATGTTAAATTAGAAAGATAAGCAAGCATTTAGTTAAAAGCAAAGGTCTTTAGAAGAGGAAAGCATCTAACACAGTTAAACCCAGATATCTTATAACAATCTTCAGTCAGAGCTATTTTAACATTTTTAAGTTAGAATATCACTTACTGAACATGGAAACCAAGGTTATTTACACCAAAACCTGAGGATTTTTTTTTTTAATCTAAAACTTGCCCAGTACAAAAAGCTCAAGGTTTTCTCAAGTACTGGTAACAGTAATTTTGGAAGGTGAACCTGTCTTGTGTCTTAAGTTCATTCTTCCTCATTTTATTACTTTCTTTTCATTCCATGCAATGGTATACTTAATATATTTTTGAATGTCAACATATCCCAGGGATTTTCACATAAGATGGTTCCTCAGTCATAAATATAAGATTAATATTTATTTCTAGTAATCTATGTTTTTATCAATTGTGGCAACCCCAAGTGACTCTAAACCTTAAGCAAATTATTTTTTTTAAATATTTATTTTTTACTTGTAGTTGGACACAACACCTTTATTTTTTATGTGGTGCTGAGGATCGAACCCAGGGTCTCGCACATGGGAGGTGAGTGCTTTACCGCTGAGCTACAACCCTAGCCCCTTAAGCAAATTATTAACACAAGTGAATACAGCTAGACAGGTTGTAAGGTGGACAGGAGCACATATGTCTCTAAAAGAGGAAATGTTGACTTTACTCCATCTCGTCTTTGCTATGTAGGAACATATTTCTTGTGCTTTCAAGGAATACATTTTTTTAAAAGTTAAAATCAGAAATCCAGATTCTTGTATAAAATCATATGATTTTAAATGTTCGAAACCAACTTTGAAATGTTTAAAATATTGTGTAAGCCAAACTAAATATAGCTAGGGTTCCAGTTAGTAGCCTGTGTTATAAAGTACAATAAATAAAGAATATTATTGATTGCCTAATTCAAGCAAAACCTGGGAAAATGAGTATTTCCTTTAGCAAATATTACCTTCCTCTGGATGGAAGGTCATGCTTATTTAGAAATAAATCAGCTCTTATTCTGAGCCATTGCTCTTCAATGCTCATAACATTTTACAAAGTCTGTGTTATACTCCCTAATCATAGAATTTGCTGGTACCTTTGATCACAAATCTCTTTGATTCCATTACAGTATTGTTCTGATGGTTTAAAAAAAATGTTAAATCACTTTTTCATGTAATAAATTACATCTTAAATCAAATAATTTTTGCTTCCTAAGTTCCTCATCTACTAACTCTCAAGAGAAGAAATCTATAATTTATTCTTCCCTTAGAGAACCAAGGGTGGACAAAGAAAAGACTACTATCTATCTTCTATTTCTACAAGTTTTGCTCCTCACTTCTGTTGACATCAGAGCCCTCTGAGTTAGAAACTGACAGAACTAGATTGTAAACCTTACTTCTCTTCCTTTTTCAATCCTAATCTAACACAATCTAAGAGATAAGCTTCAAACTCTTCGCCATCTTTATTCTGTCCCCCATTCTTTCCATGTAACCCAAAGTCAACATTTTAAATTAAAGAATAATTACATAGGAATTACTATTATTTCAATAGTGCCTTTAAAATGTCATTTAATGTGCTTGAGGGAGATGTTAAAGATAAAAGAGATGTTTAGTGAAGATTTCAGAATGAAATATTTTTTTTTACTATAATTTTCCCTTACAAATTTTTTATCCTAAGTTATAATTTAACTAGAATGCAATCTCAAAATATAATGTAGATAGCCATGGCTTCTCCCGCCACCACCAGACAGTTCTGGCCCAGGGAAGGAAGACCCAACTTTTACACAAATGCAAAAGTATGGCCTTGTCTACTAAAATTTGAAGATGACACATGCCACATAAGTTCAGTTATTATGATAGACATTAAAGCGTTGTAAAACTTCATGTAAAGAACTTCAAAGTTCCAGCACAGTGTATAGGATAGTCTTAGTGATAAGAAATGCTTGTTCTATGGCTATAGTTAAAAAAACAATACAAACCAAATTTATATAGCTATTTCTGGTGAATAAAATGGATAAATTTAAATTGGGCCATACTGAGTGTTACAACATAAAGCATTAAAATCCATTTTTTTTCATAGTATACATTTTTTAGGTGCTAATCCTGTGCAAAGGAAAGATTTAAACATGGCAACATATCATAAAAGGTATGTAGAATCAACTTTGAAGATGAAAATCAACTTTGGAAGATATACTGATTGAAAGTGTATGTTTCAGTACACTGTAATGCAATTAATTAGTTTTTTTTCTTTAGCTATCATGAAATAACACATCAAATTTTAAGCTTTGGAACTCATTAAGCATCTGCACTAGAATAACCAAGCCAGGGCTGAGGAGATAACTCAGTTGTGCTTGCCTAGTACACGCAAGGTCCTGGGTTTGATCCCAAGAACACCAAACCCCCTACCCCAAAATAAAAGAAGATGAAAGAATAAAGAATTGCTTATTTAAAAACATAAAATCTTGGGAAACTTTCTGGAATTCACATTTTTTCCATCGCCAGTTTATTATCTTACACACAAAAGATTGAGAACTACCAGTCTACAAGTCAAGAAATTTCTTTGATGGGTTCATCTATTCTCCAGTTCCTCCTAGTCAAGTGGAATTAACCATTAACTCAATGTTCCTCTATACTAAGTAGGTGAGAGCCAACTGATTTTCTCTAAAAACTATCATTTGCACTTTCATAAAACATTTATTTACATCAATTAATAATTTTTGTTTGTTTTGCTTCATGTATGTTTACCTGCATCTCTTCCATACCCCATGTCTGCCAAAAAAGGAATTTCAGGTAGCTGATAGAGTATAAATTATTACAAAACTATAATCTTGGCAATTGATCCCTAGTCTCTGAATAATGTTTAAGGAAAAACTTGTTCTTTTTCTTTTCTCACTTGGATCCAGTTATTTATCAAATTTAATGCTGGCTTTAAAGAATGGCTTTAACCTGCTTAGCACTTTGGTTAAAACAAAGACGCAACCAGTAATTATCTTCTGAGATATGTTCTTAAGGTGCATTTCATCTTCAAAAAAAATCCTTCATAAAAGAGTTAATATTTTCACACTTAACCTTTTCCAATCACAAAGAGAAATGCAAACAATTGAATGAAATTGTTTGCTTATACTTCTTAAGGTTTAAATGACTAGTTGTTATATAGGAACCAGTAGGCCTTATCTACTTCAGAAGAACATACTCTGTTACTGTACAATAGCTCATATCAGACCACTAATAGATTTAACCTTGTAAGTTCATAGATATTTAAAAGTGTTATGGTTTGAAGGTCAGCTTCTCTGTCTTACTGTAAAAGAAAGGCAAAGAAATGAATAAAAATTAGAAAGAATTAATTCTTCAAAAAGTTTTTACAAATCAAAACCCTGCAGTTTCACACTGAGAACAAAAGAAGCATATTAAACACCAAAGTTTATCAAGACAAATTAGGTCCCAGTTTCAAATTTTCTTTAATCTTTTGCATCTGAACGGTTTTTTTGCCTCATGCTGTTTTCCCTAGTTAAATGTTAAAATGAATTCTAGCCAATACCATTGACTTCCTCCCTTAAAAATATTGAGACACATAATAAAAAATTAATTACTTCCCCTAATTTCCGTGTGATTCTTTAAAAAGATGTAAAATTCATTTAAAGTAAGTGGTGACTTTGTCTTTGAAGATCACGACAATTAACATGGATCAAAGCTTAGGTTCTGTAACGATGATAGCTTATTAGCATAATGAAATTAACTTAGAGACAAGAATCTTTAATAGGTACAACAAAAACGCTTTAATAATACTTGAAGAAAATTATGTATTTGCTAGAAGTACAACAGTTTCAGATTTTCTATCCAATTAATAAGTTGTTAATTAACTCCTTTTCCAAACAATGCACACTTTAAGCTAACATCTGCCCATTGGAATACTCTATCTATTGTGCTTCATTTTTTGGAAGGATATAAGGAATTTGCCAAGAATACTTCACATTTTTAATCATTGAAAAAATTCAAGTTTACCCTTCTATACTATGGAGTCAATATTTCATCATTAAAACAAAAGAAGTCTTAATTTCAAACCCTGGGAAAGGAATTATGATTGCATTGTGTTCACGCTTCAGGTCGTCAGCATGTCAAGGGCAAATATTTTTTGGTTAGCTTTGCATGGCTACAAATTTGACTTATTGTTTAAACCCAAGGTGAACAACAGTCTTTAAAACTTATAGTAATAATTTTGATTTATTTGTTCAAGTTGCATATACTTGGATTTGAGCACAAACAAAAGAATATTTAATTGCTTTGTTTTGTTTCCAGCAGTGAATCTTAGATATTAGGCTTGCATCTAAGGGCTGTGGAAGAAATGCATTTTGTCATTTTTTAACCATTCACTCAATAATCCAATATTTATTTACTGAATATTCCAGGACTCTGAGTCTTCTAATAATAAATAAGGGTGGGGGATTCCTATTCTCTTTTCATTGTTGTTAATGTTCTTGTTTTAGTCAAATGACTGATTTTCTTTTTGTCCACGTTATGGAAAATGGAAACTCTATCCAGGACTTCTTCTTGTGTTACATCAGGTTGTCATAGTATTTTTCTAATTGACATCATTGAATATAATCCAAAAACAAAAACAAAATAATTTTATACCTATTCAACAGAAGACCAACTATTTGTGTATGTATTTATATATATATATATATGTATGTTTATATGTATATATATATGTGTGTGTGTTTATATGTATATATATGTGTGTGTGTGTGTATATACACAAATATATATGTGTGTGTATCCACATATATATGTATATATGCATGCATGTGCACATGTGCGTGCACACACACACACACACACACACACACAAATTTTTTTTAACATGGCCTGTACGTACAGCTCAGTGCTAGACCACATGACTAGCATGTGTGAGGCCCTGAGTTCAATCCCAGTACCACCAAAATAAATAAATAAATAAATAAATAAAATTTTAAAATTAGAATTTAACAAAGGATTTCTTCCTATTGTATATACCTCCCCACAATTTTACCTCCATAAAACTCTTTCTTTCCATGTCCACATGGGATATCTGTGATTTTCCAGTTCATTCAGGTTGGTAATATGTTTCTAAATGTTTTGTTTTCTATATCTAGAACTTATGGAATAGCTCCAAATCCAAAATTTATTAACATCAAGTCTCCCAGTTTCTCTCTTACCAATGAATGATTGCATTTTCCTTTCTAAGGAGCCACACTATTAGTTCTTTTCCTATCAGATAAGAGCCGTTGACAGGAAACCAAAAATTCAGGGTCATAGTAGACATGTACAACCATCAAGGAACAAGAAGTCAATGACATTCATTGATGGGAACTCTGAGACATTTCAATTGTAGATTCTAGAATACTATTGTTTGAGAGAATTTCAAGACAATGTATGAAATGTATTTATTTTTCCTGATTAGATGATAGAACTCACTCCCTTCCTGAGCTCTAAGAAGATTTTATATTTTTGTTTTGAAAGGTGTCTCCTCGTACTATTCCGTTATTCTAGGGGGAACTATTTTATATATATTATTTAAAAAAGCAAGTTATCTTCAAAATTAAAATAAAATAAAAGGATTGGGTAATTATAATGTCTTCTCTCTTACTACCAATCTCCCACCATTAATGCAGTTGGTCAAATTTTACTGGAGGCCCAGTGGACAAAGGAGCCTGGGAAATGTAGTTTGTAGGACTCAGTCTCTTTGACTTTAGAGAAGAGCTCAAGAAAGGTACAACATGGGTACTAAAATGACTGATGCCATTTCATAAATGATAACCTTTTATTAACCACAAATTTTCAGATACAATAACGTTACTGAAATAGCATTTTCTGTGATTTTCTTTTTGACTGTTTGATACTTTAAAGCACACCTAACATTCTGTGAGATTCCACAGATGCCATTCTGAAATGCATATCAGATCATATTATCATTCCTCCTGTCTTAAGGATTTTAAATTTTTCTCATGCCTTATAACATAATCTTAATTTATTACAGAAAACCATTTCTAATACTTCCTTCTGCCCACCAAGATATACCTTCTGGCCCACCCTCAACTACTCATTTTTAGTTTTAGAACAATTCAAGTTATTGGAGACCACTGGGTTGCACATGATCCCTCTGCATGGAATCCCAAAAGCTCTTCTCACCCACTTCTGTCCACCTTCGCCATTAGCATAGGTTGTTTCTTCTTTCCAATAGAATAATTCTTGTTGTCTTTCAAAACTTAATTTAATCTTCATGTTCCTGGTATGACTTAGGAGCCTCTTTTTGCTCCACTCAGGGTCTAGGTATTCACCCATCAATAAATTTTATTGTAATTATTGTTTATATTTGGTATCTAGTTTCCCCTGTAGGATTTCAAGTTCATGAAAGTTGAGAACTACACTCTTAGTGGTTCTTCATTGTGAACCATTAGTGCTGATAACATGATAGGGAAAATTGTAATTGTTGAATTAGTTAACAAATAAATGAATAATTTCTTCTTTGACTACATTAAATGAAAGTATTTCATTGTATGCATCCCAGGCCTATAAAGATAATTAACAAAATTGAAATAAAATTCAATATTTTTTATTAATGAAAATGGAAATTTTCCCATAAAAGTATTTTTAAACAGCGTTACAATATCTTCTAATGGTCTCCTCTAATTGAAAATAGGTGTATCTCTTGACTCACTTTTTCTAAAAATATTTTCTTTAGTTGTTAATAGACCTTTATTTTATTTATTTATATGTGGTGCTGAGAATCAAACCCAGTGCCCCACACATGTCAGGCAAGTGTGCCACCACTGAGCCACAGCTGAGCCACAGCCACAGCCCTCTTGACACTTTTAATGTAGTTCTTTCTTCATCACATCTGTGTTGCTGCTCTCTACTTGCTGAGGTCTGGTATAGTTATGTTCTGGAATGGAATTTTCCTTGGTGACCTTGATCTTTTAATATGGATGTTCTTGTTGTTTCCAGAACAATTTATATTTCACTCCTAATTTTCATGATTTTTTCCTAACTTCATATGTTTGAGCAATAATAACTTTTCTGCTCTCATAAGACAATCTGACAGTGTAATGTGCTGTACTTAAAAAAATGCTTTGTTTCATTTTATTTTGTTCTCATCAAGTGCAAAAGATAATTTCCCTGGATAGCTATTTTTTAATATTATTATTACTCAACTAATAGCAAGGGAAACAATACCAAAAACAAGTATAAAGAAAGAAAGAGGGAGGAAGGAAAGAAGGAAGGAAGGAAGGAAGGAAGGAAGGAAGGAAGGAAGGAAGGAAGGAAGGAAGGAAAGAAAAGAAGTATGAATGGATGAAGAAACAAACAAAAAAGAAAGGGAGGTTGTGAGAAGGAGGAAGAAAGATGGAGCAAACCATGTCTCTTTCCTGGTGCATTTCCTTATAATTTTTTACCATAAGAATCTTTGTAGCAATAATTTTAATTGTGTTACCAGTAAACATCAGAAATTAATTTTAAGTCAATAATCCTTCAGTGGAGAGGTAGGAAATAGAGAAAACTAAAGTACGTTAGAGTTTTAGCCACTAGGTGAACAGTACTATTACATTTAAAAGACTATTTGAACAGGCCTGGGATTGTAGCTCATTGGTAGAGCACTTGCCTAGCATAGGTGAGGGCCTGAGTTCAATTCCCAACAGTGAACA
Source organism: Ictidomys tridecemlineatus (assembly GCF_052094955.1). Lineage (NCBI taxonomy): Eukaryota > Metazoa > Chordata > Mammalia > Rodentia > Sciuridae > Ictidomys > Ictidomys tridecemlineatus. Next base: position 116,984,699 of record NC_135483.1, on the reverse strand, counting down.
AGCACAACAACAACAGCAAAAAACCACAATGAGATAAAGGACTATTTGAATAAATACAAGGCATTCAAATCAGTAAAATTTGAACAATAACAAAAAAAATGTAGGAAGAGACTTTTCAGGTGTTAGTAAAAGCTGGTGATCATGTCTGATATCTCCACTAGATTTTGCAAGATCATGAGCTATTCATCCTGTAGTCTGTCAACATGGTGGATAATATTAAGTGTTTTTGAATGTTGAATCAGTCTTTCCTCATGCAATCAGCTTCACTTGGTAATGGCATATGATTCTTTTCATATATTGTTGAAATGAATTTGCTAATATTGTTAGGTTTTATGTTTATATTGGCGAGGGATATTGAATTGTAGGATTGTAGGTGTTTTTTTTTTTTTTCCTGTATTCTCTCTTTAGCTAAATTTTTTGAGGGGGAGTGAATACCAGGGATTGAACTCAGGTAAACTCGAACACTGAGCCACATCCCCAGCCCTATTTTGTATTTTCTTTAGAAACAGGGTCTCACTGAGTTGCTTAGTGCCTCCCTAAATTGCTGAGGCTGGTTTTGAACTTACAATCCTCCTGTCTCAGCCTCCTAAGCCACTGGGATTACAGGAATGTGCCACCATGCCTGACTTCTTCAGTTACTTTTTATATTGGTATTATGTAAATTTGTGAAATGATTTGGAATTTATTCCTTTTTTTTCCCTTGTCTTTTTTTGGGAGACTCTTTATATAATTGTCTTAATTCTTTTTAATAAAAAAATTCAATACAATTCCCCAATGAAGTCATTGGCCTTGGCAATTTCTCTTTCAGGACTTTTAAAATTATGAATTCAAAATTTTAATAGTCATACAACTATTTAAATTATCTGTTTCATATTTGGTAAGTTGGGGTAATTTACACTTTTCAATAAATTGATCCTTTTCATCTAAGTTGTCAGATTTATTGGAATAGTTTTAAAATATTCTTTTAGTTTCTTTTTGATGTCTGCAAGTTTTTTAGTGATATTTCTTGCTTACGCCTGATATTGGAAATTTGGTTTCTGTCAGTTAGTAAATTTTATTATATTATTATTTTTTTCAGTTTCAGTTTTGGTCAGTTAATAAATTTTATTGATCTTTTCCAAAGAGCCAGGTTTTTATTTCATTGTTTTTCTCCTTTCCGTTTCATTGACTTCTGCTTCTATCTTTATTTCTTTTTTTTCCTTCTGTCTGCTGGCTTTGGCTTGCTTTTGCTCTTCTTTTGCTAGATTGTTAAGTCAGGAGTTGAAATTATTGACTTGAGAGTTTTATCCTTTTCTAAAGGAAATATTAGTGCTGTAAATTTCCCTCAGCTGTGCTGACACAAATTTTGTAATATTACCATTTTAGTAAGCTTTTTGTTGCTGTGACCAATACACCCAATAAGAACAAGTTACAGAAGGAAACATTTATTTTGACTCACAGTTTTAGAGGTTCAGTCCCTGGTAAGATGACTCCATATCTCTGAACCTGAGGTGAGGCAGAACATCATGGTGGAAGGGCCTGGTGGAGGAGAGCTGCTCAGCTCATGACAGCCAGGAAGCAGAGACAGAGAATTCTGCTCACCAGGCACGCCCCCAGTAACCTATTTCCTCTCGCCATACTCTTTCTGCCTATACTTGCTGCCCAATTAATGCCTAACGGTGGATTAATTCTCATATCTAGACCATAATATCTGCATTTTAATTTTCATTCAGTTGATATGGCTTTTATTTTTCTTGAAACATTCTCTTTGACCAGCACATTTTTTTTTAGAAATCTGCAGTTTAGTCTCTAAGCATTTGGAGATTTTTCTATTATTTTTCTCTTCGTGATTTCGACTTTTATTTCATTTTGATCAGAGAGCATTTTTTTATTATCTTAATTCTTTGAACTCTGTTGGATTTGTTTCCTGGTCCAAAATATGGTATACCTTTATTCTTTTACCTATTTCCCATAGGGATAGTAAATAGTCTCAGAGAACTTGGTGTCTCTGTTAATTTTTTTTTCTCTCTTCCTCAGATTAGATAGCATTTATTTTATTTTTTCAACTTAGTTGATTTTTTTTTGTTTGTTTGTTTTTGTTTTTGTATAGGGGATTATACCTGGGAGCATTTTACCACTGGGATATATCTCAAGTCCATTTATTTATTTATTTATTTAAAGACAGGATCTCACAAAGTTACCCAGGCTTGCCTTGAACTTGAACTTGAAATCCTTCTACCTCAGCATCCTGAGTCACTGGGATTATAGGCATAAACCACCATGGGTGGCTTAATTGATTCTTTTATCTATATTCTTCACTCTGCTATTGAGCTTTAATAGTGAGTTTTAATTTTAGTCACTGTTTTGTTTTAAAATTTCCATTTTTCTTCATTTGTTTCTCTGTGTAATGACATTTTTTATTTCTTCAATAAGACTTTAATTTTTGTTTCAAGCATTTTGTAATTGGTTATTGAAGCATTTTGATGATGACTACCTTAAAATCTTTGTCTAAAAGTTTTAACTTTTCTGTCTTCTTGATGGCAGTATCTATGGATTGTGTTTTTTCACTCAAGCTGAGACTTGCCTGGTTTTTGCATGATTAGTTTTGCATTGAAACAAGACTTCCGGGCTGGTATTGTGGCTCAGCAGTGGAGACTCGCCTAGCACATGAAAGGCCCTGGGTCCAATTCTCAGCACCACATAAAAATAAATATATAAATAAAATAAAAATATTGTGTCCAAATTAGCTAAAAAAGAAAATATTTTTTAAAATTTTTGAAAAAAAACATAGCACATAGACTTCTGTGTGTCACATTATAGAACTCTGTATCTTATTTAAGTCTTTTATTTTAATGGGGTTCTTTCCTCTTATGGCATACCCACGAGGGAATACATGGAACCACCACTTTATTAACAGTATGAGATAGTAGTGTAGAGTTTCCACTTAACCTTAATTTATAATCAAGGGTCATTGAAATCACATGGAGACCAGATGATATCAATAGGTTCCCAGTGGGTACCCAGAACTCCTCTTTCTTCTTAGGAGTACTGGAAAGCACTCCTGTAATTTTCTATGTCACATGTATACCTGATATGACAAAACTAAGTCCCAAATAAACCTTTTGATAATGATCTCTTCAAATCCTTACTAGGCATCATTAAGGAAATACATTAATAGCAGGTGATACAACATGAAAACCAACAATGTTTACACCACTAAACAACTGAACTAGTTAAAATCAGAGCTAATAAATCCCAGAGCTCTTCCATTAGTTGACAAATGTAATGCACATTTTTGAAAATAATTTCAAATTCAATGGAATTTTCTCCCATCAAGTTCCATATGTGAATACACAAATTATTAGAAGAACTGCTCTGAAGCACTTTAAAGTTCTTGAAAAGACAAAATTATCCAAATGAGATATATGAATTCAATATATGTAATGTAATGGTGTGGAGCTACTCCTCAGAGCTCTGTCTCCAAGACTGTCCACCTGGCTGCCATTCAACCTACCTGATTAAAACCCAGGGGAGATCAAAATTTAGCCCCTACTTTCTCCTTGGGGACCTAAAAAGGGGCTTCTCTAGAAACTCTCAAAGATCTTTGTTCAAAATGAATACAATGAACTCTACTTGGCTCTTTTAGTAGCTCTCCAGCATCTACTGGCAGAGCCTGGAGCATCAGAATAAAGTACCAAATACAGGGCACTATTCACCTTGCTCACCATCTGGAAGGATTTACTATCAGAACCAGCTTGTCATGATGGCTTAAAGGCCAGAGCTGTATGGCCTGGGGTCAACTGGCCAAGATGACCAGCTACTCTGACTCTGCCTAGACTCAGGTTCACCTCATTGAATCTGTGCTTCACTGTACACATAGTGTTCAACCAGATTACATAGCTTCTTAGGCCAAAATCCATTCACAATCAGAAACATAACACATGGCATGATTCTAGCAAACATATAGAGCAAAGAACATTTCTTTAGACAGATCTCATTTTCTACTGATATTTTCATAATAGAGAATTAAGCCCTTAAGAGGCACGTGGTGGTGATGATATGCTTAAAAGCCTTTCAAGTTTTGGTGAGGAAAGGGCAAAGGCCATATCCCCACATGCTTGCTCTCCATTGTCAAGAACAGCACTGAGATATCGAGTCCCTAGTCCCTGAGAATATCTCTGTTCCCAAGTACTCTGCAGTACTTTGACCACAAAATTATCCCTTCAGCATGCCTCACTTTTAAATTTAACAGATAATTAATGCTCTCCCTCATAGCTTAGTCCTTAGTTGTTCAGCCAACAAGGTTCTCAGGGATGAATGTCAAACCAAGACTACAAAAAAAGCATTGCATTATTTTTGTCATAATGTTATTTTTCAAATTTTTTTACTTTATTATTTTTCAAAAGCCCAAATTATAAAGAAGAGAATTACAGTGGAAGAGATTGTACTTCAGTGATTTTTTTTTTGTGGATTTTAAATGATTTACTTTATGTCAAGCCACATTATGTATCTAATTTTACTGGTCTATAGAGTGCAAGTCAGGGAACCTCTTTCAAAATGTGCACTGTCATTTAATTGATCTCATATACACTTTAGAAAAGATAAACAAAATCTACAAACTCTTAGCTATGAAAAACAAGAATTCTCACAATCAGAGATGTAGAAGTAGATATTAAAACTGACACCACAGAAATATAAAAAGATCATTAGAGCTTATTATGAATAGCTAATTACATGCCAACAAATTTGAAAGCCGAGAAGAAAAGAACAAAATTTGTAGACACATATACCTTACAAAGCTTGAATCATGAAGAAACAGAGAGCTCGCACAGACAATTCATGAGTCAGGAGACTTAATGAGCAACAAAATATCTTTGATGCAAGAAATTCCCAGGACCACAGTATAGGTGACTATACTATTGAATTCTACCAAATATTCAAAGAAGAACAAATACAATTTTTCCTAAGTAATTAAAACATTGAAAAAGAGGAAATTTCTTCCTTTTTTATTAGGTAATATAAATCATACAGAATAATGGGTTTCAATGTAACATATTCATAGATGCATATGACATGCTTGATTATTTGTACTCCCATTATTCCCCTTGACCCTCATCATCCCTGATCCTCTTCTTCATTTTCTCTGTCATTTCCCTGTCTAGATTACCATATGAGAGAAAACATGAGATACTTGTTTTTCTAAATTCCATCCCACCCTGTCAGTCAGAATGGCAATCAAGAATACAAGAGACAATAAATGCTGATGAGGATGCAGGGAAAAAAGAACCTTCATATACTGTTGGTGGGAAAGTAAATTAGTGTAGCCACTATGAAAATCAAGATGGAGGTTCCTTAAAACATTAAAAATATGACAGTAATATGATCCAGTTCTCTCATTTCTTACTATGTACCCAAAGGAGTTAAAGTCAGCATACTTTAGAGGTACCTGCATACTCATGTTTATCATGGCACAACTCACAAAAGCCAAGTTATGAAGTCAGCTTAGGTACCATTAACCAATGAATGAATAAAGAAAATGTGTATATGTATAAACACTGTATATGTATATATGTATAAACACTATATGTATATGTAAACATATATGTATATTATGGAATATCATTCCACCACAAAGAAGAACAAAACTGTCATTTTCAAGAAAATGGATGGATCTGGAGATCATCATGTTAAGCAAAATAAGCATAACTCAAAAAGATAGGTATGCCATGCTTTCTCTCATATGAGGAGGGAGTTATGTCAAACACACACTATGAAGCAAGCATTATTTTGATATGAAAACCAGACCAAAAACAACAAAAAAAGAAAACTATAGACCAATATCTTTATTAAACATACATGCAAAAATTCTCATCAAAATACTAGAAAATATGCCATAACCAGAGGGATTTACCCCAGAGATGAAAATAAGGTCCAATATAGGCAAATAAAAAAGTGTTGACACTACATTAATGGAATGAACAAAAACCACATGACAACATCAATAGATGCAGAAAAGGCTAGATGCTCTTCAACATATAAATGGATAAAGAAAATATGTTATATATACACAATGGAATATTACTCAGCCATAAAGAAGAATGAAATTATGGCATTTGCCAGTAAATGGATGGAACCAGAGAATATCATGCTAAGTGAAATAAGCCAGTCCCCACAAAACAAAGGCCTAATATTCTCTCTGATATGTGGATGCTAACCCACAACAAGACAGGGTAGAAAGGGGAAGAATAGAATTTCATTGAATTAGACAAAGGGGAATGAAGGGAAGGGAAGGGCAATGGGAATAGAAAAGACATCAACATGAATTGGCGTTTTTTTTTTTTTTTTTGTACCATCGATTGAACTCGAGGGTTTTCAACCACGAGCCATATCCCCAGCTCTATTTTGTATTTTATTTAGAGAGAGGGTATCACTGAGTTGCTTAGTGCCTCGCCATTGCTGAGGCTGGCTCTCTCAGCAATGCTCCTCTCTCAGCCTCTGGAGCTGCTGAAATTACAGGCATGTGCCCCCACACCCAGCCAGCAGAATGAATTGAACATAACTTTCCTTTGCTCACATATGGACATGTGACCAGTGTAACTCCACATCATGTACAACCACAAGGATGGGATCCTAATGACAATGGGTTGCACTCCATGTATATATAATGTCAAAATACACTCTGCTGTCATCTATATCTAAAAACAACAAACTTGAAAAGGCATTTTATAAAATCCCACATCCTTTCGTGATGAAAAATGCAGGCAAATTCTGTAGAGAATGAATACACCTGAAAAACAATAAAGGCCATATATAATAAGCCAAAATCTAACATCATATTGAACAGAGAAAAGCAGAAACATTTCTTTCTGAGATCTGGAACAAACCAGGATGCCCACCTTCATCATTTCTATTTTACATTGTATTATAAATCTTACCTATAGCAATCAGGCATGAGAAAGAAAGAAAAGGCACCCAAATTGGACAAAGGAAGTAAGATTGTCCATGTCTGAAGATGACATGATCTTATCTACTGACTCTGTAAAGACTATTAGAACTAGAAATGAAATCAGAAAAGTGGTAGTGTAAAAAATCAACATACACAAATAAGTGACAAATACTAATGTCCCCAAGTATATTTACATTTCCATAGCAATTTGTCCAAAATGGAGATAAAGAAAGAAATCTCATTTACAATAGCAACAAAAAAGTAAGTTATATAGGAATAAATTTAACCAAAAATCAAAATGTCTCCACAAAAAAACTACAAAACATGAATGAAAGAAATTGAACTAAATATAAAAAATGGGAAGAAACCCCATAATCCTTGGATTAGAAGAATAAATATTGTTAAATATTCTTGCCCCTGAAACTACAGATTCAATGCAATCCCTATCAAAATGCCAATGACATTCACAGAGCAGAAAAAAAAATCTCTAAAATTTGTATCAAGCCACAAAAATTCCAAATACCCAAAACCATCTTGAATAAAATGAACAAAAAAGAAGTCACTATACTACCTGACCTGAAAACGTACTATAAAATTGTAGTAATCAAAACAGCATAGTACTGATGTATAAAAAAAAATAGATCAATGGAATAGAGTGAAGAGGCTGGAGGTACTAGCCATGTACGTATAGCCAGTGATTTTCAACAAAGGTGCTGAGAATACATAAAGGATAAAGGAAAATCTTTTCAATAAATGTTGCTGGAACAACTGATTATGCAGAAGAAAGAAAGTAGACCCCTTTCTCCCATCAGTTACAATAATCAACACAAAATGAGTAAAGGATTTTAAATATAAGATGTAAATCTATGAGACAACTAGAAGAAAACATAGAGGAAATACATCAAGACATTGGAATGGGCCCAGAATCTTTGGAAAGACCCTAAAAGCACAGGAAACAAGAGCAATTAAAAAAAATGGATCAAATAAAAAGCTACTGAACAGCAAAGGACACAATCAACAGAGTGAAAAGGCAACCTACAAAATTTGAAAAATTTTTACAACCTATACCTCTGAGAAAGGGTTGATCTCTAGAATGTATAGAGAACTTAAAAAGAACAAAAAACTCAATAAGAAAAAAAAACAGTCTGATTATGAAACAGGAAAAAAACCTAAATAGACATTTTTCAAAGTAATATTTAAAATGTCCAACAGTTACATGAAAAAAAAATGTTCAACATAACTAATCATCCAGGTAAATGCAAATAAAAAATACAATAATACATCACCCCACTCCCAGAAGAAGAGCTAATATCAAAAAGACTAAAGATAAGAAGTCCAGTCAAGGATGTGAACAAAGGGGAAACCTTGAATTGTTGGTGGAAATGTAAATTATTGCAACCGTTATGGAAAGAAATATGGATGCTCCTAAAAAAATATATTAAATAGAAGCAATATAATCTAGCAATCCCACCCCTGGATATACATCAAAAGGAAATGAAAACAGTTTGTTGATGAGGCACTGCACTCTCGTAATTATTGCAGCACTATTTACAACAGCCAAGAAAGGGAAACAACCTAAGTGGCCACCAACTATTGAATGGGCAAAAAAATGTGGCACATAGATATAATGGAATACTATTCAGCCATTAAAAGATTAAAATCCAGGCCCCGGACAGCCCTGCCAACTCCAGCGGGGCCCTACACTGGGTCCAGGGATAGCCAACAGCCACAATGCTGCATGCCACAGGGTTTCATCTCTGACCACATCACCCAATGCCACGGTGCCCCCCCCCACACATCCGACTGAACACTCCATCCCAGAGAGCAGCTGCTTCCATCTTGGGACACCTTCGTCACCATCTTTAGTTTGGGAAACTCCCAGCTTGGATTCTGGCTGGGCAGGTACCAACAGTTCCCAACTCCCTCCTCTCCCAGGCAGCCGCTAACCTGGCACAGTGACTGCTTACTACAAAACAACTTTTCAAGACAGGTGTGCAGTCCCCAAGTGCAATTCATAAGACCTCCAGAGAGAAAGGTCCCTGATTAGGAAGTAGAAATGGAGAGAGTGAATGACATACAGTTTAAAGACTAATTTAGAGACCAGGAACTGTGAGGGGATATAAGGAGGTAAGACCAGGCACCCAAGTGACATGAATGGGCCCCAGAGGAGATCCTTGGGGTGCAGTCTCCCATTGGAGACTGGCTATGCCATACCCCACTTCCAGATGCCCTGCACCCAAGACCAACCCTCCCACCTTGATACCTACATCATCCTGAGGGTGGAGATCTCAGCAAACAACAGACAACTGTACCTATTGGATGAGAAGGGAAGCAGGAAAAATATTAATCCCCAACCAAAATAATCTTTGTTTCTTCCTCAATATTTTTTTTTCTTTTTTCTACTCTCTATTCTCCCACTTTCACATCCCCAACATTTGTGAAACCAAGTACTTCACATGAATTAGGATACTGAGGACTGAGATGTCTGAATAGTATATTACAGTTTTGTTGTATATTCTTTTATCTCCTATTTTTACATTTTTAATTTTTCTTGATATTTATGTGTGTTTGTTTGATTTACTCTATTTTCTTCTCACTGACTTGTCTCCCCATAATCACTTCCTCTTTCTTCTCCTGCTACTAACCATCTTCTTTAGATTCCTTTTTCACACTTCCTAAGAACCAAAAACTCTATATCCTCATCTCGTACCCCCTCAACCTCTCATCCTACACCTCAACCCCTGTTCTTTGTCAATCATCAGAAACTGTAAACTCTTTTGCAAACCTACTGTTTATATTGTAGATAATAATTGATTTTACCATTAATGTATATTGTAGCAAAACTGTAAACATCTTAATAGCAACTACTTGGATTAAGGTAGTTTATTGTTTGTATTGGGATCTGTTAACATTGTTCTTCCCCTCAAACAAGAGGTATTGGAACCCTGCAGGGGCACTATAAGCGTATAAGGTTAAAATGGTAACTCCATAGATCGACAGAGCTAGAAGGGAAGACACACAAACAACATGAAATAAACAAGGGAAAAAAGTGTTCCGAACAAATCAAGATACTGCATTATTAGAACCCATGGCTAGCACAACAAAAGAAATGACAGAGAAGGAGTTGAGGATGTACATAATTAAAATGTTCTGTGAATTAAAGGATGATATAAGAGAAGAAAAACAAGCAGCAAAAGATCATTTTGATAAAGAGCTATATATGCAAGTACAGGAAACAAAGGATTACTTCAATAAGGAGAAAAAAAACAGAAATCCCTGAAATGAAAGAAACAACACATGAAATTAAAAGCTCAATAGAAAGCATCACCAACAGATTAGACCCACTTGGAAGTCAGGACCTCAAACAGTGAAGACAAAATATATAATCTTAAAAAGAATGTAGATCACACAGTGAAGATGGTAAGAAACTATGAGCAGAACATTCAAGAAATATGAGATAACATAAAAAGACCAAATGTAAGAGTTATTAGGATAGAGGAAGGCATGAAATTCCAAACCAAAGGAATAAACAATCTATTCAATGAAATAATATTAGAAAAATTTCCAAACGTGAGAATGAATTGGAAAATCATATACAAGAGGCTTACAGGACACCAAATGTACAAAATCACAAAAGATCCACATCAAGCCACATTATAATGAAAATGTCAACCAAATAGATTAAAGAGAGAATCTTAAAAGCCACGAGAGAAAGGAGTCAGATTACATATAGGGGGAAACCAATTGGGATATCTGCAGAATTTTCAACCCAGAACCTGAAAGCTAGAAGGTATACCTAGAACATATACCAAGCTCTGAAAGAAAATGGAATTCTATATCCAGCAAAATTAAACTTTATATTTGATGATGAAATATAAATCTTCCATGATGCACAAAAGTTAAAAGAATTTACAACTAGAAAGCCTGCACCACAGAACATCCTTGGTAAAATATTCCATGAGGAGAAAATGAAAAACAACAATGAAAATCAGTAGAGGTAGATACTACACTAAAGGAAAAACTAATCAAAGGAGAAACCAAGTCACATTCAATACCAAAAATAAACAAAAATGGCTGGGAATAAAAATCATGTCTCAATAATAACCCTAAATGTTAATGGCCTAAACTCATCAATCAAAAGGCATAGACTGGCAGGTTGGATTAAAAAAGAAAAAGAAGAAGACCCATCAATATGCTGTCTCCAAGAGACTCATCTCATAGAAAGACTAAAGGTGAAAGTTTGGGAAACAACATATCATTCACATGGAGTGCAGGCTTCCAGCCACAGTTAATCAAAAAGGGATAAAGAAGGACATCTCATACTGCTCAAGCTAACCATACATCAACAAGACCCAAACAATGGAGCAGCATCTACGTTCATCAAAAAAAAATATTCTCAGGTTCAACAGTCAAATAGAGGACAACACAAAAATTCTGGGTGACTTTAACACACCTCTTTTACCACTGGTTAGATCTTCTAAACAAAAGCTGAACAAAGAAACTATAGAACTCAATCAATAATTTAGACTTAACTGACATATATAGAATATTTCATCCATCAATGAGCAAATACACTTTCTTCTCAGCAGCACATGGATCCTTCTCTAAAATAGACCATAGATTATGCCACAAAGCAACTCTTGGCAAATACAAAAAGTAGAGATACTACACTGCATTCTATCAAATTATAATGGAATAAAATTAGAAATCAATGATAAAATAAAAAACGAAAGCTACTTCAACACCTGGAGACTAAATAACATGCTATTCAATGAACAATGGGTTGCAAAAGACATCAAAGAAGAGATTAAGAAATTCTTGGAGGTAAAAGAGAACACTGATATATGGAAATCTGGGACACTAAGAAGGCAGTTCTATGAGGAAAGTTCATTTCATGGAGTTCATTCCTTAAAAGAGGAAAAAAACAACAAATAAATGACCTAACATTACAACTCAAAGCCCTAGAAAAGAAGAACAAATCAACACCCAAAGTGGTAGAAGATAAGAAATAGTTAATATTAGAGCTGAAATCAATGAAATTGAAATAAAAGAAACAATTGAAAAAATTGACAAAACAAAAAGTTGGTTTTTTTAAAAAATTGAATAAAATTGATAAATCCTTAGCCATGCTAATGAAGAGAAGGAGAGAGAAAACTCAAATTACTGACATCAGTGATGAAAAAGGAAATATCATAAGGGACACTACAGAAATACAAAAGATAATTAGAAATTATTCTGAAAACTTGTACTCCAATAAAATAGAAAATATTGAAGGCAGGGCTGGGGATGTGGCTCAAGCGGTAGCGCGCTTGCCTGGTGTGCATGCGGCCCAGGTTCGATCCTCAGCACCACATACAAACAAAGATGTTGTGGAGGCAAAAAATAAAAAATAAATATTAAAATTCTCTCTCTCTCTCTCTTTCTCTCTCAAAAAATAAGAAAATATTGAAGGCATTGAAAAATTTATGGAGTCATATGATTTGCCCAAACTGAACCAGGATGATATGCTCCATATAAACAGATCAATTTCAAGCAATGAAATAGAAGATTTCATCAAAAGCCTACCAACCAGGAAAAGCCTAGGACCACATGGATACACAGCTGAATTCTAAACACATTTAAAGAAGAACTAATACCAATACTCCTCAAATTATTTCATTAAATAGAAAAAGAGGGAATACTTCCAAACTCATTCTATGAGGCCAAGCCAATATCACCTTGATTTCAAAACCAGGCAAAGACACACCAAAAAGAAAAAGAAAACTTCAGACCAATATCTCTAATGAACATAAATGCAAAAATTCTCAATAAAATTCTGGCAAATCAAATACAGAAACATATCAAAAAGAATTTGCACCATGATCAAGTGGGGTTCATCCCAGGGATGCAAGGTTGGTTCAATGTACGGAAATCAATAAATGTAATTCATCACACCAATAGACTTAAAGATAAGAATCATATGATCATCTCAATAAATGCAGAAAAAGCATTCAACAAAATAAAGCATCCCTTCATGTTCAAAAAACCAGATAAACTAGGTATAAAAGGAACGTATGTCAACATTGTAAAAGCTATCTATGCTAAGCCCCAGGCCAATATCATTTTGAATGGAGAAAAATTTGAAAGCATTCCCTCTAAAAACTGGAACAAGACAAGGCTGCCCTCTTTTACCACTTCTATTTAACATAGTTCTTGAAGCACTGGCCAGAGCAATGAGACAGATGAAAAAAATTAAAGGATACAGAGAGGAAAAAAAGAACTCAAATTAGCACTATTTGCTGATGATATGATTCTATACCTAGACAACCCAAAAAATTCCACCAGGAAACTTCTAGAACTAATAAATATTTTCAGCAAAGTAGCAGGGTATAAAAATCAACATCCATAAATCAAAGACATTTCTGTATATCAGTGACAAATCCTCTTAAAGAGAAAAAATAAAAACTATCCCATTTACAATAGCAACAAAAAATAAAATATTTGGGAATCAACATAATGAAAGAGACAAAAGACTTCTACAATGAATATTACAGAATGCTAAAGAAAGAAATTGAAGAAGACCTTAGAAGATGAAAAGATCTCTCTTGTTTTGGATAGGCAGAATTAATATTGTCAAAATGACCATACTATCAAAAGCACTATATAGATTTAATGAAACTCCAATCAAAAGCCCAATGACATTCCTCATAGAAATAGAAAAAGCAGTCATGAAATCCATCCAGAAAAATAAGAGGCCCAGAATAGCTAAAGCAATTCTTACCAAGAAGAGTGAAGCAAGTGGCATCACTATACCAGAACTTAAACTATACTATAGAACAATAGTTACAAAATGGCATGGTATTGGCACCAAAATAAACTTGTAGATGAATGGTACAGAACGGAGAAATAGAGACAATCCCACATAATTACCTTTATCTTATATAAGACAAAGGCACCAAAAACATCTATTGGAGAAAAGATAACCTCTTCAACAAAGGATGCTGGGAAAACTGGAAATCCATATGCAACAAAATGGAATTAAACCCCTATCTTTCACCATGAATTAAACTCAACTCAAAGTGGATCAAAGACCTAGGAATTAAACCTGAGACCCTTTGCCTAGCAGAAGAAAAAGTAGGCCTAAATCTCTATCATATTAGACTAGGCCCCAAGTTCCTTAATAAGACTCCTGTAACACAGGAATTAAAATCAAGAATGAATAAATGGGATAGATTCAAACTAAAAAGCTTCTTCTCGGCAAAAGAAACAATCAGTGAGGTGAACAGAGAGCCTACAGAATGGGAGCCAATCTTTACCACAAGCACATCAGACACAGCACTAATCTCCAGAATACATAAAGAACTCAAAAATCTTAACACCAAAAAGACAAATAACCCAATCAATAAATGGGCCAAGGAACTGAATAGATACTTCTCAGAAGATGATATACAATCAATCAACAAATATATGAAAAAATATTCAACATATTTAGCAATTAAAGAAACACAAATCAAAACTACTCTAAGTTTTCATCTCACTCCAGTCAGAATGGCAGCTATTAAGAATACAAACAACAATAATTGTTGGCGAGGATGTGGCACACTCATACACTGCTGGTGATACTGCAAATTGGTGCAGCCAATATGGAAAGTGGTATGGAGATTCCTTGGAAAACTGAGAATGGAACCACCATTTTGACCTAGCTATCTCACTCCTTAGTCTATACTGAAAGGACTTAAAAACATCATACTACAGGGACACGGCCACATCAATGTTTATAACAGCACAATTCACAATATTTAAAATGTGGAACCAACCTAGATGATGCCCTTCAGTAGATGAATGGATAAATAAAATGTGGAATATATATACACAATGGAATATTACTCAGCATTAAAAGAGAATAAATTCATGGCATTTGTAAGTAAATGGATGGAGTTGGAGAAGATAATGCTAAGTGAAGTAAGGCAATTCCCAAAAAACTGTTTTCTCTGATAAGGATGCTGATTTATAATGGGATGGGTGGGCAGTGTGGGAGGAATAGAAAAACTTTATATAGGGAAAAGGAGAGGTAGGGGAAGGGAGAGTGCATGGGAGTAGGAAAGGCAGTGGAATGAGACAGACATAATTATCCTAAATACGTGTGTGAAAACACGAATGGTGTGACTACTTTGTGTATAACCAGAGATGTGAAAACTTGTCTCTATTTGTGCAGTGTTAGCTAAATCGGTTCCCAGCTGGTGTCTCATCTCTTTTTTTTTTATTAGTTGTTTAAAACATTACAAAGCTCTTGACATATCATATTTCATACATTAGATTCAAGTTGGTTATGAACTCCCAATTTTACCCCAAATATAGATTGAAGAATCACATTGGTTATACATCCACATTTTTACATAATTCCCTATAACTGTTGTATTCTGCTACCTTTCCTATCCTCTACTATCCCCCCTCCAAAAGTTTTTTTTCAGCAAGAGAAACAATAAGAGAGGTAAATAGGGAGCCTACATCATGGGAACAAATTTTTACTCCTCACACTTCAGATAGAGCCCTAATATCCAGAGTATACAAAGAACTCAAAAAATTAAACAATAAGAAAACAAATAACCCAATCAACAAATGGGCCAAGGACCTGAACAGACACTTCTCAGAGGAGGACATACAATCAATCAACAAGTACATGAAAAAATGCTCACCATCTCTAGCAGTCAGAGAAATGCAAATCAAAACCACCCTAAGATACCATCTCACTCCAGTAAGATTGGCAGCCATTATGAAGTCAGACAACAACAAGTGCTGGTGAGGATGTAGGGAAAAGGGTACTCTTGCACATTGGTGTCACATCTCAATATGTGTAATATAAATTGAATTGCATTGTTCTGTCATATATAACAAAATTAGAATAAATAAAATTTTTTAAAATTAAAAATTAAAAAAAGATTGAAAACCTATGCAAACTTCAGTTGCATAATGTGGAAGGATCTGAAATTGTTAGGTGAAATAAATGACCCAAGCACAGAAAATCAAATACTGCATAAACTCATTCATATGTGGGATCTTAAAAAACAATTGCTCTCCTAGAAGTCTAGAGGAGAATGGTAGTTACCAAAAGCTGGGGAGAATAGGTGGGATGGTGGAACATTAATCAGTGGGTGCTGGGTGATAGTTAGATAGAAATAAGAAGTTCTGAACAGATATTGCTCAGCAAGGTGATAGTGATAACATAATGTACTATATAATTCAAAGACTAGAAGAAATAATTCTGAATATTTTCATCATAAAAAAATTTAAGGAGATAGACATGTTTACACTAATTTAAAAATTACACCAGGTATATATGTATCAAAATATCACATGGTATTCCCATAGATATTTACAATTTCTTATGTTTAAAGCATTAGTTAAAAACATTTTAAAAATAAATAAAATGCAATCAAGGAACCACTTTGCAAAATACATTGTCATAGATTTGTCCTTAATAATCTTTAAAATTACCTTTCAAAATTTATTTGCTAAACCTAAGATTAAAAAAGAATGGACTGAAAGATGAGACAACTTTGAAATATATAGTCAAGTAACATCATTTTCATGTTGTTTCAATGTTTAAGAAGAGCAAAACTATTTTGCAAAAGTGTCTATATAAATATATCTGAAACAGAAAGTCAAACAAAGGCATCCTGAGGCCCCACCTGCTGGATGGCCTGAAATCCCGTGATATGCTAAACGGATGGTATTTATTGAGGATGAGCAACTGAATGAAATCCCTGTTAGCACAACACAGCAACTGGAGTTATATACCAGTATTCCCTTAGAGGAGTTCCCATTGACAGCTATAGAAACAAATTAATTCTCACTTTGTTTTTAATTTTAGTTGTCACTAACAATGCCTCCACCTTCTGGCTTAGCATCTCAATATTAACTTACAAGCATGAAACAAGAACTTAATCAGGGAATGTTTGGGGATTAACTTTGCAGCAGCTGAGATACTGAAGGTGAGGTAAGAGCAAACATTTGGTGGTGTGGGACAGTAATTAGGTTCAGACAGAAGGTAGAGAACTGCAGTGTTAGCTAAATCTGTTCCTAGCTGGTGTCTCATCTCAATTAAGAAAAAAAAAATTACACCAAGAGACCATGTAAGGTTAGAGTTCAAGCTGTGACTTTCTTCTCAGCACTGTTGATACCTTCTAAATCCACGAGCAACTTGATTGGCAAAATACTATTCCTTTTCTGTTTTGTTTCCTCTTCTAATGCTTTTCAACTATTTTCTGCCTCTGCTACATAGCCATGTTCAAGGGACATTTGTGACTCAAGTCACTCTTCTAAATACCATGAATGACTAAAGACCCAAGGGGGTTATTGTTCCCATATAAAAAGTTGCAAAGTATAAACCAAAGAAAATAAAACTCAGAGTTGAGAGACAAGATTAGTTCTAACTCTTACTCATGATTTTAAACATGCAAATATCTGGTGCTTGTATTTCCACAGCTGAAAAAAAAAAAAAAGGTGCCAATATTCAATCTAGGTGCCTCACAATGTGTTTATAAGAGTCAGCTGAACTGAATAAACCAGAGGAAGAAAAGAGTTGGCTTTACTGGGTGACCCACAGTCCACTCCCATCCTTATCTCCTATTTCCTAAGAAGAGTCTGATATTTTATTCTTCAAAGTGCTCCTGAGTAAACTTTCTCAAGAACATGCTGTGCACGGCCTCTGCAGAGCAGCCTGGGAAATTAAGAATTCTGGCTGGGAGGACTTTGGTTTTCCTTGTTACAACTTCTGCTTGAGAACACCCAGCAATGGAAGTCACCTCTACTGTGAAGTAAAAGTTGCTAACATTTCCTTTCTTACCTTCATTGGACATGTGACCC
Source organism: Ictidomys tridecemlineatus (assembly GCF_052094955.1). Taxonomy (NCBI): domain Eukaryota; kingdom Metazoa; phylum Chordata; class Mammalia; order Rodentia; family Sciuridae; genus Ictidomys; species Ictidomys tridecemlineatus. Next base: position 116,966,929 of record NC_135483.1, on the reverse strand, counting down.
TCCATGCTTTACTCATTGGTTCTAATTCTTCCAGGGAATTCATATGGATCATATTGATTACATATTCTGCATAGTAGATCTTCCTGTCTTTCTAGAAATCTGATACCCAAGTTTGTATATTTATTCCCATTATTATTTTTTTCTCCAACTGTCTTGCTATTCTTTTCTGCTGGACATCATTTGGGTGGTGGTTGCCTTTACTTATTTATTTTTTGTTGCCTTTATTTATTTTTTTTTGTTGCCTTTATTTATTTATTTATTGTTTAGTTTCAGGAAGACAAGGAAGTAAATGTTCAACCATTATAAAGTAAAGAATTATAATTTCTTTAAATCAGTACTCATCACCTATTGGCATTGTATGTTAGGAAGCCATAGAAAAATACCAAGGGAACAAAATATTGTGAAGTCCTCTATATTTTTTTTTCTCTTCTCATCAGGTTGTTTTACTCAAAAACAAACAAACAAGCAATTTGATACTTATAGAGTACATACTTTATAATCTTGGAGCCTACCAAAATTTTATTTATTGCTACAAATGGTTGAATTCCTGCTAGTGTACCATGGGAACTGAATTTCTGCCCTAATGTCTTGGCACATCTTCAGTATACTTACCTCTGTAGGAGTGGTGTGTCTCCACAATTATGTTATTTGAAAAGAATCTTTGTACTGGAAAATCCCATTGAGATGTAGCATCGCGTTTCCAAGGGTGCCTTGGGACAAGAAAGAATGGGGCAGTAATATACAACCACTTGGTTACATCATTCATACCAGAGAAATTATCATCCTACTGCTGACGGGGAACACTTGTACTTCTCTATTATCAAAGATTTCGCAGAACTGCTCGGCCCCCTCTATTCAGTTCATTCCAGCTGTTCTAACACAAGGAATGAAACAGATTGTTTCATTCTCTAAGCGTACATTAAGAAAGGACAATGCCATCGTTTGGGGGGCTTTTGAAGGGGTTTTTGCTCAATTTGGACTGTGTGTGGAGCAAGCTCACTGCCTTATAACAAAAGCATAAAACTCTGTGGTGACAGGCGAGTCAAAGGCTAAAGGATTTGTTAAAAGGAAGAAGCCCTAAATGTTCAGCATAAACAACAAGAGACATGAGAAAGGAAGCAGGGAAAAGGTAAAGGAGACCGTGAGAAGGAATGTGCGCTGGCCCAGCACTGCAGCCTTTTATAATCCTTTGGGAAAACTCACTCGGAGGGTTCCAAAGACTTTTTCCTGAATTTGTCTTGCATCAAAGAACCACAGGCTTCTTCTTGCTTGAGTTTGTGTTTGCTGCCCTTTAAGTGTATATGGATTTGGGATTTTTTTTTAATGCAAACATTAAAACTGTTTTACACTGATAGCTGGATCTTTCTTGTCATGTTATCTTTGAAGCATCACCCCTGCTTGTCCTTGGGAAGTTTACATTTCATTCCTTCCTACAGAATCCCTTCCACCACCTACTTTGCACACACACCACAAATGCCCACCAACCTTTTTTATTTCCTCTTCCTTTCATGTTCTATTCCTGTTTCTAAATCTCACATACCAGGATATGTACTACTAAGTACCCCCCTTTTTCTATGTCACTAGCAGACTTTGTAAATTAATCGCGGAGTCACTATAGTATATGAGTTATTTTCATTGTGTGTTCCAGGAGGTTATGAACAAAAGGCAAAATTGATAAGTGAGATGGAATGTATTTTAATATTCTGGATCCAGAATGTGAAAATGTAGGAATCTGGATGGTTCCCAAAATGCTTCTCTGATATGGATTTGGGGAAGAACATTTCTTTATATTTGGTCCAATGATGGTTGTAAAATTGATAGTCAACTCAATATTATTTGAGAAGGCAGTATTTTATCTTTGTTTTAGCTAATCTTTTACTCCTCAAATACATACGGTTTTAGTATCTGAGGATTCTCATTGATTTTCAGAAGTAACATTTTTCAGAAGAATAAAAACAAATACTATATATTATAAACTACAGAAAAGAATGTAGTCGTTCATTTGCTCCTTCTTGTCCCTATTAACATTCTGTCCTCAATACCGGCTCTAATGTCAGCTCAAGGTTTTGAGAGTTCAGACATTGTTAGAAACTGCTACTTTCCTCTAAAAGGTTTTCTTTTTGATGGCCTGTCACCATTGGGTCAGATTTCATCTTACTTTTTCCTCCCACGAGCTGAGTGGGAACTGGGATCTTCGTCTTCTAATTTAATATAGTTAAAACTAATGTTAGATACTCAGATACAGATTTATTATTAATAGGCTAGAAAGGACATTGTTTTCCTTCTGAAATTATTAATAAAGTAATATTTATCTAGCATGTTCTGTCTTCTACATCTACTCCTTGAAACCATACAGTGAAGTTAGGTCGTAGAATTCAAGGATTTAGTGATTCTTAGCAAGTCATTATTTTCACAACAAATATATATAAATATTTGTCAAATTAAGGTGATCCTACAGAAGGTATGTGTGGGAGGACATGAAGTAGGAGGATTTGAATGTCTCAATTCTGCCCATAAACTAGGATAAGTAACAGGCAATAAACTGAGGTAATTAATTATCCAAAGAAGTAGTTCACTGTAAAAATGAATACATGGTTGTGTCAATCACCTTTCTCTAACTATAACAAAGTACCTAAGATAAGTAACTTATAAAGAGAAAAGGTTCATTTTGGCTCACAGTTTTGAAGTTTCTAGTCCAAAATAGGGTGAAACCATGGCTTTGGGCTTTGGATGGGTGTGTCAGATGGCATGGTAGGGAGTATATGGCAGAGAAAATTGTTCACCTCATGACCAGAAAGCAAAGAAAAAAAAAATGAGGAGTCCAGTGTCGCACAGTTCCCTTTCAGGTACTAATGACCAAAGGACCTTCTATTAGATCCCACTTCTAAGGGTCCCCAGCACCTCCCAGTAGTGCCACATTTTTAACACATGGGCTTTTGAGGGACACATACCCAAACAAGAGAACAGGAAAGAGTCTTGATTAGTTCACATGTGTTTGTGTTTCATAAATAGAAATGTAGTATTATTGTGCTATAATCTCTTTCTCGTAGGGTAATTCCCCAGTGTAAAGAACCAAAGAACAGTCTAGCCTGCCCTGCTCTTTTTTTTCTAGATTAAACTGACTTAATGTTTCCCCTATTGTATTCTCACCAACAAAACTACCTCCTCAATTTTTCTGGCCTAGGCTGCACACATGCACAAATGAAAACACCATTGAACAAAAAGAAAAAAATTAATCCCAAAACCTTTTGAAAGTTTCTTCAAAAGATTATGAGTCATTCCTGCCTCCAATTTTCTGGCATGCCCTGAATTCTAGCTCATGGACATGCTGTTTTAAGCTCTACCTTCAAATCTGCTGTGGGCTCCTTAGCCCCTTCCCCTTGCCTGCCACCTTCCCGAAGCACCCATAAACACATTGCTAATTTTGTTTTGTTTCGTTTTGTTTAAAGAACTGGGGTTTGTGAGTCATAGGGAAAGGGATATTGTGTGCAGCCTAATAAGTTTAAATTGCTGCTTGAACATTCCTCTCCTTATATGCCATGGAGAACACTGGAAGTTTTGCTGGATCCTGAAAAGAACTAGTGAGAAGGCTTCAGGATGGACTTTGTGGGGAGAGGGGAAGAATGTGTCTCGTGCTTTGAGTTGATAGTGTGTACGTCAGCCATTCGAAAAACAGCAATTGTTAATGTCTACCTGAACCACTTAGGCTCTGGGACCCATGGACTGGATCTGTGTCTCTTTTCCCAGCATGATCTCTAAAGCTTTTCACTTTAGTCTCAACCTGTGTTTTCCAAAATGGGTGAGCAAGGCAAAACAAAGCATTCATACATAAAGAAAATACAAATTCCATTTGCTTGCCTTAGTCCTGTAAGTTCTATTGTCCAAGATTTATTATCTGTACATTTATAAGAGTAATAAAAAATAAACACAAAAAGAAACATACACTGTAAACGTGTGACCCCAGTTATCTGATGGCTTCAAAATCCCAATTATGTCTTGGGGAGTCTCAGTAACCAAATAGCCTTCTGATAGCATGCAACTGAAAAAAAAAAATGTGTTCAGGAGAATGACAGCTTCTCCTCCACCTTAATGAGTTCTTCCTCCTCAAGGATGCTACTGGCCTGGAGGTTACTGGGGTTTGGTTTTGGTTTTCAACTTACTCTACTTTGCAGGTTGTACAGAAAGATCTCTCATTTTTGTACTCTCTCCCTTTCAAATTCTGCCATCCTTCTTCCAACTCATCTTTTCTCAAGGAGTTGAGCAAACAAAAATTATTTTTTTTCCTTTTGAAAAAAATCTTGTGACTGAATATTTTCTCCATTTCTTCTTTTCTGAGTTCCTTCTCTCTCTCTTTCTCTTTTGTCTTTGACCTCTTACTGCCAATCTCAGTCTCCTGTCTCTCTTTTCTCTGTCGCTCTCTCTCTGTTTGGGAAATTAAATGTTATTTATTTGTTTGTTTGTTTGCTTTGTTTTGCTTTGTGTCTTCTTATTCCTTAATGCTAACAGTGAAGACAAATGCAGCCCTTCAAGACCTGGCTCTTGAGGGTTTGAGATATGACTCAGATGTTACAAAACAGAGCAATCCTTGGAACCTGAACTCAATGACTTGTCATTTCTAACCCACATGAGCTAGATTTTAAGCTGAATGTTTGTGTGAATCGCCAATGCCCTTTTCCTTTCCCTACTTCTCTTAAACACTGTAAAAGGTCAGAAACAGATCTGCCTTTTTTTTCTTTCTCTTCTTTGTGTCTTATCATATAGACATTTGATGTATATTTGTGAATTTGGCAGGACATACTTAAAGAGAGTGCTTTACACTCTAACCTTTGTATAAAGAGTGAGTCAGAATGACCTGGTGAATTTGTTAAAATGGATTGCAGGATGTCACCCTCAGAGTTTCTGACTCAGTAAGTCTGGGGAGCCACTGACAATCTGCATTTCTATCAGGTACCAAGGTGATGTTGCTACTGCCTATTAGAAACTCACACTTTAAGAATCATTGGCCAAAATGGTATGCTACATATTCTCTGAGTACATATGAAAGAAGGCAAAAACTTGAAATAGACAAGATTTATTTTAAACTGTCTATTTTCCTCATGATAATATGGCCACATTATGCCTCAAAGAACTAAAAGCAGGCAATATTAAAATTAAAATATACAGTTAACAAATTTGAGATTATTCATGCTATCAGTATATGACAAATACAGATAATTGGAAATGTGACTCCATATTCTTGATATCATTGCCACTATACACATACATACATACACATATGTGTACTATATAATTTTACTATTATTTTCAAAGAGATAACCTTATTCTTTTGGGCAACAACCTTTCAATATGAGTAATCACCATTTTATATAAGTGGAAAAAAATTCTCAGAAAGATTAAAAGACTAGTGAAATTCCCATTAGCACCCAGAGCTGTTCAAATCCTCTTCTCTGTCTTCTGTGTCAACGACTCTTTTGTGTCTAGTGCTTCAGTTCATGGAGTCTCACAGGCTGCCTGAGGTACAAAGCAGCATGTCTGTGAGCCAACGTGGGGAGCTTCTGTTGGGGCTTGAGTGACTGGGCTCTGGACTCCTGTTTCCACTAATAGGCTGGGCAATCCTTTGGCAGGAGTGTTGACCTCTCTATGCTTCCGATATATCGTACATGATGAGAATAATGAGATCTGCTCTATCTTCTTCAGAAAATGGTATGAAAATCAAATTTCATAATGCATTTATAAGTTAGTCACACCAATCTGGTTGCGTAAACCAACCATCAGGAGAGGTTTGGGTACAGTGAAGAAAACTTAGAAATTTCTAAAGGGTGTTAGAAATGTAAGGTCTGATGAATAGAAATATACGCATGACTTGGGTCACTCTAGTTTACAGATTTTGGATTCGATTTTTTTTTTAAAAAAGATGGCTAATATTGAACTACTTACAGAAAATTATAAAATAAGCAAAGAATGTGAAATTACCTAGCCAGGGATATAATCTACTCATTGGAACTCATAGAGTGAAGGAAAAAAAATACCACATGTGGTTCCCTATTCTGAAATCAGTACACAATTCTGTTACAAGGAAAGGAACAACAGTGCACAGCTGTTTCCCCAAAGGGGGAAAAACTTTGATTCAACCTTTCTCCTACCGACTTCCCTTCTTTATTCCCTTCATATGCTTTCCAAAAAGTTTTGAAATATCTCTCCTCTGAATTTCATAATTGTTCACATTCTCATAGAATTTATTTTGCACCTACTTAACAAGGTAAATTTTAAACATTTATCCTAATGTCCTTAACAACACTTTTTAGCTCAGGAATATGTTTATATACTGTTTCTAGAACCACAGCCTCACTGGTTCTGTTCATTTCATTAATCCCATCAAACCACAAAATTTTGGAGCCAAAAGCTACCTTAAGACAACACTGAATCCCCAACCCCTTGTTCCACAGAGGAAGAAAGAAACTTGGACTAGTGGCTAAAAGCATATAACTAGTTAGTGACAAGGCATGTCCTGGAACTAACATAATCGTCCTGTGACAGCTTTCTTTCCCCCCACACCATGCTACTCCCTCTGGATTCTACACCTTTTCCTAAGAAACTAAAGAACCTGCTAGAGCCAGATTAAAATATTTAGATAGGGACGGAAAATGTGCATCAGAATTCTGGACTTGGTTCTAATTAGCAGGTATGTGGCTTTACCTCTTGAGCTCCAATTTCTTCTTTTAAGAAGTGGGAAGCAAAAATGCCTATAACAGAGGATGGGTGACATGATAAAACAGAGCTAATTCTGCCCAGAATATGGCAGCAAATAATAAATACATCTTCCCTCTGTTCCTTATTTCTCACACTGTTACATTTTCTGGAAATTATACCTTCCTGTCACCTGTACCTATGGAATTAAATTCTTAATTTTTTTAATCTCCTCTGTGAGTATTCCCTTTCTCTCTCTCTCTCTCTCTCTCTCTCTCTCTCTCTCTCTCTCTCTCTCTCTCTCCCTCCCTCCCTTCCTCCCTCCCTCCTGTACTGATTTTTCCTCACAGTTTCTTATTCATTCATGATGTATGATCCTGAAGTCTCTTTCTCCTCTTCTTCTACATCTTCTTTTGCAAATTACTTGTGAGACACCAGCGATGAGTAGGGGCTGTTTACAGTGGTGCCCTTTTCTCCTGACATTTCCTGCCCTGTGGTCAGAGGCCCATTTCACCCATGCTCTGTGAATGCTTTCAGGGACTAACAGCCATTAATAAGGCATTTGGAAACCTGGTAATGACACATTCCCAAGCTGGTTAAGAAACATCCCATCAGTGTGCATATTAAACTCCAGAGTTTTTCTTCAATTCTTGCTTCATTTGTTGTATTTTTAGCTTCAGAGAGTCTTTTGGAGTTGTGTACAACTGATTTGAACAAATAAATAAATAAATAAAATTTAAAATGTAAGTGTTCATTATATACCTGTTACCTGAGTAAGATGTGTGATACTTGTTTGAGTTCCACTTTGACCTTCTAGCAGTGTTGAAATAAGAAGTTTGAAAGAAGTAGGAATAAAGGATATTCTTAAGATAGCCAGAGAATCATTCACTTGAAAATTTCTCCATTATTTTGCAACTCTGTTAAGTTGCCAAAACATTGCAAGATTTGGCTTGTGTACACCTGGAAAATGTGAGACTTGAATATTTCATGTTGACACTCTGACTTCACTTCCCCTGAGAGAGGGGAGGGAGGCTAAACTGCATGTGCTGAATCTGTCCCCACACAGTAATGCCCCATGTGCTGAATAGAGAGGGTTTCCTGGTGGCATCTTAGCCTTTCAACATGTACCCCCTACCTTTTCACCCCAAACCATTTTATTTAGCTCTTTCTCCTTTGGAATAAAGTACTCTACAGGGTCAGATTTAGCCCCAGGTAGAGAAAGCAGATGTTTGTGGGGTATGATTTAAAGAAAGTTCAGAAGCCTCCTACAGAAAATACTTTTCCTAATAGCCTTACTGAAATTCCCATATTAGTCACTTCCTTGGAATGAATCAGTGAGGAAAAAAAAAATCTCTGATAAAACTTACAAGCTATCTAAAAGTTGTAGCATATAAAGACCCTTTCACTAACTGATCAAATTAGATAAACATCCATTTAGAAGGACCAAAGAGGGAAAAATTGTGATAGGGAAAGGGAGGAAAATAAGGCATGGAGCATGTCCAAGCAGGGAATGGTACCACAATCTAAACAGCTAAAGAATTAATAAAAATAAAAATGCCACGAGGGACAGCATTCATGATCTTAAAATGCCTGTTCAGGAAAAAAAAAATACCCAGTGCTACATATCCATAGAACTATCCATACAGCCTTCTGTCCATCCACCCTTTCATCTATCCATCCATCCATCGACCAGCCACCAATTCATACATTTAACAAGTGTTCATTGAATAACTTTGTGCGAGTGACTGCAAAGAGACACCAAGGACACAGGGATCAAAAGCATTCAAGTCTATTCTTAAAGAGCTCACAAAGGAATAGATGAAATAAAATTTGTAGTTCTTTAGATGAGGAAATGATGACAGTGTACAATTTGCCCAAAGTTTTACAGATAGAAATAGGCAGGATTAGGATGTGAGCTTAAGATATCTAGCTTTTCCCAACACACACACTCACACATACACACAACATGCTTTTTGACTTTCTGTTGTAGAGCTCTCAAGAACCCACAGGAGTTATAGATGACTAACCTTAAACAAACATAACAAAACTTCTAGTAATCTTCTTTATTTGAATGTTCAGCTACTCAGGAAAAAAAAAGATAGTGTTTTAACTGAAATTGGTTTATCATAGCCATTCCTTCATTCTCTGTATGTATAATAAGACTGACTGAGAGCTTAAACATCAAGAAAATCCATTGGTGAACTGTATTCTTAAGGATTACAAAAAGCTAGTAGGATCAGTACACATTAACTTCATATACTGACATACCATGCAACCCAATAAGTATGTGCAATTATTATTTGCCAATGAGAAATACATAATTTAAAAGTTTGTATGATACCTTTTAAGTATTAGGATTTGGCCACTTTTATGATGAGTAGAGACTGGCCCTGGACCTTTCTCAGACTTACAAAGCAGATAGGTTATAACAGATTATGGGGAGGCCAATGAAGATTCATAAGCAAAACAGATTGTGTCAGGGTGTAGGGAGGAGACCCAAGAGACTGTAGCATCTAATTTGATACACTTATAAGCCACAAACATGTCTGAATGACCAAGAGCCAGCCATGACCACAAAATAACCAGGACCCAGAGTCAGCAGGGAAGAGCTAGGAAGAAGGCCAGGCCAGTAATGAAAGGGGGTATTAAGGTACACATTAAACTCTCCAAAGGGGAAAAATAAGCAATATTTCCAAGACATCTCTAACAAAATGTCGAAGTATTAACATTTTTGCTAAAGTAGCAAAAATGGCAAATTTGCTGGTTTCACTAAGCACATTATATTGCCCTTTTTTTCCCCCCCTTGAAGTGGGAGGTGGGAAAGCTTCACTGAGCAGTAGTGTGGATATAAGACACTTCTAAAAAGTGGTACATCAACCAATTACTTGGGAGCAGTTTATTTTTCGGGTATTGGGAAATCAGCATATTTGGAGCTGGCATCCAATGACTTAGCCCAGTTCCCTGAGCAAGTTGGGCTTCCAGATGGGAGAGAAGCTGTCTTATTTCATGGAGTGAAGCTGTTACTGGAACCCAGGGTGCTTGATTGAAATTTCAGACATCTGATTTTGTCAGAGTTCGGATACCTTTTCCTTTGAAATGCCCTGCCTTAATAACCACTTTAACCCATTGCCAATCTTTCCGGCAAACATGTCTCCCTATGATTGGGAAAATTAATGAACAGGCACCAACTAATATAATTAAACCCAAACACTCCTGATTTCAGTATTCAGAAAAAGCCACTACCCTGATTTTCTCTTGACAATGCAAAAGTCCTGCCATCTCCAAACTGTTTAATTATTGAAATGAACTGTAACAGTACACCGGATAGGGGCAGAGGTCGCTGAGCAGCCCTGGAAGTCAGAGCAGGCAGCCACTGACAGAAGAGCCTGCCAACGCCTGGGGCTTCAGCTACAAACCCACACACTTTTTCTCAGGCATCCAGCATCTGATAGGTAGCCTGATAGCGGGACTAATTTGCTAGTATTCCAAAGGTCCAACGGTGCTTGCTTGTTTTAAGAAAAGCCAAAATATGCTCTGGTGACCACCACGACATTGAGATTCCCATGCCCTACCACATTCCTTTTTTTCAGATCCCAAGCTTTTTCTTTCTTTCTTTCTTTTTTTTTTTTTCTTTCCCCTCCCTACGTGCAGTCCAGGATGTAGACAAAATGAATTCCAAGTGACCTATGTGGGGGTGGATTTTTTTTAGAAACAAACAGCAAATTAAGTGAAAAAAAAAAAAAAATCCTGTTCTCACTTTTTTTTTTTTTTTCTTTTGTAGGGGATGCATATGTTTATTTTCTCAGAGATACTTTCTGGCAGTGACAACAGAACGCAGATCTATAAAAGTTTTTTTTTTTCCTCAAAATTTTTAAATACTAAATGTTAGCCTTCTGTCTGAATTTAACTTTCTTCTCTGATAAGACTGTGGTAATTACTTTTTAAAAACGGAGAGGTCTAATTTTCTCTGATTTTTAGAATTTCAGCATCGCCTGGGTAAAGATGATTTTCATAAACTGTTATCAATAATATTTAGACTATTACCAAAGATAATGGGAGGGGAAAACCTGGAAAAGTTTACTAGAAATATTAATACTGGGCAAATCAGAATAAAAGTGCTATTTTTTTTTCAAATTTGCTCACCAAGTTGTTTAATAATCATGAAAAGTCACAAAAAATAAGTCAATGGTTTGATTTTTTTTTTTTTTTTTACAAAAAGAATAATTTCAGGGCTGGGGATGTGGCTCAAGTGGTAGCGCGCTCACCTGGCATGCGCTGAACACTGGGTTCGATCCTCAGCATCACATACAAATAAAATAAAAGATGTTGTGTCCACCGAAAACTAAAAATTAAAAAATTCTCTCTCTTAAAAAAAGGATAATCTCTAAGCATTTTATGTGCTCTGAATTACAAACATTTTGTAAAAAAAACAAAAAAAAAAGAAAGAAACAAACAAATTAACAGAGAAGTACCAGAGTTTTTGGTAATTCTGGGGATAACCTGAAGTGTACTGTGAAGGGGATGCGATTTGCATTTCTTTTCTGGTTTCCCACTCTACACCATTCTTTCCTGACACTCTTCTCACACTCCTCACGTAGTACCAATGGCACCTGTTAATTTTCTCACTCAGTGTCTCTGTCTTCACAGTCTCAAATTACCTTCCTAAAAATTATTTTAAGTCTAAGTAATGATGAAGGCTATGAGAGAGTTGGCAATTTTAATAACAAAACATGGACAGATGGCATCTTTTTAAGACCAGCAAAGGTAACGAAAGGACTAGATACTAATGTATATGCATATAATATCTTATCCAAATTGAACACACTTGAGAGTGAAAGAGGAGCAATTAATGATTTCATTGAGATAAAGTACCCTAAGCCAGAACTTTGTCAGGTGAAAGGAGATGCCATATGTATTCATCTAAATAAACATTTGACAGTAGAGAAACAGGTTCAGCCATGTATTAGATGGATACAACTCTCCATTTTTCTAGCCATATTTCCCCTTTGCCATCTACTTACTGCACCCAATTCTCTGGCTTCACCCCCAGACCCAAACTTCCAGCTTCCTATGGTCTCATCTCAATCGTTGCCATCAAGAGATACTTTTTAAAATTTCCAGATAGATTTGCTAGGACCAGGTGAGACTTCGGTGTCCCCTGTTCGGTCTCCAAGAGCAAGGGCTCTCATTCCTCAGCCCCTTTTTCTGGTATAGCTACCAGGGATCCAAGAGTCCCCATGTGGAGGAGAGTTTCAATTATGTATTGTTCCATGGGTGAGACAATGACATGGAGAAATGCAGTAGGACTGTATTATAAGCTGACTTGGGCATATAGGAATTTAGTTTCATGGGAATAAAATCCTATCCACTCCAATAGTATAGTACAAAGAGCAAAAAATCTGGTACAGCCACAATCATTTGGTTCTAGATATTTCCAGACACAAACATGACAAGAAAATCACTAGCAATGGTTTTGGCTAAGTTTCTTGAAAACATAAAGAAAGGCTAGCGATGCTTTTTAGACTTCCATAGGTATAAGGATCTCCTAGTCTCCCAGGGCCCTGATTTAAAGCGAATCTTGGGCTATGCCCCTCATCAAACTTGATTAAATGCCCAACAATTTGCATGTTTACTGCATCCACCTCATGATTTGTTTCGAGAGCCCATTCAGCAAAGCACACAGGCAAAAGCTTTATCTCTCTCTGTTGTTCTCTTGCCAACACAGAGGATTCCACAGGCACATTTGTAGGCTTTTCTAACTGCCTAGAGGTCATCATGCGCTGGGAGGGATGTGAAGACCTATCTAAGTTGGGAAATAAGAATCTCTTTCCTGTAAAAGTGGCATGGGGTATATTCTGGGAAAACAGGCCAATTTTGGCCCCAACTTAAAATTAAGGACTAAGACCAGTCTCCAGAGACATAGATAATGTGAAGTATAAACTAAACCTCATTCTAGAAGAAACCTTGATTCCCTTATGATCCTACCTTGGCAAAGAAATGTTAAAATGTGGTTCAGCCACCTCAGTGATGTACGGGAACAAACTACAGGGAATATGAATGAAATTGCTGTTAGAAAAACATCTGAATGTTTCAGACAAGGTGAATTTTCTTCCTCGGTTGTCTAATTTAACATTCCAAAATGGGAAGAAATCCACATCTGTAAACTGTACTTAATCCATTCTTTAAATAGCATTACAGCCTTTTTCATTTCTCTCCACACTGCATTTTGCTGTTTTTGTCTCAGAGGCTTTAACGCAAGGCCGGGACTTGCGCTGGGAGGCCTGCGGATTACAGGAAATAATGACCTGTATATATTTAGTTGTTCAAAGGAAATTAGAGTAGCCTGATTTTTATTATTCCCCATTGCCCCACGTTCTCTGGTGTAATAACTTGCCCTGTTCTCTAATTTACTTTTACATCATCGGAAATGTATACCATTTAGCCCAGATTCTCCCATGACCAATCAGGACCTGCTGCTGAGCTAGGTTAACAAAACCTTGCATGGAACGGCAGGCCTTCCTAATGCAGGCCAGCCAGGCACTGAAGAGCAGCTGATCTTTCCAGAAAGTATGTGAAAGAGGGGAAAGTCATTTAGCAGCCTCTTCCCTTAGGTAGCCAGTGACCACTGTGTGCCCCTGCTGTTGAATGTGACAGCTAACCTTTTCAGGACCAGTGTCTGTTTAGATTAACCTTCTCTGTTAAAAAATGTGTAGGCAGTTTCCTTCCGGTTAAGCTTTTAATCGTTAATCTATCCCTGTGTTTCCTGGGACTGCCTCCTCATCCTGCCTCTCCATCTCTCTCATCTCTTACCACCCAACTTGGGTATATTTTTCTAACATTAATATCTAAACCCTAAAATTCATCTGCTTGCTTTTTTTTCTTTAAAGCAGAAACATAGCTGTTTCAGATTTGTTTTAAGGATTGTGATTAGATATTTAGATCATAATTTTATTGGAATTTCCCAGTCCCATGGCACATATTATCTGTTTTTACTAGAATATTGGGGAGAAGGAAGGGCACAGTGGAAAATATATTCTTATTGCAGATAAATATCGCAATATTTCCAGAACATTTGCAACTTATCAGCTTTTCTTTTATTACAGCCCTATGTTTAGTTTATATACTCTTTGAGATGAAAGCAACATTTGAAAGACAAGCAAAACTGATTTTTGTTAGATTCAGTGTGTTTTTCAGGACATTTAATGAAGTTTTGTGGATTCTTCAAATTCTATTGCCGCTGAAAGTTCTGTGCTCTTTAATGGGCAGGATTTTGGCAAGATAAAAAGAAAGAGAAGTATACAGTTAGTAGTTTTAATAATCACAACTTCTGAAATTCACTCCAACATGATCATATTTTAAGAGCTTAATAAATTTGATCTTTATAAACTTTTCTTCATCTCTCCCCAAATACTTCTTTTCAGTCTGGGCAATTGCCTCATTATTAAATAAGTTTTCTATTCCAAAACAAACTCAAGTCACTCATATTCATTTTACTTTAATTTCCTTCAGTCTCATATATTATAAGATTAATTATTGGTTTTGTTTTGTCCTCTCCTTGGCCTCTCTGAAACGGCAGCAATCCACCTCATTTTCCTACTTGGGATTTCTTAAAAGAGCACTTTTCCTTTTTAATACTCTCAGATTTGATACTTCTAAATTTCCTTACATCTTTCTAAATCTTAACTAAATCCTACTAACCCTTCTAAAATGCTAATCTCTGGTAATGGTTCAAAAGACAATTTTTATACAGTTGTTACTTGATAGTAATTTAATGACCTAACCAGGCTTTTATTAGTGGTACATAGGCAGCTTCCTTGACTAAACTGCACCCCTTGCTATAAATTACAATCCCTGGTAACCAAGCCACTTTGCTGGGTGTCTCCAGAGGTTGCAGAAATTCCTTTGTGATGCTCTGGCTCACTAACCTTCCAAGGGCCTCTGAGCTTCAGGAAAAGTTGGGATGGGGATAGTATATAACTCAATGCATGTTTAAATCAGCAAATGTTTGTCCTCTCCACATTGCTGACCAGGTGGTTGACTGTGGGGCCAGGGATAGGGGGAATGGATGGGAAATTACGGAGTGGAGTGGAGCAGAAAAATAACAATTGTTTTCTCTGAAGTAACAAAAATATTCAATTGCCAAACTGCAATTGTAAAAAAATTCATTCTATTCAATTTCATTCATTCCAAAATGATTCCATAGAGAATGGTGAAAAAAATATTATGGCAGGAAAGACAGATAATGTATTGTATTATTTCTCTTAAGATAAAAACTTCTGGTTTTATTCTGTGCCTTTCCCACCCCCTTCCTCCTTCCTGGAGCTGCTAGCATTTTTGTTGCCTCAAGTATTATTTTATATGACAACTCTGTCGAGCCATATAATTCAAATACCATTCATCATTCATACATTTGAAGTGTATGATTCAATGACTTGTAGCTTATTCTCGCAGAGTTCTGCAACCAACACAATAATCAATTTTAAAACTTTTTCATCCACCCCAAATACCTCTGCCCTCGATGGTCATTAATTTATTTTCTGCCTGTACAGATAATACCTATTCTGGATTCATATATAGCTTCTTTCACTTTGTATAATGTTTTCAAGGTTCATGTATGTTGTAGCATGTATCAAATATTCCATTCCTCCTAGAGTTGAATAACTTTCCATTATTTGACTATGCTCCATTTTAGTTATGCTTTCAGTAGCCAACCTATATTGCAGTTCTTTTTATTTCTAGATTATTATGACAAATGATGATACCTTCCATGAATATTCATATTCAAGGTCTTTGCCCACACTTATTATTTGTGTTTCTTGTTGAAGTTGTCCTAGTAGAAACAGAGTGGTATATAACATTTCGTTTTCACTTTGCTGATAGGCAATGATGTACATTTTCATGTGCCTTTTGGTACTTTGTGTATCTTCTTTAGAAGGATCATTTATATCCTTTGTAAAATTTTATAAGATAGTTCTTTGTTAATGTGCAAGAATTCTTTATATAGTCTAGATATACATAAGTCCTTTATCAAATATATAACCTGCACATTTTTCTTTCATTCACTAGATTCACTTTCACTTTCTTGGTGACATGCTTTGGATCTCAAAGGTTGTTAATTGTGAAGAATAATTTTATGTTTTCTTTTGTCACTTGTGTTATTAGTGCCATCTCCAAGAAGACTTGGCCTAAATGAAGAAAATCATTTATTCCCAGACCATCTTCTGAGCGCTTTACAGTTTGGGCTCCTACGTTTAAATCTCTGACCCATTTTGAGTCTTTACATATGATAAGAAGCAGAATCATCCAACTCCTTTTGTTTGCACATGGGTTTTCAGTTTTCCCAGGAACAATTGTTGAAAAAAATGTTTTTTGTTTTTTGTTTTTTTTTTTTCCCCATTGAAACCTGTTTGTTTTGGTACCAGGGATTGAATCCAGGAGATAGAGGCAGGGCTTGACCACTGAACTACCTTTCCAGCCCTTTTAAAAATATTTTATTTAGAGACAGGATCTTGGGAAGTCACTTAGAGCTTGCTAAGTTGCTAAGGCTCACTTTGACCTTGGGGATCCTCTTGCCTCAGCCTCCTGAGCCACTGAGATTATAGGCATGTGCCACCATGCCAGACTTGAAAATCATTTTTAAACATGAAGGATTATTTCTGGACTCTCTGTTGTACTCCATAGATAGTTTTATAATAAGTTTTTAAATGAGAAAGTGTGAGTCCTTCACACTTTGTTCTTCTTTTACAAGATCTTTTTATTTTTATTAATTTTTTAAAATTTAATTTATTTTTTAACAGAAACAAAACATTGTACATGCTTTGAGATGCTTGAATGCATTGTGCATTATCTTTTTAAAAATTTTTTTCTTAAAAGAGCATTACAATTGCACATAGAATTCGAGTTCCTTTTGACAAAATCAAACATGCTAAGAATTTTATTTAATTCCCATTTGCTCCCTCCTTTTCTCCTCTCCTCTCTCCACCTATTTGAGTTGGGTTTTCCCTGTGTTTTCCTAGGCTAGGTTCAAACTTGCAACCTCCTGCCTCAGCCTCCTGAGCAGCTGCAATTACAGATATTTGCACAACACTGGGCTTCAAGATTGTTTTGACTGCTCTGGATTTCCTGAATTTCCATGAGAATTTTAGGATTAGCCTGTGAAATTCTGCCTTGAAATGATCTTGAATTCTGGTCAGACTTTGTACTGAATTTGTAAATTAACTTGGGGAATATTAGCATCCTGATGATATTGAATCTTCTGATAAGTGAATATCCAGTGTTTTCCCATTTATCTGAACTGTATTTCATTATTGTCAATAATATTTTATATGTTTAAGGGTATATTTCTTGCATTTCTTTTGTGTTTTTTTTATTTCTTACATACATGACAATAGTGGAATGCATTACATTCATTGCTAAATTTTATCTTAAGTGCTTTATTCTTTTTCATGGCATTATTGTTTAAATTTCATTTTCAGATTATTCATTACTAGGACATAGAACTATAATTGACTTTTGTATATTGTTTTTGTGCTCTGCATCCTTGCTGAAATCATTTATTGTCTAAGTTTTTGAGTGCATTCTTTAGGATTTTCTGCATACAAAATCATGGCTGCTCAAGTATAAGAATTTTTTTTCCATCAGGTTCTTCCTTATTTCTTTTTTCCTGCCTAATTGCACTTATTAATACTGTTGGTAAAATGTTGTAAAGGAATGACAAGAGTGACATCTTTTTCCTAATCTTAAAGGGAAAGTATTCAGTCTTCATCATTAATTATGTGAGTTGTGAGGTTTTTGTGAATGCTCTTTAGTAAACTGATGAAGTTCCCTTCACTTCCTAGTATTTCTTGTTGCTTTTCACCTGAAAATTGTGTTGGATTTTTAAAATGATTTTTCCTCACCTATTGATATGATCATGCAATCGATTGTGTATTCCATTAATTGACTTTTAGATGTTAAACCTACCTTGTGTTTCTGAGATAGATCACACTTGGTCATGATGTATATAATCCTTTTTATTTACTTTTGACTGCTTTGATGTCTGAGTAATAGTGGCCCATTGCCAGAATAATGGGCTTGGAAGTATTAATTTTTTATTCTAATTTTTGGAAGAATATATGAGCAGCTGTCCTAATTATTTTTCAAATAATAGGTAGAATTTACCTGGAAATGAATCTGGGGTTAAGATTACGTTTAGGAAATTCTTTAAATTTCTAAAACAATTGTGGTGTTTTTTATTTGTTGTTCTGAATGGTACTCTTGCAGTTCTAAAAGCAAAACCATTTCCTCTTATTTGCCAAAGCCAGAACTCATTGGACAATTAATCTGGTGTCTTGGTGAGGGAGGGAAGAAGAAACATTCCTTCAAATGTTGCATCAAGGAAGAAAAGGGAGACAAATGTCTGAACCTGGGAGAGATTACTTGTATCAGGCACTGTCTTGGGCACAGCTTGGTGGAGGGAACAAGACATTATGGAAGGGGTTTTCTTCAAGTAAGATAAGTGGACACAAAGTGTAGACTCTCCTGATCTCCAGCTTTCTCTTGCCACAGAGGACTCTGCACCCAGAAATGCCTATGTAGATTAATACAAGTGGAACCTCAGAATATGTAATGTGGAATTATGTCTAATGCCTGTAGGAGTCCCCCAAACTTTTAATTTTATCCAAGACCCACTTGTTGTAACTCTGTCAATGATGTGCTTAATATCTGAAAATTTCTTTCCATCTAGGTAGCATGGAGTATTGATTAGATTTGAGTTGGTTTTAAAGAAACAAAGATGCATAGATGCATTTTTTTTAAACATCTTAGTTTATGGACATGCTGGTATGCTATGTCTTTTAGTCTTTTATAGTTTTCTGCAGAAGACCAGCCACGAGTAAAAAGTTCTTCTGAAAAACTGATCCAAATAGAAATTCTTCAAAGATGTTAATCCTTTTTAGTATAAAATACAATAGAAATTAAGCTTCTGATTCTGGAATCAGAGACTCTGTGAATAATACCTGATTTAGACAAGTTAGTAGTTTTTTTAAAAAAAAAAAAATCTGATGCATTTATTTAGGCTCTCTGTAACTCAATTTCTTTTTTTTTAATTTCTTGTTTTTATTTTCAGATATACAAGACAGTAAGGTGTGTTGACATATTATACATACATGGGATGTAACCCATTACAATTTTGATCCCATTCTTGTGGTTGAACATGAAGTGGAATTACACTGGTCATGAATTCTTACATGAGCAAAGGAAATTTATGTCCCATTCATTTTACTGTCTTTCCTATATTCCCGCCCCCATCTTCTTCATTCCCATTTGTCCAATCCAATGAATTCTATACTTCCTTTCTCAATACTCCTTTGTTATGGGTTAGCAACCATATATTAGGAAGAACATTTGGCTGTGGATTTGGGGGGACTGGCTTATTTCACTTAGCATGATATTCTCCAGCTCCATCAATTTACCAGCATTTTTTTTTAATTTCAAAAAAAAAACAGAGCTAATAGATAATACTTTATGTAGAATGTTTACAGGAAATCTAGTGTTGTTTATTCCACAGTTATAATTATATTAATATTTATTGCAAAAGTATGTAGCTGAAAAGCCAAATTCCATGTGATGCACCAAGTATCTATATCTAGTTCTGGAAGGACATCTTCATCCTTCCCGTCACCAGTTGCCAATATCTCATTCATTTTCTATTTCTTTTTTCTTTCCATTTTTTTTATAATCTAGAGACTCTTCTTTTATCTTTCATATTCTTTCCTTTTCCCCTAGCCATCAAAGCTTCTATTCATACTATCAAGACACACTCTTATATCTATCTCTTCTCCAGGCTGCTTTCCTCATCACTGCTTACTAGGTCTGCCAAGCTCAGTTCTGGTGGTTTAAACCCATTATCTTCCATTCCTGGTGAAGCCCTTCAGGACATTATCTTGCTATTCCCACTTTACAGATGCAGAAACTCTTGAAGCAAGATTTGGTGACCTATCCTAGTTCACTCATGGTAGTCCTAGGACACAGATTCAGTTTTCTGAATATGAAATCCATGCTGCCTCTGATTCTTCAAGCTGCTGCCAAAGTAATTTTGCTACAGTGCAGCTTTGATTATAACACACTCAGCTCAATGGGTCCTGATTGCCTATAAAATAAAACCGAAACTCTTAGGCTTAGAATTCAAAGTCTGTGGTAATCTGGCCTAAATCTGCATTTCCAGCCTCTGTATGCACTGATCCTTCTCACACTCACTCCACTCCAATCAAAACATATAACTTTCTATTTCCAAGAGTCTTGTACTTCCCTCTAAGGATGCCTTTGCCCAAAATTTCTACCTCGGGTCCTTCTACTCAGTGCCGCCTCCACCATAACTGCTTTAACTCCTCAATGGATATGGGCCCCTGCCTCTCTACCCTCATAATAGCTTGTGTATTGCTAGTTTATAATATCTATCGTTTTACTTAATGTAGAAAAAAGTGCCAGAGGGAGGTAAGATTAAAAGGATTTGAGGGAAAGAAGTCTGAGGGAAAAGCTGAGAACTAACTGGGAAAATAAACCTCTCTGGTTTTAGCTAAAACCAAGAGCAAAAGGGGGGCACATGGTAATGGATTGTAAAAATACATTTCACTGAGAAAGGAACCAACTTATTTCATTTTTCCATTCATTAGAACATATAAATTATTAGGTGAAGTGAAGGGTATCAACAGATAAGAATTTTGGCAGCACCAGGAATTTGGCATCCATATGAGATTACTGGCTTGGCATATTTTATATATTATTTCTGGATATTAATTCAGTTCTACTCATTTTTTTGGGTATGTGTGTGAGAGAGTGCTTATCCAAAATTGAAGATATTCCTGGGAATTAGAAGGGTTGGAAGAGGCCAAGCTAGCCATATTCCATGAAATTAATTACTTGGACAGATTCATGTCAAAGTGCACTGACATGGATGTTAAGTAGTTATATGTGAACACGTTGTGATTTTCACATTAGCCCAAAAGAACTGGAGCATGGAGGATGTGTCTTATTCAGTCCAACTACTGCCTCTCATATAGTGACGGGTAGTTCAGGAGTTTTGGTGAGGGTTAGCAGTTTATTTTCAAGATTAACCATTCAAGATTTGGCCTTATATTCATCCACTAAGGGTGAGATAAGCAAATGGAGGGAGAGGTATAGCATGTTATTTAAAGAACCATAGAGGAAGGGCAAACGTGTAAGCCTGGAGCCAGAGTTGGGTGTGGTATCATATGCCCATGGATCTTGGTAAGTACAATTTAAGGCAGCGTTTCTCGCTTTCAGCACTATTTACAATTTGGACCAGTTAATTCTTTGTCATGTTAGTCAATCCTGTGATTTGTATAACATTGAGGGGCATCACTGATGGAGCATTCTCCAGGTTAAGACAAGCAAAATGTCTCTAGATGCTTCAAAAATGTCCTCAATGAGACAAACACATACCTGGTTGGGAAGCAGTGGCTTATGGCATGAGCCAAAAGTAAGCCCCTATGGAGATATTAACTCATCAGTCAGGCAAAGTATGAGATGAAATGTTACTTTGAAGGAGCTACTGAAGAGGGAGAATCTGGGCATCATAGTAAAATTTTGAAGAGAACTGACAGCACTTTCTTCATCCAGTTTGCTTACAGTTTCCAAAGCCACAGTGCATTGATTTTGGTAGGACTTAGGAGCTGATGATGGTAGGAAGCATGACTGAATTTAACAACTAGGAAAAAGGAGTGTGCTCATGGAATATCACTATGTGCATTTATAACATAGGCTTAGCACCAGAGTACAGAGCACAGTAGAACTTGGCTATGAGATAGTCAGAATGTAATGTCAGGGAGTTAGGAAGGGATAGAGGGAATTAGATTTCCTATGACACTAAGATGTCAAGCCAGAACAGAATTCCTGTCTGGTTACTAGCAGGATAGGTATACAGAAAACAAGCATAGAGAGGTACCATAAAAGCAAGGTGAAAGCCTGTACTTCATTACTAAATAAAATGAATGACTGAGGAAAAGGAAAAATTCTAAGAACTGTGAAGCCTAGAGCAGGATTGAACCTGAGATTTGTGACTGGAGGGCACATTTATGACTGGAGGGTCTGAGGGCAAACCAGATTCTACACTCAAACCTGGAGTCCAAAGGTAAGCAGGAGAAGTCATGTCATGGGTGGGATAAGCAGCAATGGTGATTCAGAATGTGTGGGCCCACCCTGGATGTTGCTGTGGCACACCCCTAAGCAGCCCACTTAACCCAACAGAGTGAGTCAGAAGATACCAACACATTCTCAGCTTGCAATAAGAATCATGCATTTGAAGATTTTGCAATGGTTTGGTTAAAACACTTAAGTTGTAAATGTGCAGAGGAAAGGCCATAAAATTACATACATGGTGTTTCCTTACTTTTTATTTTTTAAATTAGGAGTATAAGATGTAATTATACTAATTTAAATATTAATACCAAAGGAACATTTTGGAGGAAATAACTGAAGATGTTCTTTAAAATGTAAGGAACTTAATAATTAGAAGGGATCAGGTATGACTTTCATTTCTTATTTTTTCTTTCATGTTTTGGGTGCTTTTACATATTCTACAAAAAAATGAACAGCTTGTCTCAAGCTAAGATTAGTCTAGGATTTGAGAATGGCTGATTCTCTAAGTAGGACAAATATTAGACCTTATGAAAAAAAGCCTGGGGACGATACAGTCTAAGGAAAGTGTGGGAAATGTGGAAAATGTGGTTTGCTCGATGGAAATGAACACACTCCTACGTGAATTTAACAAGAATGTAGCATGTGTCATCAGAGTATTTTCTTCCGAACAGACAACTATTTTGTCATTTTGTGAAAGGAAATGACATGTTCTCCTTCTCCCCCCGCCCCCAACACCACCACCAACTGCTCTCTGAGAAAGAAAAAATGTAAAGAAAAAGGAAAAGAAAAGAAAAAGAAAAGGAGAGGAAAACTCCTAAACCCTTTGGCCATGTGTAACTGTATATTAGACTATGGAGTCCCGGGTTTGTTTGGAATGATGGATGGTTTGACAATATAGCACAATCAGACAAGACCAGCCATCAATCACTTTAAATCAATGATAGACCTTGGGTGTGTTTTGTGCCACTTTCATTCATTCTGGTGCCCAGAGAGTTGCACGAAGCAACCTCATGACCTCACATGAGCAAAGAAAATGGCTTTTAAAGTTGTTTCCAGGCTCTATTCATCACTCATTCCTGGGTGAGATGCCAGGAAATAACTTTCAAGTTTTTTCCTTAACTCATCTTTCTCACCTCAAAAATCTGGTTGAAGGATACATACAGACAAGAAAGGGTAAGAGAACCTATCTGAGTGGACTATGATTTTGTTCATACTAATGACATTTAATCCTTGACATTTTTAAATTTTTATTCATCAAACAATCTGCTCAAAATTCCATCCTGTATTTTGGGAAGATGTGATCTAGCCATGATTTCTACCTGGGACGTTCCAGAACACTTAGAATAGGTAAATCTGGTCAGCAGTGCATGTGGACATTACTATTCATATTCCTCAGTCAAGATCATCAAGAACCACCTCTGCTGGGTGCAGGTATGTTTCACTCTGACTCCCAAAGCCATCGTTATTAATGTCCAGTTGCCAATTCCAGAAGCCTTAGACTTCTTCATGAGTGATAGGGGCATCTCTCAGGTCAAGACTATCTACCACTGACGGGAATGAGGGGATTTAGTCTACTCCCCTGCCTCGGAAAGATCTGCAAGACCCTAAACACCTATCCTTTATAAAACCCTCATAAAACAACCTGACAAATCAAAGCACTAGCTCAGCTCTGCCACCTTTGTTTTTCTCCCTCATGGTCTTAAAACATGAAGGACCTTTAATTTGTCCTCACTTTCCCCCAGAGGTGAAAGGGGAAGTAATGGTAAGTTAGCCCTTGAGCAACACAGAGCTCTGTCCCCCTCAATTTAGAGTAAGGCCAGGGAAAAAAAATGGGCAAAGCTAGCTTTTATCTCCTCTTGTTATTCATGCTAGCTACAAATGTTTGCTGGAGTTAGGAAAATAGTTATATTTTCACTTTCTCCATTGTACCTGAGTCCACTGATCCTCTCTAGATTTCCCATCTACCAGGAAAATACCTTAGCATCTATCCTGTGATATTGTCTCACATAGGTATACCATACATCAAACTTTTTCATGATGTTGAACGATTCTATTTAAAACAGAAATATATTTGTCCATATTTAGAATGATAAGGTTATTTTATATGCATTATTCAATTAAAAGCTCAGTGGAATTGAATACTCTGATCACCTCCAGTTACAAGGCAACCTGGTGCAATGGAACTCACTGGCCCAACAGCAAAATCCCTGGTCAGATGTTTGATCACACAGGAGATAAGCATGTTTTGCGAGGCACAAGCCTCTCTGTTGAGCTACACCTTCCCAGTATTTTCTTGGAATGATTTGTACTTTGGGGACTCTATATGGATTAAAATCTATTTCTCTTACAATTATGTAAAAAAATGTTTTTCTTTAGTTACATTGAAGAATAATAACAGTGTCTTTACTATTTTTGTTTCTGTTGTTATAGGGACCAAAGCAAATATGAGTATTCTCAGTTACAGTATGTATTCGCATGTATGAGTGTATATGCATGTGTGTATATATATATACCTATGGTTGTATATGAATTATTCATTTAAATATGATATCACCATATTCAAAAACATTAACATGAGTTGATGCTATTGGTAAAAGAAGGGCCAATGTCAATCTCCTTTTCACTGCATTTATTCCTAAAGCAGGAAGCCACTTTTTCTGCCACTCGTTTAAAGTCAATCACGGATTTAATGAACTTTGATTATCCCACTGGCTGGGCAACTGTGTTCCTTTCTTGAAATAAAAATATATGCAACTTAAAACTTTAAAAAATATATATCTTAAGTTCAACTTTAAAATACATTTAGGAAAATCTGCACATGTAAATGGAGGAAGGCCTTATAATTGACAAAGGAAACAAGATCATATACTCCTGAATCTCTGTCCTTAGGGTGGAAGGAAACACGTAACTTGTGCAACCTTCTCTAGTGGGAATCTTGTGGCAGACAAAAACATTGTTCTGGAAGTGAAAAACTAAGCAGTTTCACTCCTCCAGGCAGCCCATCCAAGAATACCAAAGTAGAGCTATATTTTTATTTTTCCTGTTAGAGTACAGATCCGTTGTTCAGCTACCAAATTACAGGTTGTGTCTGGTTCTCACATACTTGTTCTTTTCATGTACTGAACAGGAAGAGTAATAACAGGCTACTCTTTTTACTTGTGGGATTTAGGTACTCTTCATCATAGAATGGGTCATTTTTCTAAGAAAACCTGCCAGCTTAAAGACTGGAGGTGTATGCCATACATGTGGGGATGGAAAACCCATAAAAATGAGAGGTTTTTGGCTAGAGAGAGTGGGTTCTAGTTACTTGTTCCCAGATTTAAATGACATGTTTATGAGTCATACCCTTATTATCTAATCCTAACAGCATCATCCAAAGATCACTATCATTTAAATGACTACTTCAGAGAAAGGTCTCTGGGAAATTTTACCCAGGAGAAAATTATACACATCCATTCAGTTATGGAGAAGCCCTCTGCACACACTTTTTATGTATTTTTTTAGACTCTCTATTGATAATCTATAAAAGATAGTTAAACAGAGTATAACAAATATTGTTCAAATGTATAATATCTGAGATCTTGGACAGGAGAGTAGTGAACTGTAATATAATATATACTGAAGGAAACTACTGCACACAGATATTACCAATCAGTGTGTGAACCAATCAGCATTCATACAAATATCATTCCCTTCATTATCTAACATGCGGCTCTATCTAGGCATCATTGAAAAGTGAAAAATGACTTGGTAGAAGATTTTGAAGAAATCCTGAATTCAGGGAATCAACTAACAACTGAGGGGATCCTAGGAGCATTTTAGTGAGAGACGCCTTATCAGTCTGACCTAACCCAAAGCAATATTGGGAACTGCACGGGCCAACATGGGAAAGAACCTTGGAATTTTGACTCATCAGAGAATTTCTAAAGAAGTCTTTTGGCAGACAGGACCTACATTGAGGACATCTGGGTTTCTTCAAGTGAAATTAATTTATTCATTGTTTCTTTAAAAAAAAAAGAAATTGGCATTTCCTTGCTCTTGAGTCATTTATTTTGTCCAAAGATTAAAAAAAAAAGAAACATTATCATTTATATCATCCTTGATATTTGTGGAATAAGAAGCTATTATTATATTTTATTAGAAGAGGAAATAGAAGAACACAGGGTCCAATTTACATCTTCTAAGGGCAGTAGGGAAACTTGGCAGCCCTGAGTGTTCTCAGGACCCACAGCTGCACCACAAGGAGTGAGGACAGCCCTTGAAGAAGACTCTGGCTTTTCAATTCTTAATAGTCGTGACTTCCATCAAGATTGCTGATCCATATGAATCTCCTTATCAGATGGTTGCTTGGCTACCCTTTGATTCTCTCCCAAAGAGATTTATTTATTCCCCCCCCCCCATCTAGATAGGGTAAGAATTTTCCAAATTTTTGAGTTTTGTCTTGACTGCTTGGAAAAAAGGTAGCAAGTCAAGTCTCATTGTCAACACTTTGCTGAGAAGTAGCTTCAGCTAAACGTTCAGTTTTAACTATCACATTTTCAGCTTTCCGTAGCACCTGAGGACACAGGCAATAATTCAGTCATGTTTTTCTCACTTTATAACAAATGGTCTTTTGTCTGGTTTCCCATAGCATGTTCCTCATTTACATCAAGACCTCATCAAAATGGTCTATACCATCCATGTTTATCAACACTCTGATCACACCCACTGGGTACTGTCTCAGAAGATAGTATCTATCTCTGAAGCTGTATTCTTCTGAGCCCTCACCAGAATCACACTTAATAGTTTATGGCCATAAAAGTGTTTTCTAGCATGTTTCTCCAAACTTTGCCCATCTCTACCCATTGCTCAGTTCCAACAATGCTTTCACATTTTGGATCTTTGTTATATCAGCACCTCATCTCCTTGGTACAATTTTATTTTTTTGTCTTTGTTTGGACTATTATAACAAAATACCATCAACTACGGGGCTTATAAACAACACATATTTTATTTCTTAGAGTTCTGCAGGCTAGTAAGCACAAAATCAAGGCAATGACAAAATCGGGGACTGGTGAGAGCCTACCTTCTGACTTAGAGACAGCATCTTTTCACTGTGTTGTCACAATGGTGAAAGGCCCTACCTAGCTCTCTGGGGTCTCTTGCATAAATGCATTAGTTCCAATCATTGGGATTCAAGTCTCAACATCTGTCAAAGATACCCTTCCTAATGCCATCACTTTGGGAAGCAGATTTCAATATATGAATTGGGGGTAGGGGCACCAACATTCAGAGTACAGCACTAAAAATTCTTATTTTACAATCCCCATGCATGACTCTTCTCCATATGGTTAGTTTGCTTACCTAGCCAAAATGCCAACTGTTTCCTGGACCTCTTACTTCCATGGCCAAAATAATCCCAGCATCTCTGGAGGTTGAGGCATGAGGATCCTAATAAATAAGATGCTCTTAGAAATAAAGATTTCAAATTAAGGCTGAGGCAGGAGGATTTCAAGTTCAAAGCCAGCTTCAGCAAGTTAGTGAGGCTAAAAATAAAAATTAAAAAATAAAAAGGTCTGGGATATAGCTCCATAGTAAAAAAGATTTTATATTCTAATGTGGATAGACATAACTAAAATATGAGGCAAATCAGTGCCCAAACTAAGACTAAGATAGCTATTGCCAATGTCCTCAATTATTATTGAACTTTAACTGTTTTAAAAAAATTGTAACTATATATATTTCATTCATTATAAAAGTCCACTTAACATTTAAGCAGGGCAAAGTAGAAATTTAAATAAATAAATAAATAAAAATAAAACACCTTTAGTTATAAGCTGTGTTTAGAGCTTTATATGACTGTAATTTGGGGTTATTCTCATAAATAATTTAAACCCCAACATTTGCAGCCTTTCTTTGTCTATTCCTCAACTTAATAAAGCCATTTTTCTTCACTTCTCTTTTAAATTTCTTGTATACAAATATTGCTTAAAATAAGAGCTTGTATTTCTTGACATCAGAAGAACAGAGCAAGGTTATATATTTACTCCTCACCTTTCAAATGCTCCTAACTGCTCTTTTATTTTCCGAGTCTTTATTTTCATCAGTTATTCAAAGTGGTTGTTTCAAGTTCACTACAAGCTCACAGATCATGTTAAATACCAGGTGGGGTTTAGTGATCTCCTATAGGAAGATGCCACTGCCTAATGCTCTGTGCTTTGCACTGAGTTTATGAAACAATCTCTGGACCCAGAGTTCCTCTATGTAATCAACAAGAGAGGGTTTGGGAACCTGAAGTTTTCCTTATTTAACAGCCAAAGCTGTAGCAGAAGCAGCAAATGGCAGCAAGAACTGCAGGGGTGGACTCTCAGTTAAGGTGTCTTTGCTTTCTCAGGACAACCTCCTGACAGTACTCTGCTCATCACACATCTGCCTTGGATTAATGAGTTGCCAACAAGGACATATAAAGATGCTTATATATAATTAAATATTTACCAAAATATCACAGGGCGGGGCAGAAGACTTTTCCTATGGCCATATCTATATAGGGGAAAATACAAAAAATAGAGTTCACAGTTCCTGGTAACGACTTCTCAAAGCTTGATGACAATGTTCTCTGTGAGAGTAAGGGAACTAACAATTTGAACTGTGATGACAGGAGAAACAATGAAAATTAATGAAATTATCTCTTTGTGCATGGACTGTTGCAGTATTCTCAAAGACAATCCTCAGCACACAGCCTTGCCAACCAGATGGCTATTCAACGGAGTGCTCTTGTTTGTCCTGAATGCGACCTGGTGCACCTCCACGCCCCTTAGTGCCTTCCTTCTCATCTACCTCAGAAACAAACTCAAGTCCTGAGAGTCTGTCAGGCTACCAAGTTCCAACCAACCTCTTTAACCTGATTTTCAGGTGTTCTTTCTTTGGTTCGGCCCACTCATACTTCAGTGGCCCGGTTCTTCCATGAACACACCACACACACACACTCCTACTCTAGGCTTTTGAGCTTGCAGTTTTCTTTATGTATAGCTTTCCCCTCATATCCTTGTGACTCATTTCTACCACATCTTTGTTCAAATATAACTTCCTTGCCGGGTGCGTTGGCGCACGACTGTGATCCCAGTGGCTCAGGAGGCTGAGAAAGAAGGATCGTGAGTTCAAAGCCAGCCTCAGCAAGGGTGAGGTGCTAAGCAACTCAGTGAGATCTTGTCTCTAAATAAAATACAAAATAGGGCAGGGGATGTGGCTCAGTGGTCAAGTGACCCTAAGTTCAATCCCTGGTACCAATAAATAAATAAATAAATAATAATAAAAAAAAAAATTTTAAAAATCCTCTTCTTAATGAAGCCATCTCTAGCCTCCCTATTCTACTCCCACCTCTGCCCCTGCTCTTCCTGTTTCACTTTTTTTCTGCAGAGAAATTATTGCCTTCTAATCTCTCATTTCATTTACTTGTTCATCTTATTTATAATGTGTTCTTCTATTAGAGCTCCCTATGGATATTGATTGTCTGTTGTGTTCACTATTGTGAACGGTGTCAAGCATATATTAGGTGAATAGAAAATTTGTACCTTGAAAATAGCGCATGAATATTTGATTAATAAAATTCTTGATGCCAGGTGTTTAATTGATCTGTCTTCTTCTGAGTGTGGTAAAGATCCAAATCATGTGTTTAATAAATGAATTAGTTATCTCTGCAGAAAAAAATATGTTCTATTGCCAAAAATTTCACCCTAACACTATATCTCCACCTAAAATTTATATATATTGTCACAACAAGAAAATATGGATGACAGTGTGATTCAGAATATGAGCTGAAGAAGAAAAATTCCTTATGACATAGACCTAACAACAGAGGATATCAGTAAAATTACCTTTACATATGGGATACTTATTTGATTGCTGTAGTGCTTTTCATCTAGTTACAAGTAAATGGATATATAAAGTATATTTTAAAGCCAAATAGGACCACAAATGTCTGTTTATGTTTTGTTAAATATGTTAGCAGCAATCCTCTTGCCAAAACAAGACATTTTATTTTACTAATATTATTAGTAAATATGTATTTTCCTGTTTTTAAAAATAACTGCTTCCTTGTTTTAAAAAAAATTCCAAAAGAATGCTGGGAGTATATCTCAGTGGTAGAGCACCTACCTAACCTGTGCAAGGCCCTGGGTTCAATTCCCAAGCATCACAGAGAAAGAGGAAAAAAATCCAAAAGAAATATAGTTCTGTACAATTGGGTAAAGTTGGGTATTTTTTTAAAATAAATATGGACACAGAGCACCCTTGTCATTAGCAATCAAGTAATCTTGATTTTAAGAAAAAAGCAATTAGCCTTTAAGAAAAGAATAAAGCTAATTAAAAATGACAACTTAGTCATCTAAGTAAACATAGCTCAGAATCAGTCCCTACTACCTACAATGAACTGATAACGCAATAAACTATGGCTTAAATTGACCTCTTTCAATTATGTTTTTAAAAAGTCCTCACAGCTGCAGTGTCCTCACATGCTCCTTCCTGCCATGCTCGGCTGATTTATTCTCTGAAGTTGGCTAAATTTTTATGTATGTAAGGCTACATCCATACAAATCTTTATTTAGAAACTCATTAGTGCTTAAATTAATGAATCTTCCGTTATCCATGCTCTGAAACCTTGAGATTCAAAAAACCTTGAAAATAAAACAAAGGCATTGGTAGGAAGAATATAAGATTGGGCTATCTGTATTATGTCCTATGAAGCATTAATTTAGCAACTAGATGGACGTAAAATCTATCATGAACCAGCATAATGGACAGAAATAAAAAGAGAGACTTTTTAAAACTCCTACTGCTGACTACCCTCCTGTAAAATTGGAAAAAAAAAAATCTGTTAATCCCTTAAATAGTCTTTAAAAGCCAGAAAAGAAAAGAGACACTTGTGATTGAGTATCCATTTTGGTTTTGATCAGCTCCTATTTATTCATTCTTGGAGTCCTCATCCTTTTTCTCTTCCCCATATTTTTTGTACTTTGTTCTTGTGTGTTTAACAACAAACTTTTTTTTTTTTTGTACTTGTCCTCACTGTCTTTATGATTCTCACAAGCTGTTTTGCCCAAAAAGTCATTGTGTATGCAGTTGGACTGGCAGAGGCAGGGTGTGGTCTCAAAACCTGCTTGATTTCATGGAGATAAGGCTGCTCAAGGTCACCAAGAAAACCTAGATTTCTAATAAAAGTAAAGAGGGGGACAGAAACAGACTGGAATACATTTCATTTCAGACTCAAAGTCCATGAGCTCTTGCCCCCTACCATTGCTTGTGTTAAGTGTTAGGGCTGGCCATTGGGCAGTTAAGGCCAACCACAGAACTGCGGAAATGTCAGGCAGTTCTGGATGACTGTATTTTGCTGAATGATGAAGTAGCAACTGCTGGAAATAATAATAGGCCTTAAAATAGCAAAAATTCCTGAATGACTATATCAGGGAGTGACCAATTTCTATCATGTGTTGATGTCAATTTAGAACATGGATATTCCCTGGAGAAAACAGAAATGAGATTCCAGACCTGCTGGATTTTTTTTCTTCTATTTTTTAAAGTGATTTAAACTATATTCAAAAAGCCTTCAAGGCTCAGCAATAGAGAGCATACTGGAAATGTCAAAAGGCCAAATAACAGGAAATGCATTGTGTATAATCAGGTTGCTCTCCACATTTAATGTGGGAACATGAAAATCCTCAATAGCACAGGATTTCTGAGTGGATCTGAAATTATAGAATTCCACAAATAAACAGATAAAGAAGGATTTCTATAAAGAACAACATGAAATTACATAAATTTTCTGAAACAAAAAACACATGCAGTTAGTAAAATATAACGTAAAATGAAAATGGCATTTTATTACAAAGGAAAGATCATGAATACCTATCCTGCCACCTATATCCACCTGTGGTCTCCTGAGGTGACACATATGTACAGTAGATGTGGCTGACCAAATTCTTTATTCCTCTGGTACGATAAACAAAAGCCATGGACCAGAAGAAGACTTTCTTTCTGTAATCTATAGACAGACCTATGCAATCTAAGGTGCCTGAGAGCCCCATTTTCCTATAAGCTTGAGATTACAAATCCATGCTCATTATCTGGAACAGGTTTATCACTCATACATGTTGTGGTCTTTAATATATGTTTGAAAATATTGAATTATTTCCAAATGTTCAAACTTAGAAGATTTCTTATTTTAAAATCCTGATTGCTTTTTGTCCCCCAAGGAAAAAGAAAATTATCTCATTGTAATAATCAGCTGCTTATCTAGGAACATTTTTTTCAGAAATGAAAACATGGTTGCCCTGTCCAGAGAACCAACACTTCCTGTCACTAACAGTCATCATTTCTCTTACATGAGGTCTACTTCATGCATTTTTATCACCTTTCTGGCTTTGGAGTTGAGATATTTTACCTAAATTCTCCACCTGAGTCTTCAAAATTTCTACATCTAAAAACATCAATGGCAAGGAATAATGGCTTCAGAGAAAAGTACTTCAAGGGAGAAAAAGGAAAGTCAAACTTTCTTACTTAATAAAAACAATGTGATTCTCTTGCCTCAGTCTTTTCAAGACAAATCCCAACCTAAAAACATGGAAAGAGAAAGTGATGGTAAAAAAAAAAAAAAAAATCTCCAAAATGACTAAATCTTGTGTTGGGGGTGGGGTGGGAGGAGAATGAGAGAAAAATAATGAGCAAATGAGAGAGGAAGAAACGGAAAACAGAGAAGAGATCAGTCCATCAGCACATTAACACCATGAATGTCTCTGGTTATCAACATAACACTTCCCCTTGGGAGTCAAGTGCAAGATCCGATAAAGTGATTAGACTTCAAAACTTCACAGGAGACTCCAATTTATATTCTCATATTGACGGGAATGTTTCTGGGTAATTTAAGTAGCTTAAGTTTCCAAGCACCTCCCTACTTGTGGTAGCTTTCAAGACATCATACCTATTTTTGTATTTACAATTTTGCATTATTTGCCTCAAGAAGGGTTCCCAAAATTATGTTTCACGTATCACAAACTTACATGCATTTAAAGAGATGCCAAGTTTTTGTGAGAATATGTAGGTGTGTATTTGGGGGGAAATGTCAAGTTTTGGTGAGTGAGAGTATGTATGTGTGCATGGGGAGAGAGACTAAGCCAAGACATTATAGACATGGAGAAAATCCAGGAGTTACTAATTCTATTTTATAAAAGATAAGATTTTAGTCTCAGAAATTGCTTGCTTTGTGGAACACCTTCTTACTCACTATAAAAGACCATAAGCTATTTTTAAATATTTATGAATAAATTTGCATACTATAAAAACTCAAGTTATGTATAAAATCAGATGCACTGATACATATACATAGTTTCTACAACTTAACATTCTATGACATCTAAGACTTAGGAGCTGTAATCTTACTTGAGGTTTCCCCTAGTATATAGAAATATTTGAAAGTGTAGTTTAAGCATAACTAAACCTCAGAGGATTGTCCCCATAAATAAACATTAAGAAAGACATCCTATAAATATCATACAAAATCACAGGTATAGGAAGTTCTTTAAAATAGACACCTAGTCTTCTTCAGAACACTTATACAAAATTATAAATAAAGTAGATTGAAAAACTTTTTTTAAAGATAATATGGTCTAATTTTTTTCATTCATTATGATTAGAACTTTACATTTCTTATAGATCCAATGAATAAGCCTCTGATCCTCAAATAACATCCAAGGACACACAGAGAACTGTGTCCTAAAGAGTTCTTTTGTTTGTTTGTTTTTTAATTTAATTTTAGTTGTAGCTGGACACAATATCTTTATTTTATTTATTTACTTTTTTTTTTTTAATGTGGTGCTAGGATCAAACCCAGTGCCTCATATGTGAAAGGCAAGCACTTCACCACTGAGCTACAACCCCAGCACCTAAAGAGTTCTTAATATGTCTAGTTTCTCAGGATGTCTGTCTTTTTCATTCTGAAATCTATTGTTCTGTATTGAAATGAAGGAAATCACTTTATTCCAACATAGAAATGTAAGATCAGGCATAGAGCAACAAGCTGGCGTATAAAGGGGATTCCATCTGTCATTAAGAAATTAAAATATAATTAAATAGTAATATATTGGAACTTGACAATATGCTTCCCCTTTGCTCCTGTTAAAGGTTTGTCAGATGGCTGACATGGATTAAAATCAAGGACATTCTGAAACTATCAATAATTAAGACCCTTGAACTGGATCCAAAAGAAGCAATCTTAAATCAAATGCCCACCATCATAGACATTCTTTTAATAAGACTCCTTTTGTAAAATACATTTTTTTCTTTTTTGTTTTTCAGTCATGTTTTAGCAAGTTTGTAGATAAATATATTGACATCACTATCCTATATGATACTGAATTAAATAAATATGAACCAAGAATGTATTTTAATAAATGTGATTTTAATTTTTCTTGTCTGATAAATCAAACATATTTTAAGGTTAAAATTAGGCCTACTTAAATCTGTGTAATTTCTACTGAGTTTAATGGCTAAAAGAATCCATTTTATAAGCTTTCCACCAAAAACAAACTTGCATTTTGTAGCAATTGAGCGAAAACTTTCAGCACAAGCCAAATAGTTAATTTCTACCTAGGGTATTTGTTTTTGGTCACACACTTGTTGTAGCTATTGGCCCCTTAAGTCTTTTTAATTGGAAATACACACGCAAGAAAATGGTAGAGATATTGAAGATCAATGAAAAATGTTTGGGAGAAAAATGTTTTCTCCCAGAAATGTACTTAGATTAGTAGGTCATTACTCTGTTTTCAATTGTTCTTTCATTTTATTTTGTGTCTGATTTTTGTAGAAAAAGGTCCTTTACTGATACCAATTTTTTTAATAATTAGAAAACTGTCAATTGTTATCATTTTAATTAATCTAATAGTATGAGTACCTCCAGATCTTTTAAAAGGGAATTTTTAAAAAATTCTAATATTGTTCTAAAGGGCAAAAACTCAGTCTTCAGATAAATGAGGAATTTGTCTTTGTCCAATTGTCATAAAGAAGCTGTTTCTTTTTCTGTCTTTTTTTTTTTTTGGTGAGGTAATGAAATATTTAAATAACTGATACTTGGCAGAAACACTAATTCCCACAGTATTTCTTGCCAAAATGAACGAAGAAAGGTCCAACTATCAAAGAGACACTCTGTTTGTGAGATTATAAGCTTTATTTTCTACATGCCCTCCCCTATAAAACAAAATAAAATGAAACAACTTAAAATAAAGTAAAGCGACGTAAAACAAAATAATTAAAGGAGTGGAAATCCAGAAAGGTCTTTGTGAAGAGATATAACTGTCCTCAAATGAAGACAAAGTTCAAAAGTCACAAAGGGTAGAGCAAGAAGCAGTCTTACCCTGAAAGTGATTATACAAGGTAACCACATTATTTTTTTTTTCAGTTTTAATATTTGTTCAACTTTTAAAAGGAACACAAAAGTTAGGACAACATGACCCATAACCTGCAATCATCAAAATAAAATTAAATGCCTTTAAAAAGTTTTCTACTAAAGTTATTGGGAGGAACAAGGTCAGAAATAATGTGTAAACTGGGCCTTGTTTTATGAAAGGAAATGCTCTTTTGAGAAGTGATTACAATCTATGCAGGTTTCATTTTTGTAACCATCAAATTGGCAAGTGTGCATTTACTTTCTTACCCAAGATTTGCCTAACATAATTGAAGGAGAAACTCACTTCAGTAAGGCTCCTCCATTTAATTATTGCATCCAAAATTTATTAAAGAAAGAAAACAAAAACATTTGTGAGCCATGGGGACTGGTGGTAATTCAGGTACAGCAAACCAGGAGGATCTGCTGATTCCAGATGGAGTGGATATATTCCCATGGCACCTATTACTTGCCAAATGTTTCGTAAAGCAAACACATGACCTAAAAGATTTTGCAAGTGTGGGGTCTCAACGAAAAAAAAAAAAAGGAAAAATTTAAAAAAAAAATACATACTTGCAAAAAAAAAATTCTGTTCTTATTTAAAAGTCATTTCTTAATTCCTAACCATAAGTTGTTTTTAAAAACACACACACTTTTAATATTTTTCAGCTGTCATGCCCACTTTAGTGAGTCTACATGTGTGGGTACTCCATAAAATCTCAGTGGTGGTAGCAGATGTCCCCTTTGAAATATTTCATCTGCTGCTGGGGGTGGGGGAGTGTCACTTTGGTGCCATGAACACCATTCCTTCTTAAGGCTCCGATTTGGGACAGCCTCTCTAGAGCAAAAGCAGCATTTCTTGATGTCACTCAAACCAATGGTACAAAAAGCAGAGAAACATATGAGAATGTCAAGATGAAAAAAGGAATTTTAAATAATAACACATTTATGAGGCCCTTTACAACTCCAAAAGGACTGCTGTAAAAATATCAGTAATTGTTATAATTGTTATGGAGGAATAAAAATGTATATCTGCTGTTTCAAAATTGTCTATGTGTGGAAGTCCCACCCACTCGGTAAAGACTTACCCAGTTGCTGCAGTCCTAGATTATCTCTTCCTTACTGCCCTCTGGAAGTTTCATTCTGTACATGCGTTTTAGTACTTAATTGCATAATGTCATCCTTTAATCCTTTAATTGGTTAGAGGTTTGGTGGTTTGGGAGGTTTTTTTTTTTTCCTATTTTGAATTAATCTGTATTCTTCCTCCTGCAAGGTGATTGCTCTACTGAACAGAAAATACTCAATACATATTTGGTTTGTTTTGCAAATATTAGTATGTATCTAGTATCAGCCAGGTTTTAAACAATTGTCACTGTTCCTTGCCCTCAAGAAGCATATATATTTCTGGTAGAGAAAGAGATGCTAAACCAATAAGTGGAAATATGAGCACAGTTACAGCCTGTGCTGAGAGCTGTGAAGGGAGCTCATGAGATGCTGGAAGAGACCCTATCTGCATTTAATGTAGACAGGGAGTGGGAGGAGGCAATGTTTCCTGAGGGACGGATGCTTCATTTTAGGGCCAATGGAATGAGTAGGAATTATCTAGGGAAAAGGAAACAAAGACATCTGGGATAGAAGAATGTGCAGGCTAGTGTCAAGAACTAAAATAAGACCAGTGTGTAGGAGAGCAATCAAAATAAAATGGAGGAAGATTCTGGAAAACTTAGAAGGATCCTGATCATGTAGATCTTCAAGGTTTATGATTAGTATACATAAATTATAAGATTATTTAAGATTTTTAGCCAGGGAATGACATGATCAGATTTACAGTGTTGTTTTCTTTATACCAGAGATTGAACCCAAGGGTGCTTTCCCAGTGAGCTACATCCTCAGTCCTTTTTACTTTTTTGTTTTGAAACAGGATTTTACTAGTTTGCTAAGGCTGGCCTTGAATTTGCCATCCTCCTGCCTCAGCCTCTAGAGTCTCTGGTATTCTAGGAATATGCCACCATACTAGTCCAATTTTACCTTTGAAGAAGAGCATTCGGGCTGCAGTAATGGATTAGAGAGAACAAATACAAAGACAGGGAGACTGAAGAGAAAAATATATATCATTAAATCAGGTAAGAAATAACACAGCAACAAGCTAGAGCAAATGAAGGAAAGGGCTGGACCTGTGTGAGGTACACTTGTAACATTAAATCATTAGGACTTGATGATGGATTTGACAAGAAGCTTGATGATGGATTTGACACGACATGACATGTAAACTTTGGTTTAAAACAACTAAGTAGGTGGTAGTATCATTTAAAAAATGAGAAAATAAAAGGAAAAGTAGGACTAGACTGGGAAGGCAAGGAAATCAGTAGTTGGCTTCCAGAGATTAAGTTTCAACTGTCCCTTAGGGTGTTGAAATAGAGGAGTCTGATAAGCATCTGGATAGAAGGTCCGAGCTCAAAAGAGAGATTTATATGGAAAAGGCAATTTGGAATCGTCAACCTATACTGCAACTGGGAAATGACACTGGACGAGTGTCCTCAGGGAGAAAAGAGGCAGGACAAAGAGAAGAGGGTCCAGCACAGATCCAGGAAGAATTCCAAACAGGAAGAGAAGGAGACTAGGAAAACAAACCCAAAGAGATGGAGAGAAGGAAAGTCAGGGTAGTGCAGAGTTCTCAAGGAAGAGAGTCTAGGAGCCTCACTAGATAGCCCTCATGAGAATCTGCTCAGTCACCCATCATGGCCTTCGATTCAAAGTGTCTTCCTCGGGTCATTGCAGTGGGAGGCTGTGCCTAAATTTTTTTTTTTTTTCCTGTTCGGTTGTTTTGTTTTGTTTTGTTTCTTCTGTCACCAATGCCTGCTTTAATATGTCTTTTTTTTTTTTCCTAGTTAGCATCACATGAGCTGCTCTGGAAAATAATTTCATATCTCTGTGAAACTATGTGAGTAATGAGATATTTTTCATTTCTAAGACACAATTTGGGAGTCAGGCCATCTTAAAGACAGACTCTAAATTTGGTGACAAAGTATCCAGTCATGGTCAGAAAATAGGCAATATTTATTTTATTATTCCCCTAGCAATTATTCTTTGCAGATTTGTGCTTTGAGGTGTGGTTTTATCTATCCATCCCTCATTCTATTTCTTATCTCAAAAAAATGATGATTTTGAAAGTTAACAACAATGGTGACACATACATAAAAATTAAAAAGAACTGTATTATATTGACAAAATTATTGATAGTTTTATGAACTATTAAAATTTCCCTTTAAGACCATATTAATTATATTGCTGGCAGGCATAATCTGGTGTAGTTATTTTAGAAAATCATTTAACATAGTTTTTTATTTCTTTAATAATAAATTTACACCAAAATTACACACAACTGAATTTCTACAAACTTAACACATGCCAAAAATATTCACTCACATCAAGAAACCAAACAATATTCGTACTTTAGAAGTTTCCTTGGCATACTCGTTCTAAAGTCTAACATTCACTTACCCTCTGGGAGAGAGCAATTCTATTTTCTCTCTTTGTGTACATGTACATATGAATACAGCTATTCAATGTACTTATATTGTATAGGTACACTCATATACATGTTTCCAACAAAAATTCTTGCATGTTGTTTCCAAAATAATTCTGTATTGCTCAGAATAAAATGGCTTGTAAATAGCCTAAAATTGCAAACATTCTTTATATCCATCATCTGAAAATGATAAATTATGGTATAATTTATACAATGGGATATAATACAGCAGAGAAAACAAGATGGATGAACTACCTCTAAGCAGAGCAATATGAAGAGATACTAGGACATAATGTTGATCTGAGAAGAGAAATTTTCAGAAGAGTGCAATTGTACAGCACCTTTTATTGAAGTTTAAAATAAAGAATAAGTGTTTAGGCATATGCATTTGTGTGACAAAACAAATGTCCAACAATAAACACAACATTACAGTGTTTTCCCCTGAGGCAGGCAGAAAGGTTAGAGAAGAGGTGCCCCAGGGCAAGTCGTAATATATTTCTGACATGAGGATGACTGTACTGATAGTTAAAATGGGGACTGCTAATACTTACATAAGGATAATACTAGTAACTGGGACTGTTCCAGTTAAACCAGGATATAGGGTAACTCTCATTGCTAGTAAGACTCGAATCCTTAGGTTAACTGGTATATTCATGGGTGTTCCTTCTATAGTAAGTAGCTAATCAAATAAATTAATATAAAACAGGACCATTAACCACCAATGACTTTAATCTGTCATGAATCAATTATTTATGATTGATCACTTTGGGATCTGAGTCCAAATGTAAATTATTTTTTGTTAGATTCAAAAATGTAAATGATTAGTGGAACACCTCTTAAAATTAATCCTTGAGAAGGATGGAACAGAGCAATTATTTCCTTAAACATATTCTAACTCAAACTAGGAAATTAAAGAGAAAGAATTTAGTAGAATCCAATCCCACTTGTTTTTCTCCCACAAGATTCTGAAAGTCAATGATCCCCATGTAGAAAATGTCATGAATCAAATGATTATTTAATTCACATACCTCACTGAGGTTGGCCTAATTACTTAGGAAATTCTGGCCATTTAGAGAACAAGTTGTAGCCTTCTATTAAGACAAAGTCATTGGATCCTGATTTAAGACCATCCTTCAATAGATACAGGGGTTGTGATATTTGGTTGCATCTTCAGATTTATACGGAATGATATTTGAAATATTTCATCACTGACATCACAAAGAAAACCAATAATACAACAGACCCTATCCTTGCTATGGAGCAGGATGCTGGAGTCCTGGAGTCTCCTTAATTCTAGATCTTAGAATTCCACATGAGTTCCAAGGAGAAATCCTGGGCCTAGAGTGATAGGGCATCCTCTAAGCTAAGAACTGACTAGCTGATGTGAGTAAGTCAATATTTTTAAAACTGCTAAAACCAGTGGTAGATGAATGATTTGTCTGGACTAAACTATAAATAATTTGGAATGTATTTTCAAAGAAATTGCTTTGCTTTCACTAATAGAGGGGAGAGGGGGTGGGGTGGGGTAGGTGTGGTTATTAGGGACTCCCCAAGGATCTTAGAAGCCAAAACATTATTAGTTTCATGAAAATCTACACCTAGCAATGGCCATTCAATTGGAACATCCAGATGAGACTGCACTAATTATTCCAAACCCCAGATTCTCAGCCTGAACCAGACAACATCAAGACCCATCACTACTGACCACCATGTCACAGTGGATTTAACTGGGTGCACTATTGGTTGTTGCTGTTTAGTTTGCACATGATTAAATGCTAAATTATATTTGATGCATTACATTAAGATTCTAACATTTGGGGGAAATGCCAGCTAACTACCTATCATTTTCCACTTACATTATGGTAGAATATGAAGCAACTTTGCCATCAGTTCTACCATCACAACACTTCCATAGCTTCCAAGCACTTCTGTTCCACAAACCCTAAAGGCATATGACATACGTTTGTTGTTGAAATAAATGAAGGCAAATCTGGATTTGAATTCTTGCTTTACCGATTTTCACCACACTATCTTTATTCCTCTTTAAAATGGAGAAATATGAAAAGCAGAAGGCTATTGTGAGGATTGCTAAGAATGAAACAAATTCAAATGGGAGATTCTCAAAAACTGTTGCTCCTGTCCTTTTTCTTCTCTGCAGACTTTAAGAACATCATGTCCTGAGTCTGTAACAAAAGGATGGGCTTTTCACTGCTAAAACAGATCTCAGAACTGACCAGGTTTCCAAACCACAAGAAAGGTCTAATTAAGCCAGTGTCAGCATTGTTCACTAACTCTACTTCAGTGCGACCTTCACATAAATGAAATGCTATCAAATGCTGTGAATTCCATGGAAATAATAAGTTGAGCATACAGGTAGTACCTCCATCTGATGTCTTTAAAAAAAGGAAAAAAAAAACTACATTGACTTTCCAAATAATGAAGAGAAAAACGAAAAACTGCTAGAGCAATATGCAAATTATAAAGTTTCTAGGACAATAAAACAAATATATGATAAATACTTTTTGGAACATAATAGGTATAACCTGTTTAAATGAGCAACTAATGTGGAATAAATATGAAAGCCCTTCTGTCTTAACACTTCAAGAAGAGATTGGATTTTTCAGAAATTGAAGAAAGTCAAAAGAACCAGAAAAATAGAAATGAAATAATACCATTATGCTCACTAATGAATTCTCAATTTTTGTTAATATCATCACTGAAGAATGTGTCCAATTTTATGTCCTGTATAAAATAAACATATTAATATTTGCTAAGTGTGTGAAAACCTTACCAATATTTGTTAACTTCTTTCTAAGAACCAACTTATGGGTGTTGTACATTTTATATTACACAGTCTAATCATTGCTATTTTATTTAAGTACTATCTTAAGTAATCCCCAATTCACCCATCTGGTAAAGAAATTTTATATGTAAAATCAAGACTTTCCTTTCCAATTATATTTCACTCTCTTTCTGAACCCCAATTTTTATATCTGTAATTATGAACAATGAGATCCTGAGAAGTAAATCCATTTCCACTTCTAGCTACACTTCAAATTATGGAATATTGAGCCTCTGTGGAATGATCAGC
The DNA here is from genome assembly GCF_052094955.1 of Ictidomys tridecemlineatus. Classification (NCBI taxonomy): domain Eukaryota; kingdom Metazoa; phylum Chordata; class Mammalia; order Rodentia; family Sciuridae; genus Ictidomys; species Ictidomys tridecemlineatus. The sequence continues at coordinate 116,925,076 of NC_135483.1, read as the reverse complement.
CTAAGAAAGATTTTCCCCTGGGTCTCACAGGATATATTTTACAACAGTTTAGGAGAGGAACCAATAGTTTTTATGATCCTCAGGAGCTTTGGATGGGTAGGAGACCACCAAGAAATGGGCTAAGTTTTCGGTTCTGTGGGTGTTACTAGAAGGGATTTGCTAAACCTACAAATTTCCTCTCCAGGTTACTATAAGCCAAGGTGACATATATGTAATATATATGTGTGGGTGATGTAATTGTGACAAATTATTTCTGTCAGGATGAATTTAAAATATATTTTATCCTAAATTGTTCTAAGAATATCAATAAAATAATATTTTCCAATTTATGAGAGTTTACTTTTTTACTTTCTAAAGAGACTTTGAGGATAATACGGACTCAATTTTTAGGCAAAAATGTTGCTTTTACATCTATAATTGTTTTACTTTAAGAATATCATTTTTTTTAAAGGACAAAATTCCTTAGGCACATGCTGCAAATGTCAGGAATCTTTGGAAATAAAAAATAAATAGCATTGTAACAACAAAAATTGACTATTAATGGTGAGAATTGTGAGAGAAAAAAAAACAGATTAATAGTAATAATAATAGTTAAACTTTAAAAATTTTTAGTTTGTTCATGGCATGTGGTAAGAGGCAATTTTATTCATTAATTTAATCTTCACAAACATTTATAATAGGAGATCAAAATTAAAACTTGAATTCAGATACTTGAAAAATCTATAGAATGACAGAGTATGATGAGAAAATAAAAACCCTCTTAGTCTACTCCATTAATACATACTTTCAAGTCCAGTATTAAAAACTACAACACATACCCCATAGAGCCAGACCAATAAGGTTTCAGACACTTTAGGAAAGACCATTTGTGTCACCAGTCACATAACTATCCCCAACCAAGTGAGTTCCTGGTCAAGGGCACAAGGAACCCTTCTTGTGGAAAATGAAAGAAGCTCTCTTGTGATTAGAGAGACAGATGAGGGCTATCTCAGCTCTTCCTCCTTATTATGTATATATTAACAAATGATTTCACTTTTTTTCCTGTATTCATTCTATTTATATGTTGGTAATGCTTAAACTTGCATTTTAGTTCATAGCTCATCACACCCTGAAGAACCATATCTAAACAGTGTGATGTCACTTGAACCAATTTGACCTTGAGTAGATGATGACATCTTCTATGCCCCTTTGTGGAGAGCTGTGGAGGCAAATTCAGTTGTATTCTGGGTTTCATTTTTACTAGGTAGAAAAACAAAGTTGTTGTATGGGCATAAGTTTCAAATAGTGAAGCAGAATACATGCTTCTCAGAAGATGGGACAGATTATGACACTTCCACTTCTGTTCACAGATTCATTTCTCCTCGTACTCTGTTCTCAGGTGCTGACTTTTTCAAACATTACCCAGATTACTTTTGTCATCTACTCTCTAACTAGGTAGAGTAAGTGGGGAGCCCTGTTCAGTTTGGGGCCAATGGAAGAGAGAAATCAAGTTCTCGATCCCAACTTACCTGCTGCTTCAGGTAGAAGCTCTTTGGTGTCCTGAGCTTCCCATGCTTCCAAATTTAATCACGTTTCTAACAGTCCTTCCTACTGTGAGTTCACCTCCTTTGGCTGGCCCTGGTTCCTAGGTTTTTGTAAGATCCCTTTCTTTATATGCAAACCAGGTCAAGGAATGGTGACACTTTACAAATATATCTAAAGTGTCTGGGTAGACACACCATTCTCATTTGGGATTTCTTCTAATATCTGTGTGATATATTGTGTTTCTTAACATCAACTATCGGGTGCTGATTCTGTTTTCCTCCTTCGATATTTTTCAAAAATTTATTGATTATTTTTAGTTATGCATTTTGATTGTTAATGAAGTTACCTCAGTAGTTCAGGTGAAAGAAGACAACGATTTAAAGAAAGGTGTTATGGAGCCAGCAGTACAGATCAAGAGATCTGAAGAGAAAGAAATTGCTGATGTGTAATTGAAGGTATTGAGGAAATAAGTGAATCGAGGAGAAGTTTGCCTGGTCTTCTACTTCAAACAACTGCATAGGTAATGGCATCCTTTATTGAAATGAGTTAGAAAGTATTTTGAACGTTTTCATCATGAAGAAATGAGAAATGTTTGAGGACATAGATAAGCTTAACCCGATTTAAGCAGTTCATAAAGTATAAATGTATTAAAACTTACATGACATCTTATTATTATGTAAATTTTTTATGTTTTTAATATTATAAAAGAACTTAATTTAAATTTTTAAAAGAATTAAAAATTCCGTGTTGGATGTGTTCATTGTAAGATATATGTAAGATAGCAAATAGGTTTTTGTAGTGGACAGATGACTCATAGAACCTGGAGATTGGTGGAAACAGCCAGCCTCCTGTTTCCTCCTTTAGTTTCAAACTCTCTTCCATTCACAATTGACTTTTCAGTGGTGAGACAACAATTCCTTCTGTGATTATTGTCTCATGTGGTGAAAACTAGAATTTCTGGGAGTGTCTCCATTCAAACTGCAGTCCAATAGAGTGAAATAATTTGATTGATTATTTAAGTTTGCTATAAAGAATTTTACCCAATTCTGAGCTGGCAATAAAAGTGAGGATCTAACAAGGGAAATCTTGAAACAATATTCATGGGCTGGTTCTGATGCTGTGGGAGCTATGGGATGCCTAGTTACTCACCGCCTGTTGCCCTTCACACCATCTTGAGAAACTGCCCTCAGTCAACTTTCTCTTTTAGGATATAATTGGCTGGCTGACTTAGTTTCAGCTAAATTTCATCAGAGTAAAAATATGAGGAAAATAATTACCAACCTCAGAAAGAAAATTTAAAATATAAATAAAAAAATTAGAGGCAATTTGGTGCCAGACTAAGGGATATAAAAACATCACTCCTCATTTTTTCCTGTGAATTGAACTATAATCTCTTCCCAAATCTTTTCCCAAATAGTTACCAGCCATTCAGATATGAAAATATAATCAGGAGTCAGGAACGGGGTTTTTTTTGTGGGGGAGGGTAAAACTGGGGGTTGAATTCAAGGGCACCTGACCACTGAGCCACATCCCCAACCCTATTTTGTATTTTATTTAGAGACAGGGTCCAATCTGAGTTGCTCAGAGCCTTGATAAATTGCTGACGCTGGCTTTGAACTCCTGATCCTCCTGCCTCAGCCTCCCAAGCCACTGAGATCACAGGTGTGCGCTGCCACCCCAGGCAGGAGTCAGTAACTCATAACAAGATGAGAAAACATGAAAATATCATTGATATATATCTGAAAAGGCAATCAGGTGTCAAATCATGTTTTCTAAATTTCACACATTTATAGTTGGCAACTATATTTTCTTAAAAATCTTGTGCAATTTATCTAATCCAATAATCCAAAAAGGATTGTGACAAAATACGGAAATCCATTTCTGCATTCCTATAACAAATCTTTTCTTTATACTTTTGCTATATTCATGAAATTCCCAGTTGTGGTTTGTGGGCTTGAAGAGAGTGAGTGAGCAAGTGATTACTGGTGACATCATGCCCATTGATGGCTGGCCATTTTGTGGGGAAGGGGAGTAAGAAGAAGTAGGGAGGCATGGAGTGGGTGAGGATTGCCTCCTCATTAAGAAATCTTATGAAACTGAAGATTTACACATTTAAGACATCAGAGAAAGAATATGATACACTCATGAAAAAGAGTCAACTTCCCTAGTCTAGTTGTTCTCTGCCTTGTCAGCAGAAAAAATATTAATGCTGTCATTGCACATAAAAGGTAAAAGATAAAATGCAGGAATTTGCTGGTTTACTACAAAGACCATTCTCTTGGTTGGGGAAAATTGATGGAAATAACCTAAGCTGAGAAAAGCTCCCTATGAGGCATACATATTATGGGAAACTATTAAAGACAAAGTCTGGTCAGTGACCTTCTCCATATAGTTTAATCAAGCTGCAAGCACCACACCAAAAAAAAAAAGGGAGTGCTCGACAAACCAAGACATTTTACCTTTCTTCTATTACATGAGTAGAGTATAAGACACGAGTGGGCAGTAAATCCCTAGTTCATGCATTCAGAGGCTACACAATAATGATATACTATAAATCACAGAAAAAAAAATGTTACCTTTATTTCAGGACAGTCAATAGCTAGAAATGGGGCTCACCCATAGCACAGATGTCTAGTAGATATAAAAACAAATGCTTGGCAGTTGTTTAAAAACGGGAAGTATACGGATCTGACCTGAAATATATTAGAAAATAGAGGCAGTTTCATCATTTTGTCAGGTTTCCAGTTTTGCATTTCACTAGTTCGTTTTGAAATCCCACATTTCTGTTTTAGGAGATAGAACTGCAATTTTTGAAAATGGAAAACTAAAAATCTTTCGTGCATTTCTAAAATAACCATGTAAATGTTTGTGGATCATATACACACGCAAGAGTTCCTATGTAAATTTGTTTTTCTTTGAAAAGGTTAAGGGTAATTGAATGCTGAGAATTGAAGTCATGAGTTCGTAAACAAATGGGAGGCTCCAGCAGGGACCCAAGGGAGCTGGAACTAGGATTTCCATGTGCCAACTATTAGCTAATTGTGAAGATGACACTGACTGGCTGGACTTATAATCCACATCTCTCTGTCTGCCTGAGAAGAGCCTTTAAAAGAAGAAAATGCTCAGTTGCTGCCACTTTGATGGAGTTCTCTGAAATCCAGGAATGGGCAGTTGGACATGGAGAGCCCTCAAGTAACTGTCAGCACTAAGAGTCAAAGAAGCTTCTGATATGCCTGAGGGAGAGCTAGGAAACAGAGGAGGTGTTTTATGTGAAATAGAGATAATGAGCTACAATTTATTTACTACCTTTTTTTCCAATTTAATAGATGTCTGGAGAAATTAGAAATTTATATAGAAATTAATTACACTTTTTAAAAATCTTTTTTTTTCCTTTTGTCTTTCATTCTCTCTCTCTTTCCCTTGCCTCCCTCCCGATACTTTTTCTCTGGTGGGGTTGGTAGGCGGGGGGGTGGGGGGGTGGGGGGGGTGATTTGTCCAAAAATCAAGCAAGTTGATTTAAACAATTGAAGCTTTTTTTTTTCTTTTTCAAATTAAATGTTGATTTAAACAATTGAAATCTGGTCTTAACTTCCCAGAGGCTGAAAAGTTAGCTCAGTTTCCTGTGATTCTCTTGTGTCCTGGGTTTCACAGGGACGTGGATCTCAAGAATTAAAATACGATGAGAAAGTCTGTCCTACTAAGATTTTTCTCACCCTCAGCAGGAAAGTACCATACCAGAAATTTCACAAGAAAGTCTGTTCTCATGAGACTTGCAGCCAGGCTCTTAACCATTTTGATAAGTTCAGAAGAGCTTCAATCAAAGGGCTTTGAAATTCCCATCCCAAGTGACCCCATGGATCCCTTTGAGAGCCACCCAATACCGCTTCATAGTTCCCATAAACACTTGGACCTTTCCCTGCGAAAGCTGACAAGTTTTCCCGAAAGTCCTTACATACCACACTCAGCCTCATCTTGCCAAATGTGCTATCTCAGTGGAAACTGCTGGAACTTTCCAGACAATTTTGTGCAACAAGCAAAAAGTACCTCAGTCACCAATGTCCCCACACAGTTTTCTAAGACTGACAGCACCTACATATTTCATATGCTATGTTCAAATTCTCTTACCTTTTTTTTCCTGCCTCCAAAAGTATTGCTCTCATAATACTTTGTGAAAAATGTCTTGTAACTATAGTAATTACTGATGTCAACACCCTTGTTAATATTCTGGAACAGCAAACATTTCACATCAAATCTCCATGTAAAAAAGGGGACCATTCACCTCTCCTTTGTAAATTAGCTATATGATTTATCTGTGGGAAACATTTCAAAAATATAGATTCAGAAAGACATCTACCACATGATGGCTTTTCCATATGGCATCTCATAATTATTTTGCTGTGTGTGAACATGATGAAAACAGTTTCATAATTCTCCAAGGGTCAGAGTAAATTATTTCAATTAGACATATTTCAGAGCAAACATTACCTTAGGGTTTATTAATAATATTACCTGAGAAGGAACAGCTGCCTTTTATGCATAAAAAGCTGTCAACTTCTTACTGCTTCTTACTATAGAAACCCTTTTGTGACTTTAAAAAAAAAAAAATGGAAGATTTTCTCATGCTTTACCTAAACACAGAACTTGGCAGCAGGGACCTGGTTGTAATCCTCAGCATGGGAGCTAGTGGGTGGATTTTTTTCTCTATAAACTCTTGTATAAACCACACCAGTCTCCTGGTATTTATTCTGGGTAATACTGGAAATTGTACACAGATCCAACAGGCCATGTAAAGGAGTTTTGTAACTTCCTGAAGTCCTTTCATGAAAAAATCCTCATTCTGAATACAATTCCAGAAAGACTGGACATTATAGAAATTTGAAAGGAAAGGTTTATTCGGATGTCTTTTCCTCCTCTTCTTTGGAACCTTGCAAATGAGAAATAGGTCAATTGAGGTAACATAATAGCAGCAATTACTATGACATTAATTGACCTATATTGAAAATATGATGCCTATTGAAATGACTTCCGAGATAAGCCATATAGATAGATAAATTCATAATAATTAAGGAACAAAGTTTTTCTCTATAGGGAGTTTTCCACTTTATAAGAGTTGTTGGAGCTATATATTACTAGAGTTTATTATTTAAGTTTGACTTTATTAGTTCAACTAGTCTCTGATCAGACATATTAAAAGATCTTAAGGCATAAGAGTCTATGAGTATGTGAAAGAGATAAAATATATTCCCAGTGTCCAGAAACATTAACTGATCACAAGTTTTTCTTGCCTCCTGCTCCAGACAGAACATTATATTAAAGAAAATGATAATGAGAGAATGGTTTTGATAAGGTCTCCTTACCAACTTGTCCTGCTTTTGGCAAGGTATTTCCAAGGCAAATGTTCACTTCTCTTGGTAGTACTGGCAAAAAAATTATTTATTTTTTTGGCATTTGATGCTGGTTGGATAAAAGGTGGTAAATTTAGTCAACATCAATATGGAATATTACTTTCTTATCAGTAAAACTCAGTACAGCTTCAAATTCGCAGTGGAACCTAACTGGGGCCATAACTGTAACCTTATGAACATTTTTTTTATTGATTGTTCAAAACATTACAGAGCTCATGATATATCATCTTTCATACATTTGACTCAATTGGGTTTTGAACTCCCATTTTTACCCCAAATACAAATTGCAGAATCACATCTGTTACATACTCACATTTTTACATAATGGCATATTAGTGACTGTTGTATTCTGCTACCTTTCCTATCCCCTACTATCCCCCCTCCCCTCCCCTCCCCTCCCATCTTCCCTCTCTACCTCCTCTGCTGTTATTCAATTATCTCCCCTTTTTTTTCCCTCCCCCTTGCCCCTCATAACCTCTTATAATTTTGTGTATCATTGAAGGTCTCCTACCATTTCTTATTTATTTTTTCAAAGAACCAACTTTTAGTTTTATCAATTTTTTCAATGGTTTTTTTTTTGTTTCAATTTCATTGATTTCTGCTCTAATTTTAATTATTTCTTGTCTTCTACTACATTTGCTGTTGTTTTGCTCTTCCTTTTCTAGGTTTTTGAGGCATAGTGTGAGTTCATTTATTTGTTGGTTTTTTCTTTTTTTGAGGAAAGAACTCCAGGAAATGAATTTCCCTCTTAAAACTGCTTTCATTGTGTCCCATAGATTCCGGTATGTTGTGTCTGTATTATCATTTGACTCTAAGAATTTTTTTATCTCTTTCTTTATGTCTTCTGTAACCCATTGATCATTCAATAACATATTGTTCATTTTCCATGTGGTGTAGGATTTTTCCTTCCTTTTTTTATCATTGATTTCCAATTTCATTCCATTATGGTCAGATATGGTGCATGGTATTATCTCCACACCTTTATATTTACTAAGAGTTGCCTTATGGCATAATATATGGTCTATCTTTGAGTAGGATCCATGTGCTGCTGAGAAGAACGTGTATCCACTTGATGATGGTTGATATATTCTATATATGTCGGTTAAGTCTAGGTTATTGATTGTGCTGTTGAGTTCTATAGTTTCTTTATTCAGTTTTTGTCTAGAGGATCTGTCTAATGGCAAGAGCGGTGTGTTGAAGTCACCCATAATTATTGTGTTATGGTCTATTTGACTCTTGAACTTGAGGAGCCTTTGTTTTATGAACGTTGCAGCTCCATTGTTTGGTGCATACAAATTGATAATTGTTATGTCTTGTTGGTGGATGGTTCCTTTTAACAGTATATAGTGACCTTCTTTATCCTTCTTGATTAACTTAGGTTTGAAGTTGATTTTATTCGATATGAGTATGGCCACTCCTGCTTGCTTCTGAGGGCCATGTGAGTGGTATGATTTTTCCCAACCTTTTACCTTCAGCCTGTGTATGTCTTTTCCTATCATATGAGTCTCCTGAAGGCAGCATATTGTTGGATTTGTTTTTTTGATCCAGGTTACTAGCCTATGTCTCTTGATTGGTGAGTTTAGGCCATTAACATTTAAGGTTACAATTGAGATATGATTTGTACTTCCAGTCATGCTTCTTTATTTATTTATTTTAGTTTGGCTAGTTTTACTTTTTGGTTATTTTCCTCCTCCTTTACTGAGATACCTCTTGCTGTTAGTTTTAGGCACTATTTTTCAATTCCTCTTCTTGTAGTATTTTGCTCAAAATGCTTTGCAGTGCTGGTTTTCTTGCTGTGAATTCTTTTAGCTTTTGTTTATCGTGAAAGATTTTAATTTCGTTGTCAAATCTGAAGCTCAATTTTGCTGGATACAGTATTCTTGGTTGGAATCCATTATTTTTCAGCATTTGAAATACATTGTTCCAGGATCTTCTCGCTTTCAAAGTCTGTGATGAGAAATCAGTCACTAACCTAATTGGTTTACCCCTGAATGTAATCTGCCTCTTTTCTCTCGTAGCTTTTAATATTCTCTCCTTGTCTTGTATGTTGGCTATCTTCATAATTATGTGTCTTGGAGTTGATCTATTATGGTTTTGAATGTTTGGGGTCCTGTAGGCTTCCAGGATTTGGCAATCCATTCCATCTTTCATCTCTGGGAAGTTTTCTACAATTATTTCATTTAATATGCTGTCCATTCCTTTGGTTTGAATTTCTGTGCCTTCTTCTATCCGATGGCTCTCAAATTTGGTTTTTTTATGACATCCCATATCTCTTGAATAGATTGCTCATGGGATTTAAGCATCTTTTCTGTGTTGACTATACTCTTTTCACGTTGATAAACCTTGTCTTCATTATCTGATGTTCTGACTTCTACTTGATCAAGTCTATTTGTAATATTCTCGTTTGAGTTTTGGTTTATAGTTTCCTGCAATTCTAGGATTATTGTTTGATTTTTTTTAAGATCTCTATCTCCTGGTAGAGCTCGTTCTTTGCCATTTGAATTTGTTTTTTTAATTCATTTTCAAAATATACTTTTATTGCTTGGACTTGCTGTCTCATGTCCTTATGAACATTTAAGCACTCTGAGACTTAAAAGAAAACTAAAATGGAAACACAGTATTTCATATATCGGCAACCAATATTCCTTTTCACAAACATACCTGAAGCCAGAGTTAAAGCACTTCACCAAAAGCTGCAAGAAAATGCAAAAGGAAAAGAAGATTCTAGAAAATTGGCTACGTTTGTCTATTTTCTCAGAGCTATAACACAGCTGAAGGTGAAGCACTGTACATTAGGGAATAAAAATGAAAATTACAAGTAGAAATATCATTTGTATTATTCCTTTCCACTTTATTTTTTATCTTATCTGATAAAATAAATCATAAAAATTATACATTTTAATGGATTACCATTTAATGTTTTGATACATGTATACATTGTGCAATATTTAAAACTAGTGAAATTTATTCATGTATTCATTTCTTCATGGTGAAAATTTTCAAAATAATTTCTTATAACTTTGAAATATACAGTATATTTAAGTGTGTATATTCACCCTACTGTGCAAGTAGCACACCAAAATTTCTGGCTCTTATCTAATTGCACTTTACAGATATGGATAAACCTTTCTCTACCCACCAGCACACACATAAGCTGTCTCTGGTCTCAGTAATCACCATTTTACTCTCAATTTCTATGAGATTCACTTTTTTAGCTTCCACATATAAGTGAGATCATTTGATTCTTCTGTGTGTCTGGACAATTTCACTTACATATAACTCTAACTCCATCCAAATTTCCACTAGTGACAGGATTTCATTCTTTTTTATGACTTGATAGTATTCCATTATACATATATACATATGTATATTATACATTATTATACATATTATACATAATATATATATATATATATATATATATACATAATACACACACAAATATGTATATTCCACATTTTCCTAATGAATTCACCAATTTATAAAAAACATACTAATAAAAATGAGGACCACTGTGGAATTTTAAATAATACCTATGTTAGTTTTTCATATTTCTTATGAAAGGGCAGAATATGTCTTTTAGTTTGTTGTCACCCATTCTAGAATTTTAAAAAATTCTTCTGTCATAAGCTTTGTTTCTTTGTTGTCTTCCAATCTTATGCTTTTCGGTTCTCATTTATTTCTCATTGGGCATTCTGACGTGCCAAATTGTTATTTGGTACTTGTTTTGATCTCAACTGGGTGGGGAAGATCTAAGAAACATAATTGTGTAAGAGGAGATTTTGAAGCCTCATGGTGCCACAAATGAAGTCATGATCCTCATTTGTTTTTACTACTGCAAAACCATCTAAGTACTCTTCATACTAGCCATTTAGACATTTCTCCCCCACACAATGGCAGTGATCTTTGGAAGAGGCAAATCAGACTATATCATATGCCCTCAGTTTTCTAGTAACTTTCCACTATACCTAAAAGAAAACTCAAAACTTCTAGCATGGTTTCTAAATCCATGCAAAATTCAGTATCTGGTGACCACTCTCTTAATTACCATCTTTCTTTAGCTCATTGTTGCACTCCAACACTTGCCTTGACATTGCTATTTACCCCAAAGTCCTTTGTGTCTCAGGACTTGTACACTCTCCTTGGAATACTTAGGTTCCAGATATTTGCAGGACCCACTGTCTGTCTTTAGTCATATATTTGTTCTAAATTGTTTTTCCAGAGTTCCACTTTTACACTACTCCTAGAGTCACCTGTGATGTCACTATTTGTGATGGTTAATTTGATGTGTCAACTTGACTGGACTCAGGAATGTCCTAGGAGCTGGTAAAATATTATTTCTCAGTATGTCTGTGAAGGTGTTTCCTGAAGAGATTAACAACATTTCTGTCACCAATGGATGTGGGCATGATCCAATCTATGCAGGGCTCAAATATAATAAAAATGTAGAGGAAGGGCAAATTTGCTGTCTTTTCTCAAACTGGGATGTCCATTTTTTTCCTGCCTTCAGATATCAAGGTTCCCAATTCTTGGACTTTGAGAATTAGGCCAAGACTTAACATCATTAGCCACCACAGTTATCAAGATCGGGACTTCCACCAGCTCCCTGATTCTTAGATCTTTGGGCTTGAACTAGAATTATACCTCTGGCTTTCCTGGACCTCCATATTTCAGGAAGCAAATTGAAGGATTTTCCAGTCTCTATACTCTTAATTTTCTGAGCCAATACTTCATAACAAATCTCTTTCTATGTATCTATATCTATAGCCAGATCCATATTCATATCTGTATCTGACTCTGTGTGTGTATTACTTTGGTTCTGTTTTTCTAGAAAACTGTAATACAGTATCCTTTAACTTCATTTTTTATTGTTAAATGTGCTTGATGTGTTATTCCTGGCTACATTTATTTTCTTACATGATTACTTAGATAATAATTGGTGTTCCCTCCATCACAAATAGAAGCCTTCATGAGTTTAGAGACTTTGTATATTTTCTTACCACTTTTATCCCCAGCACATAGAACATTCCCTAGCACATAATTGATATTAAATAATGATTGATGATGTAAATGAATATATTTCACTCTATTTTAAGACTTGAATACATAAAAATAAGATAAGCAGCAGAATGTGTCAATGGTTTAATTTTCTTTTTTCCATGTTAAAGGAAGCAAATGTGTATTAATATATGGTTGGCTAGCTGGGCATGGTGACTTATGTCTGTAATCCCAGCAGCTTTGGAGGCTGAGGCAGGAAGATTGCTCATTGAAAGCCAGCCTCAGCAACAGTGAGGTGCTAAGCAAATCACTGAGATACTGTCTCTAATAAAATACAAAATAGATCTGGGGATGTGGCTCAGTGGCTGAGTGTTCTGGAGTACATTCTGATACTCCCCACCAAAAAAAAAAGCAGTTGGTTAAAAACTGGCTAATTAGCCTGGAGATAACAACAACCTGTATTGTCCAACTTTCTTGGCTCATATCTACCCCCATACCAGGTAATGCATTGACTATCTTTTTGTTTATATGCTGATGGCCTAGTAAAAATATCTTCTCCACTTTGTTTCATATTTAGTCCAAGATCATAAAGTTTCAGGTTCTGCTTTGTGCTGTTGAAAGTCAGACTATATTTTAGTCCACTCTCTGTTGGTGTAACTGAATGAGAAGTTTATAAGGAAAAGAAGTTGACCAGATGCATAGTTCTGAAACTGGGGTTTAAGATCAGGTAGATGCATCTGGGCAGGTCCATCTGATTAGTAGGGACACTCTGTCAAGTCCAGAGCGTGTTCTAGCTCGCTTGTCTTCTCCTATAAAGAGAAGCCACAGTCTAATTTGATTAGGACTCCACCCCATGGCCTCATTTTTCCTTAATTAGCTCTCAAAAGGTAATCTCTCAGATCCCTTCCAGTTATGTAATTGTACTGAAGATGAAGGCGGGGGGGGGGCCGGGGGGATGGGGGCTTAGTAGTGAATTATTTCAATTCCTTAATATCTTCCTCTTCTTTATTTTATTAGACACTTTACATTTAATTTTAAAATACAACTGACATCACGGATTGCCTGAATTTTTACTCGCCAATTCAATGACAACTCTCAGCATTTGGCATTCTCACTAAATGCCCCTGACAAGTCTTAGGGTGAAGAGAAAAAGTACCTAATCAAGATTAGCAAATCGCAGCCAGGATACCTAATATGCCATTTACTCCCCAACCTGAGCAGTTTCTCTCCTTTTGGTACTTTCACTGTTACACTTACAAAAGAAAGTTGATGCATAGAACACTTAGCACCTTCTTATTATGGTCCTATTCTGGGTTGGTTTCCCTGAAAGAGAACACTAAGGGTGAGTTTGGCAAGTAGGATGTGTCAGAAGAGGAGATGATATTGGATGGATGGAGAAGTTGAACAGCCATGGAGCCCAAATAAAACCTTGGCCAAAAGCTCAGGAGGAGACCTCTGGAATATGTAGAGTCCTTCAGAGTTGTTCTACCCCGGGGGGCAAAACTGCAAGATATTTACATTTGCCCTAATCGGCCATGGGGGGTAAGGGGGAAGAAGAGCTTATGAAAGGTGTAGTTCACATAAACTCTGGCAAACCTTAAAGGAGCTGACCAATGAAAACTGTCTTCTAGCAGTTGGGGCAATAAGTCTTATCATTTAGGAGTATGTGAGTAACGTATTTCCATTTCTCCCAGCCCTAGAACCATATAGGAAATCCTCTTAGGTCTTTTTATATTAACTCAGAAGAATAAGATATGTTCTGTATGGGCACTTTCCCAAAGACCACCAACGTAATACTGTATGTGTGTGTGTTACTGTGCATTCTAGTTTCAACCTCTAATGGGTAATGGTAATAAACATTTATGATCTACATTGAAGTATGCATGTATCTGCAAGTGCCTATGGGCTTGTGTGCATATGAGGGCTGGAAGTATGTCAAAGGTCATTTACAGCCTAATATCTATAGCAGAAAAAAGCAATTACCAAATTCATAAATTGTTCTTTGTCCTGTGGATGGCTCCTTCAGACTTATCAAAAGCATTGGCTTTAGCCATCTGTGTATTTAATTGTCTGTGTTTGAATTTTAGAAGCTTCAGATTTTACACCATTGTAAAGGTTTCATCAACATATTCACATATGCAGCCCTAATAAAAGCAGAGATTTATTTTAATATTACGTAAGACCTGAATTTTCTAAATATGCTTGACAGTCACTATCATTTGGCCTGAAACTGTTAATCATAGATCTTCCCTCTTTCCTTTCCCCACTTAGGTGATTTTAAAACCATGTTGGTTTTTTTTCTCCTTGTTATTGTTTTTAAACAGTCCACCACTTGGCTTAGCCACCCCTGCCCCTGCCCTTTTTCTGCTGTGTCACCTTTTAATACAGGTTTTCATCACCTCTGCAAAAGGGATTTTTTTTCCTCCCCAGTGAAAAAGATGGATTGGTAAGCAGCCCCACAGCCTATAAACTGTTTCCTTTTAATTCGGGGCCTAACAGTTTGGCCTGGCTCATGTTCAGGTAGTACTGTAATTTGTCGGAACCCCTTCTAAAGGGCCTCTTGCTTGTGTATTTATGCCTGAGCACTTGGGTGAGCCTTGAAACGGCCTCTCTAAAGAGTGATGGGATGTTTGCTCACCTCCAGCACACATTGTAATGAAGCATGCCCTGTGCTTTTAAAATCCAGAGGTTCTGACCTCACCAGGTGAGGCTTTCCCTGGAAATGGCCCCCTGAGGCAGTTCCCAATTGCACAGTTTATGTGTAGGACACCAATAACTGTTCCGTCTTAAGGGCTTTCTTTCTCTTAACATTGTCAGCTGCTTTCATGTTACAACATAAAGTTCCACATAGGAAGTATTAGGAGATTTCTAAAACTCCTAAAGCTAAACCTGGTAAAGCTTCTCTTTAGCATTCCAAATAGTCCGGGGTCTGTGCATAAATGACAAAGCTGCAAGAGCATGCTCACTTTAAGGAGGGTGATATAATATGCAAAAGAACAAAGAAATCTTTTCATCATTAGTGTCATTGCCTAGAACAAGAAATGACACCATGTGAGCTTTGATCTTTGTTTTCTTCCCTTCCCCCCACTGAGTAATTCAATTATGTATCCCTCCTTTACATAATGCAAGTACCACTCCTTCCCAACTTGGCCTTAATTACAGACTATTCAGGCATCCTAGATGTCCTGAGATAGAGCCTGTGTGCTTTGGCATTTATTACTCAAACCTCTACCAGGTACTACATGTTCAAGATGATTTGCTTTTTAAGGCCCCCAAATATCAGACTATATACATAATAGCTCACTCAGTAATCAGTAGATTATGAAGTGGTTGAAATGTAGATGAAAATTAATGGATAGCTTGAGACAAAGAGGCTACTTAGATTCTTTTGAATAGATGATGTAGTAACTTACAGCTAACCTACTGTCTGCCACTTCCTTTCAGATTCTCAACGATGTAACTGCAATTTTTATGCAAACATTTCAAGCTATATTTATATTATAGGCCTTATCAGATACCATTTTAACTCATTTTAGTCCAGGATTGAAGCTTTAAAGGGAAATGGAAACTTTCTTAGCCTTTATATGCTCCTCTCCAACAAACACTTGGCTAGCATCTATTATTCTGCTCATTTCAGAAAAAAGAAAATTGTGGGTAATTGTGAATAGATCAGGCTTGTGAAAGGAGATAGCTGGACATCATGATGGATATTTCATCATGTTTTTGTGCTAAGCCTCGAATGAGCAAACTAAGCTCGAGAGAGGCCTGTCTTCTAGTAGCTTTCTTGACTACAAAAAGAAGATATGAACAACTGTTAAAAATCAATGTAAAAAAACAGCAAATATTTGTGTAAGTACTTAGGTGTCATAAAACAATAGCTGTGCAAACCAAGGTGGTACAGGAAAAAGTACCTATAAGATTAACCGCAGTATCTTTAAGGTGTTATGTAAAAATGATTTTGATTACAATAATGAACTATGAATTTAGGCTGGGATTCTGTTTCAAAGACTTATCTAAGAAAAAGACCAAGGAGGTGCTGGTAAAGATGCCTCCTCCTTCTAGGATAGAGAATTAGCTTCATATTACAGTTTTTTATAGCAATTTTATAATTATTTTTCTGTCCTTGGTTCAAAATATTTCCACATTGAAATTACTTCCTACAGTGTCAAATGCCTTTTCCTTAACTAAGGTAACTATTAGGTATTAAAATCCAATCCCATAAGAAATTTGTGAATTGTTAAGTCTATTTCCTAACTAGTCAAGAAGAATGCCTTCCTACTCACAACTTTTC
Source organism: Ictidomys tridecemlineatus (assembly GCF_052094955.1). Taxonomy (NCBI): domain Eukaryota; kingdom Metazoa; phylum Chordata; class Mammalia; order Rodentia; family Sciuridae; genus Ictidomys; species Ictidomys tridecemlineatus. Next base: position 116,908,858 of record NC_135483.1, on the reverse strand, counting down.
ATGCTACTGTTGCACATTATCACCCACATATCAGGAGAAAAATTTTTTAGGTAAAGATGTTCTCTCCCATGTGAGTCAGCTTTCCATTGCTGTAACAAAATAATTGAGATTAAAGAACTTAAAAGGAGAAAAGATTTGTTTTGACTCTTTTGGTTTCACTCCATGGTCACTTGGTCTGCTGGAATTGGGGCCTATATGATAACAGAGGCAATGTAGCAGAGGAAATCTGCTCTCCTCCTGGGAGCCAGGAAGCAAAAAGACAGAGACAGCAAGGAAGAAGGGAGGAAATAGCAGAACACAAATTACACCATTTAGGGGTACACCACAATGGCCTACTTCCTCCCCCTGAGCCCCACCCACCTTCTGAAGTTTCCACTGCCACCGAGCAGCATGGTCAACTGGGGACCAAGCCTTCCATGTGTGAGCTTTTGGGGGGACATTTAAGATCCAAACCATACTACCTCCAGAAAAGAAAGCAAAGTTACCTCACTCTAAATACATGATGAATAGTTCTAATCTTGCCAGTCTCTTCAGATAATGTTTATTTTTACTTAAAAAAGTTGTCTGTAAGTTCAACTGTAGACAAGAAAATATCCATTTAGAATAGAAATATATTTGGAGGGAAAAGTAATCTAATAACAAAAGTCCATTTATACAACAAAAGATCCTTATATGTTAATAAATAATATCACAGAATATAATGGTAAAAAATAAATAGAGGGCTGGGGATGTGGCTCAAGTGGTAGCTCGCTCGCCTGGCATGCACGGGGCGCTGGGTTCGATCCTCAGCACCACATAAAAATAAAATAAAGATGTTGTGTCCACTGAAAACTAAAAAATAAATATTAAAAATCTCTCTCTCTCCCTCTCTCTCTCTCTCTCTCTCTCTCTCTCTCTCTCTCTCTCTCTCTTTTAAAAAATAAATAGAAACAGAACCTCCATAGAGAAGTATATATTAGTCACTGCCTTTAATGCCTCTGGTTGATAAAGGAGAAAATATAAACCATTGGAAAAAGTAACTAACAGGAGTGAATAAATAAATATATTTTAATTATAAATTTCTACAAATATAGATTTATTATATTCATGGAATGTAAAAAAAGTGTCATGGACACTTTTAAAAAACTATTTCAATGTACTCTTAGAAATTATGCAGGGCATATTGACCACCATGCAATAATATCAGAAATAATAATAAAATATTAAAGAAATAAACAAAATAAGCAAAATTGTAATTATTAGGAAATGTATAATAAATTTTCTAAATAACTTCATTGTGAGCAAAAGAAATAAAAATTAACAGTTACATATAATTTAGGAAATAAAGAAAATTAGTACATTAAATTTTAATCTTATGATATGCAGTCACAGTGGTATCCAGAGACAAAAATCTCAGCTTTTGAAATTTTTATAATTACACAGGAAAAAAATGAGAACTCAATTCAAGAAATTAGAAAAATAGAATACACAAGAGAAATGTGAGAAAGATAATATTGAAGATGAAAGCAAAAATTAATTTATCATAAAAGAGAAAAATAACAGCAATATTAAATAAATGCAAGAAGCATAAAAGAACATAAAATTTTTCTGCAAATGAAGTCAAGAATGGAATGATCACGATGGTAATTATAATGATCAGTAGCTATAATTTACTATGTGTTTTCTCTATAGCAGATACTGTCTTTAAACTTCACGTATTATTTCAGTTAATCCAAACAACTAAATTCTGAGGTATTGTGGTGTTGATTTCTTTTTTTCTTTTCTTTTTTTTTTTTTTGATAAATGTGGTCACTTAACAGAAAGCTTCTTATATCTCAAATATGGATTTTTTTAAGGCAGTACTCTATTCCATTACTCTAGAACATGTGTTCCTACCAAATCTACATTTCATATTTTTTAAATGAAATGATTGTAAAAAATTAAAATGTAGTAGAGTGATTTCCTAGCATGAATGAGTTTCTTGATTTGATCCTCAGTACCACAAAATAAAATAAAATACACAATTCTTTATTAGTTTGCTAAATTGTGAACGAACTGTGCAATTTTCTGATAAAATGCACATTTCTCATTTATACCAAGTTTAAATAGGTAATACATATAAACAAATGATCATAGAATAAATTGGGAATGTGAAAAAAAAATTCCAAACATTACTGTAGGCCAACATCATATTTTAATTGATGAATTTTTGTTTTTAAATTCCCAAAGAACAAAACTGTCAACTCTGTATTATTTATTTTAGAACCTAAATAAGAGGAAAAGATAGTATTTTTAGTTTTAAAAATTAAATACTTATTATCAAAACCTGATAAAGGATAAAAAGAAAATAAGGAAATTAAAATTTTATCTGAGTTGTATAGATGTGAAAACAGTAGGAGCACTAACAATCAAATTCACTATCATGAAGACATTTAATTGGACAAAATGAAATCCTATTACTCATTAGCCATGATATAGAATAGCTTTTAAACTATCCATCAGATTCAATTTATTGTCAAATTATTAGTGATAGTCCCATTAAATTCAGCAACAAGAGAAAAATTTCTACCATCATTATTATTATGTAATAACATTAGGACAACCCTGGCTAATTAAACAGCCATTGAAATCATTATGAGAAACAAAGAGAAAACTTTTGGAAAGGGGGAGACAATGTTATCTCTTCCTCTAGATCACACTGGAAATCAAACATACAACATGAAGACTTTTTAAAATTATGGAGTGCTGGTAAGACAATGTAACGTAACAGAAAAAATGAAGTTTTTAGCTTCTTAAATATTGGAAATAACTAATTCATTGCTACAAAGTTCTATTTGCATCGAAGTATGCCTAAGAGCAGGAAAGGATGTCTAGATCCCTGGAATTGGATACTTCTTTGGCTCACAGCAGACAGCTTAAAATTTTCTTGTCATCTTTTATTAAAAATATCTGCCAAGCAGTGTCCATTAGGCACCAGGATCTGTCAAGATATAGAGCAAATAGCATTGAAAAAGAGCCACAAAATCCCATTCTTATAGAGCTTATTATTTTTAGGGTAAGTGAAGCAGAGGATGATTATAATAAAAAGTAAATATACAGGAAATATAAGAGAATGCAAAGTGCTCTAATAAATAAAATTGGCTAAGAAGCTGGGGTCTCTTGGGTTACTTTAGGTTGATAGTTCAGGGAAGACCTTCTGTAGCAGGAGACATTGAACCTGAGACCTAAGAAATGGAGCCAGATATTTGAAGCCCAGGTAGAACAGAACCCCAGACAGAATCTCGTAAACTTAAACATTATTGAACTTTTATATTTGGCTTTATAATAATGTATGCAGATTTTAAAATGTTTATACATCGTGGGTTTCCCACCCAAAATTAATGTCATATTTACTGAGATGTTCTTAAGGACTTAACCTTCTCAATTTAGTTACTTTGACCTCACTTCATTTTTGACTCTTTTTATAAACTATTTGATATTATCCTTTCATCTAGACTCCACCTCCTTTTTTCTCCTTTACTCATTAATATATGCAATACACTTTCTCATCTTATCTCTGAGTCTCACCCCCATCTGAACTCATTACTGAAATGAACTATGGGGTGTCTCATTTGACATATTACTTGTTAATAAAAATTGTGATACCAAAATGGCCTTAATAAATTGTGTTCATACAAATTAAAGCAATATCAAATTGGCTGTTACAAAATGTGCTATTTTACCCCTTATCAGACTGACATGTTCCCCCAAGGGTGGTGACTTTAAATATACACATAAGAATATTAATAGTAATTCAGTTCTAATTTTGGTAGTCACGTGGTAGGCAGGTTACATCTCTTTCTTTTCTTGAAAACTATACAAGAAAAATGCCAATAACAAAACCCCAGTGAATTCGATTTGCAGTGAAATCAGGAAACAAATTTCAAATTGTGTCAGTGCCGATTGAAGCAGCTGAGGCTGACAAAGCCTTTTAGAAGTCCTTGCAGAAAGAGGCAATGAGATTGGCAGTAAAATATAAAAAATAGGGCAGCATGGTGTTAGTTTACGGTGGTAGATCTCAGACAGTGACAGACAAAAATATATGTTCTATGGAGGGACTCCATACCATTGGTGATTGTGACCATGAAGACCTAAAATCTCTAAAATGACTGAGAAGACAGTGATGAACTGGGCTTGGCTCTAAGAAGCAGAAAAGACACGGCTATCGACAGGGTATATTTAGAAAATTTTCATCAAAAGACAATAACGTTTCTAAAATTTTTCAAGCATGTCTTTTCTCAGCCATTTCACAGGGACACTAAGATTAATAAGGGCTAATCTCAAAGAAATTTATGGAGATGGCTTTTGACTAGTGTAATAGATTACTTATTGATAATTAAGATGTCAAAGGTTTTTTAAAGAGCAATTATGTTGGGTTGGGCTAAATCAGAGAGAAATTGCACAAAATGAAAGACAAGTTGGAATCTTCTTCAGATACAAAACAGGTGAGAAAGCTATGTAGATGCAAATATTGACAATTTCTATAGGAAAAGGGCCAGTGAATCAAAAAGAGAACCAAGAGCCAGACTGTGTAACCAGGATTCACAGAGAATCTTTTATCCAGAGTTGAATAAGACTCTTATCAATGCTGAATTTCATAATTGCTATGAACCTTATTCAGCTGGATTGTCTGTATGATGATTTTATTTCCATCCTTCCATTTACTGTGGTAAGGTAGGTAGAGAGTACAGGGATCTAATTTAGATGGCAAAATCCTAAACTGCAACCTGGATGCCACAAGAGGATGAGAGTTTCACACACCTTAGAAAGAGATGGATGTACTATAAACACTAGAAAAAGTAAATCATTATGGCCAGAAGATGGATGGTGTAAATTAAAGATGACTACAAATTGTTTTCTATTCTTCCCCTTAAATCAGTGTTGACTTGAGTATCTTGCTTACTCAATGGAAGGCAGGAGAAGTATCATTCAGCTACTTCTCCAGCTGAGGTGAAGTCATAAGAAGGCTTTGAGTTTTCACCAGTATCCTCCTAATGTTCACTATTAGAACAAAGGGCTGCTACAGGATCTGACTAACTTATCTTAGATATTGTACAGAAGGGCCCTGAGACCTCATGGGAAGAAAGAAAGTCCTGAGTCCAACCCCTACTTCTACCAAGCTACCAACAATTAAGTGAAATTACTTTGAAATTGTCAGATCAACTGTGTTAGCTGAATACCAACAAGTGATCTCAGTTGGCCGAATATGAAGTAGAAAAATTGCCCAGCAGAGCCCTGCTTGAAATATGCCCCAAATTTTTGAGACATAACAAAATATTGTTATTTTAAATCACTAAGTTTTTTAGGTGCCAATAGACAACCACCATATTTATAGTTAAAAAAAAAAAACAGAAGAACAACAACAACAAAAAAACTATATCGTCTAAAAATAAGAAGGGACCAAGAGTCTTATAATGAGGTGTAATTAGAAAGTTAACCACTGGAACACCATACAAGGCATAAAAAACATTGAAGTCTTAGTAAAGAAAAGCAGAGAATAAAAAGTTTAAAATGCATACACACCACAAATACTGTGGGATTTCAAAATGAGCAGAAGTTTCTAGACGGCGGTTTGTCAATGAACATCGTAGACCTTAAAACTGACTACATATTTTGATCTAAGAATTACAGAGAAAATAATTTTCAAAATAAATAAAAATGTGTGTAAAACAATTTGTTTACTAAATAATCATTTACAATAGTAGAAATTAGTGTCATTATTGCTCCTCAAAATTTGAAGTGATTTAATAAATTATTTTAATACATTATGTTATCATATAACAGAATAATATGCAACCACTTAAAAGCATGGAATACATTCAAAACAATGCTAATTGGAAAAGGGAAGAAAATGCAACTATATATAGATATGATGCTATTTCATAAGAAAACACAAATTAATATGAATAGTTTTTTTTATAAAAGAAAGAAAATACTAAAAATGTTTCTACCCTATACATAATAAGAATAAAGTTTAAGTATTATCTATATTTCAGGGATTCCTTCTCATTTTTTTGCATATGTTACAATTATAAAAATTCATTTAAATAAACAAGTTAATTGTCAGTTAAGCTGAGGATCTGTCATCTTCCATAAAGCAAAACTTTCCTCTCTCTCTTCTACAACTATGTAGTGGCTTCAACAAGAGGCAATAGTTGAACCAGCATAAGCAAAAATCAAAATTTACACCCCAAGAAGACACATTTGGAATAAAATTCTTAAGCCATAGTTTATTCTCTGGATTTCTGGAATACCTACAATCCTGAAATGTTGGCAGATGTCTATTCAAAGAGGAATTTTCTACCTACATAACACTTGAAGTGTCTCTCTCAGATTCTAATGGCAAAACCTTGCTCCTGGGAATATCAAATAGCCAGGTGAACCTCCTGCTGCTGAATTTTGAATGCACATCACTCAATTACACACAAGATGAAAATATATCACCCATGACAACCTAGGTAGTGAATATTTATTCAATTAATGGTCCCTAGTAAAACTCTGATTGAATATAATTTCCAGGATCCTTAAACTTTGGAGAAAACAGAACAGAAACCTTTATTGTTCAACATTTTCTGTTGGTTATCTATTATTTGTGACTCAGGTTTTCTTGTATATTGGGTAAGTCTGAAAGCTGCATTTTTTTTTTTTTTTTTTTTTAGGATGATAGGCTACTCTTCATTTTTTCCCATCCATCTTCTCCCAGGATCTTGAAAGTGTTAATTTCTTCCAAAATTACTGTCCATGTGCAACATGTGGATCAGGAGCATCAGGGTCATTGTTAGATCACGTGCACACCAGTCAGGGTAGAACCCAGAGCCTGCTGAGTTATAGCAGCAGAGGCATAGTTGCGGAAAAGAAACCCACAATGTGAACAGCCAGGACACAAATTTACCCTTTGGTTTTGGCACATAGATAGGCCCAATGTTATTTTCCACCCTGCTTTTTTTTTTTTTTTTGTAACTTAAAAAATTTCAAATTTGTTAGCTTGCATTATTTTTTAATGCCAACTAATGAATTTGAAAATATAAGATCAATTTTAAATGCCTACATATTCCTTCTTTATCCTAATGTTCCCATGTCCTAGTTTGTCTAAAAATGAAAAAGAAAAAAGAAAGTGCCTGGTATTTAACTGGACCTGAACTCAGCAAAGCCATAGTACTGAAAAAAAGAGGGCTGCTTTGATGTTTTTGGCTAGCACCAGGAGTGGATGTTCTAGAATTCTGGCCAAATTTTCAACCCCATTTTGCCAACTAACATGTGAGGTTCTGAGCCTTTGGAAGGAAATAGATAAATATCTTAGTGTCAGTCTTTTATTTAGATAAAACTCAGATACTGTGGGTCTTTGGGTGGACAAAAGTGACAATTTGTACAGCTTGCACAGTCCTGTTGCTCGGACTCCATTGAGTAGCCAGAGGTGAATTTGCGAGCGTCAGCGATTCCCCACACAAGGGGACAGTCATACCACAGAACCAGAATAGGATTTCCTGTTAAGACTTGATGGTCTAGTGAAGGATTCTCTGGTCACATCTAGACTCCACACCAGATGTTCCTGCCCTGGGCTGGCTTTGTTTGAAAACACAACTGTGAATATGACTTACTGCTGATTGTAACTGGCAAGACTTCAGGGCCTTTTCAATCCCCTACTGTGCTCTCTAGCAAACATTCCGTCTCCAGATATTTGTGTGGCTCACTACCTTACTTAACTTAGCCATTTGCTTTCCATCATATCATCAGAAGACCTTCTTGACCACCCAATATACAGAAAAAAAAAATCCCTCTCCCTCTTCTTACTTAATAGGGGGTGAAAAAAGGACACAGCTATATTGGAGTTTGAGATGATCAACAAGTATTTCATATTTCAAACGTTGCTACTGGCATACTAAAAAAATAAATAAATCCCAAATTTTACATGGAACGTATTTTAATTAATACTTATTTGGAGTTTGTTTGAAATTCAAATTTGACCGAGTGTTCTGTATTTTCTCTGACAAGTCTAAACCTACCCCAATATGCTCTTTCCTCCCTATAGTCTTCTCCATAGTAGACATTATCTTGTGACTTATGCCATATTTATTTGTTCTCATCTGACTTCTGAGCTAGACTGAGAACAGCGAATTTTGTTCAGTCACTGTTGTATCCTAACATCAAGAATCATGCCTGGCATACAAAGATCTGTTGTATGAAATAAATGAATGAATGAGTGAATGAATTAATATTGACAGATGAATATGTCGAGCTAAAGGATGTGGTCTTCTTGCCTAGAATTCACCCAGCCATATATACTGTTTGTGCTCTTCCTCTCCTACTCCTTCATAGCCAGAAAGAGCGGAGTCTGAAGGCCTGGTTTAGCAGTTATAGAATTTAAGAAAATTCTGGTTAATTCCCCTCATCCCCCATTGCATAGGCTTCTTTACCAAGTCTCTGCCAGCCAGGCTCTGTCTCCTATGCTCTCCTAGTGCTTTATACAGGAACCAAAGACGAAGAGTAGTTTGATAATTCTTAGTGGGGCTACTATTTCAGAAGGAAAACCCTGATGGATAGCAATGTCATTCTGAATTCTTTCAATGTCAGTGCAGAGCTCACAGAAAGTCATTGTTTATGTCTGAAACAAATCTTTACTATTCAATTGAAAATGTTCTCAGTTATTCTAACTTACTTTAAATAAAAAGTTTAATGTGTTTTTTATTTCTTCCAAGCAGTAGATAAAATGTGTCATACAATATTGATTTAAAATCCAAGTGAGTTTGCCCTTTTCTCTAAATCTTTTTGTTTTCATTGTTTTTGTTTGAAGAAAAGTACATGCTTTCTTGGACTGTGTGTGTGTGTGTGTGTGTGTGTGTGTGTGTGTGTGTGGCATTAAGACTTTTAAAATTTATTTTTTAGTTATAGGTGGACATAATACCTTTGCTTTTTTTTTATGTGGTAGCTAAGGATTGAACCCAGTGCCTCACACATGCTAGGTGAGCACTGTACCTCTAAACCACAACCCCAGCCCTGTATTATGACTTCTTAATGTCAGAAAGTTAACTTACTATTGTTTTTATTTTGAGGGGAGAAAGGATTTCTCTGACTTATTTTCACAGTGAAAAGTAATGCAATATATTATCCAACTTACTGAAATTCATACTAATATCTAAGCAACACATAAGTGTTCATGAACGCAACTGTATCCCTCAGGGAAAATCTGCCAAGCAGAAATCACAGTAATCAAATTAATATGATGAAAATATACTTGAATTAAAGGCATCATCAAGTTCATTTTATACATAGGAAAGCATCATAGCATGTAGTATAAATCCAAAAATCTACTTCAACCCATAATGATGCTGTAATTTCTAAATTTTAAAACTTTCAAGTTGCTCAAATCTCAAATAATGCTTAGCACGTTAAAGTTAAAGGTTATAATTAAAGGCACTAATGATGGTTTGTGATAAATAATCACTAATGATGTAGTCCTTGGTTAACCACCAAACTAAAAATCCTACTATTTTTTTTATGGCTTTTCAGATAGCTGGTTTCCTTACCATATATGTTTTCGGCACAGTCGTGATGTGTCTCTGTTCTCCTATGTATTTTATCTCAAAATTTCAAATATAGTATCTGCCCTTCAGCACATCTGGCCTTTATTCATCACTGAAGTCTCTTCCTAAATTCACTGTCTATTTGAGCCCATAACTAATATGATTATCTCAACTCTGGGAATCTGGTTTCATCTTTTAATTTACAGATAATAAAGAAACATCCCTTAAATTTTAATTTTACCATATTTAGGCATCCCTAATCTCTAATCATGCTTCTTTCTTTGAACTTAGACCAATGTATTATACTCAAAAATTATTTTAAAAATTACTAAATAACTATTGTATGCTAGCCATTTTGCATAAATAGTATAAATACTAACTAATTTATTCTCATTGTAATTTATGTCCTATTATTAACTTTGTCAAAAAAAGAATACTGAGACCCTCCAGAGACAGAAAAACATAGGATTCAGTCTGAGAATATACTGCATACTGGCTCTGGACCCTAGGGACTCTAGTGCCTTCCCTTGGTTTCTTTCTTTCTTTCTTTCTTTCTTTCTTTCTTTCTTTCTTTCTTTCTTTCTTTCTTTCTTTCTTTCTTTCTCTCTCTCTTTCTCTCTTTCTCTCTTTCTCTCTTTCTCTCTTTCTTTCTTTCTCTCTTTCTCTCTTTCTCTCTTTCTCTCTTTCTCTCTTTCTTTCTCTCTTTTTTGGTGGTGTTGGGGATTGAACCCAGACAGTCTGTCTTTGAACTACACACCTAGACCCATTCACTTGATTTCTTTACATATGTTTCACCTCACCTAATTTTCACATCCTAAAGTTCAGTGGCTCATTATTGATAAACTTTGTATCTGCAGTGCCAAGCATAGTTCCCGGATCATAGTAGGAATTACATGGTTGCTTACTAAATTAAATGGGAGGAAAGGAGGGAGGAAGGAAAGGAAGAAAGGAAGGAAGGAAGGAAGGTAGTCAGGCAAGCAACACATAGCATTTTTAAACAACTCAGTTGGTATATAAACTCTCAGCATCTTCTGAGAAATTACCCATTTATTTCACCAAAACAAAGAGGCAAAATACAAAACAAAAAAAAAAATTCCTCACCCATCTGAAGCAAACAAATGAATTAAGTCCTTATTTAAACATAACTCATTTCTTTTGGGACACTGAATACAAGACATACTGGAGTTTAAAGACCTATTCATTCATTCAATGATTTGTTGAATAGATGCTTACTTAAATCTGTACTGAATTGGCCAACCCCCAGTGTACTTCCTTGTTCTTTTTTTTTTTTTTTTTTTTGGCCCAAAGGAGAAAAATAGTATCCTGTAATATAAATAATTTATCTAGTGATTATATTAATTGCTAATTGTCTATCTCACCCTTTTAAAGAATGTAGGAAAGGTACATTACTTTGTTTTCCAATAGATCCTGGGCACCTACAACCATGCCTGACACAGATTACATATTCAGTAAGTATTTACTAAATGAATGAATTACATGAAGAGTTAGAGAAACTGAACACAGCAGGGTGCATTTAATAATGGAAAGAAGTTGGCAGGATTTGAGGTTCAGTTAAAGACATAAAATGAGGAAAAATTTAGAGTCAAGACTCATTGAGAATAGTAAGTCATATTGCCAGTAACCAAACAGGGAACACAAGAGAAGTGACAAGGAGCTTGGGGAAAAAATTAGAATTTAAATTTTGACTGGATTTACTTTAAAGTACATGTTAAGTTGTCCAAGTGAATTCTAGTAGGCAACTAAAAATTCTTAATGGGCAAAAGCAATATAGTTAAATTTCAAAACCTAGATATGAACATCAGTGTATGTCCTATTTTTTTTTATCAACATGTTTATTGTAAGGAGTTGGCTTACACAATTATGGGGTTTGGAAGTCTGAAAGTCATAGGGTCAGGCGTATGCTAGAAACTCCAGCAGCACTTGATATCATAGTCTTGAAGTAGAACATCTTTAGAACACCTGATTTTGCTTTTACAGCTTTTAACTGATCAGATGAGACCCAACCATATCGCAGAGAGTAATCTCCTTCATTTAAATTCAATTGATTGCAGATGTTAACCACAATCTAGTTACCCACTGATTAGTGTTTGATTAAATAACTGGGTTCTGTAGCCTCACCAAGTTAATACATAAAATTAACCATCCCAGCAAGATGATATCCAAAGTTCAGGCTGAGAAAAAAAGCAAAGGATTCAGCTTGTCCCAAGTAACTTCCAGTATGTATTTTACCAGTTGTTGAGAAAGATGGAGGAGGAAAGGACTTGAGAGACAGAGCAGGTTCTAGCTAAGAAAACAATGCTCAGTGAGAACATAGGGCAGGGCACACTTACATCCCAGCAACAACACTGGGCTAGGAAACTGAGCACCTGGTTCCTGCTTTTCATTTACTAGTTGTTTTTTTTTTTTTTTTTTTTAATTTGGTCAGAAGTAACACAGTTTTTCTGACCCTAAATGGAAATATTTATAACTAGTCCAAATGCATCAAAAAATATTGCTCAAGTCAAATGAGATTATGTGTGTGAATATTTTTTTAAATATACATCTTTATATTTCTGCATCTCTTATTTCTACCAAGACTTTATGAGCAGAAGTCTAGTAACTTAGTGCAGATGGAATTGAGTGAACATGTAGATTCAAGGTATAGTTCACATCAACATTGAAAGAAGATCTGTCACTAGATGCCACGGTCCACTTGAAGCTGCCACTTTATTCCTTCAGCCGTATCTATTGGAGCTACACTCAATTAGAGACCACTATTGCTATCACAAAACATTATATCCACTTTAAATTCCAACTATAACCTAAGTGAGTATATGTTGCTCTACCAGGTTATGATGATCAAAATGAAATTAACATCTACAAGTTCAAATGAGACTTAGAATTATTCTCTGAGAGAAGATTTAGTAACAAAAATTACTGAGCATTTAATCAAAAGGTGATTCATCGTTTTAATACTATGTTATTATTCCTTCTGCTAGCTTTAGGAAGGTTTTAGTAATCAAAATGTCTCCATGGAAGACAAATAATTTGAAAGTCTTGAGTTATTGGAGATTCACAAATTATATAAGCAAACTACATTTAAGCATAATTAATAGCATATATAGTATTGTGATTAATGGGTTGAGGGAACAGCAGAAGAAAAACACTTTCTTTTTTCCCAATAAAAAAGAGAAATATCTGTTTGTATGTACTATTCACTTTAATGTATTTGTGGCTCAGAAAGAAAAATTATCATTATGATGAAATTGAGGGAAATGTCCAAGAAAAGGCAACAGAAATAAGTGCTAAAATCTACAAAACCCTGACACATAAAAGTACAGACCACGTTAAAATGTATGCAAACACACATACTAGCAGGAATCCACATTTGTTTTTACCAGCACTAGATTTATTTCTTTATAAATAGTTCCTTTAAGTAACAAAATTTCTAGTATATTTGAATATTTACTTACAGATTATCATTTTTTTTTATATAAAAGCTGAAAGTTATCTAGCATGGAATAGTAAAACCGATAGAAGTCTATGCCAGATAAAGTTTCACAAGAAAATAAAGATATAGCATTTCTGAAATTGAACGATTAAGTATGGCTGGGGTTATAGTTCAGTGATAGAGCACTTGCCTAGCATGGGGTCTGATATCCCCTCAAAAGGGAGGAGGGTAGAAATAAACCAATGAACACAATATTTGCTTGAGAAAAATTTAAATTTTACTCAAAATTTGATAAGCATTCTTATCAAAGGATGGGAAAAGTGAACTCTGTATACTTATATGTTTCTAATACAAATCATCCTTAACTTGTATTCTTCCTCAGGAGAAGAGTTTGTGGTTAGATATTGAATTGTGAAAAAAAAAAAAATTCCCCCAGGGGTCTAAAGAATGCAAAATGGGACAGGAGGGAAAGTATCACTGAACTGAATACCACCATGAGAATTGAGGCTCAGTGGTATGGAGGAATCCCTGGAAAATTACGTAGATTACGTAGAATTCACCCCAGAATTACTCACCTGAGATCAGTACGGAGGGGAGAATTTCATTATGACCATTACTCCTAAGGTCCACTGAGAAGGTAAATTCTCTGCCTTTCAGAACATACCCAGCCTTTTATTCTGCAGCTGCAGAGAAACCCAGGGCAGAAAGCAAGAGAAACAGAATGCAGCTGAGGCCAGATTCTCTGAGGCTCATCTGAGCTCAGCTGGATGCCAGAGAACAACCCACAGGTGGGCTTGTAGAGGATGAGGTAGATCACAGCGGGGCTTGGCCTTCTTCAAACATCACTGGCACAATTTCAAGTCAACCTGGATGGCGATGTGGTTTTAGAAGAGGATAATTGTTTTCAGAGGAATTTGGTCAACATTTTTAGAAGAGTTAGGTAAATAGATTAATTTGACTTCCCATCCAGAAATTATCTGGGAAATCTCCTAGTCTAGGTGGATGCTTTTATATATTACGAAAGAATGGCTCCTAGATGTTTGAATACCACATGACCCAGAGTAGGATTGAGACCCAAGTCTTTTCTTTCGTAATCCAGAGATTTTCTTTTTCTTTTTTTTTTATTTCATATTTGTGATCCATTTGTTTCTCCACATGATGCATGCCTTCTGAACTCAGTTAGGCAAAATACTAGCTAACACCTGGAACACAGTGATTTGAAGCCTTTTCCCTGTCAAAGAAATAAAGCTGCGGGGAGGGAAGGGGGACAAATAAAGAAAGAAGAAAGGCAAATGCATAGTTACAAACTAACTATGTCAAATTCTTTGAAGGAAAAATCTATAGCGCTAATTTGTGACACAATAACCAGTAATTACTGAACAGCCTCATTCATTTGAATTTCTGCCCTACACGCCAGAATCTGTTTATCTGTCTCAGGTTAGAATGATGTCATTTTTTTTTTTCCTCAAAGGCTATACAAGTATTAAAGCCAATTTAAAAAATTATAGAAATGCATATCCAATTTTTCCTCAGGATAGAGAGACATGTAGTATGTTTTATTTTTATTTTCCTCCCCATTCTCATAATATTAGTCTTAAAGGATGGTTTAGTTTTTCATCCTTTAGCAGCTCTTCCTCATTATTTCAATATTGCAGTTTCCTGGGCATGTTATGTTCACCTCTTCTTCTTCCCTTGTATCCTTGGACTTAACCATTCCCTGTGATTCTGCACCAACCACACACAAAAGCTGCACACTTGTGTTCTGTTGTCTAGATCTCTTCTCTGGGCCCCAGGCCTTGTACCATACTGTGCTCTTGATATTTTCATTTGGATATTTCAAAGGCAATAGGACAAATGAAAACATACAATTTTCCTTCTATCCTGGTCCTCTTCCTCAGCACCTCTCTTCTGCCCATTCAAGAGTATAATAGAACACCAATCGTGCAAGTCAATAAACAAATGGAATTTTATAAAATGCCTTCTCTCAGTCTCCCCCATAACCATTCCAGAGAATACAAACATTCATTGACACTTTTCTGTTCTTTCCTTTTCACTCACCATCCTCCCAACCAAACCAACTCTCATTTCTCTTTCTCTAGGACTATTGTAGCGACAGCCTATCAAAGGTACCCATTTAGATGCAATGTGGTTTTCCATACCACATCCAGATGTCCTTTCCAAATGCAAATTTTGGCTATATTCAACTTGTGTTCCATCTCCCTCTCCTCCTGATTAAAATGTCAGTGGTTTCCCATTGCAATGAGTGAGGAAGCTAAAATTCTTAGCATTGTGCCAGGATGTCCTAACTAGTCTGGCCTATGAGGGTAAGAATATTCTCCACTTTGTTTAATGAGATTTCATTATGTTCCAGCCAAAACAAATGTTCTCTCCTTTGACCACATAGAGGAAATAATGCTTACAAAAAGGTCAGACCTCTCCGGTAGTTTCTGATTCATTATTTTCCCCCTTTCTTAATAGCAAAAAAACAAACAAAAACCCAAAAACCAAATAAAACAAAAAAAACCGTAAGTAACCACATGTTCAGAAGTTTAGTGACATTATTTCAATTCAGTATAAATTCATGGTAAAAGGATCACTAGATTCTTGGTGCTATGATCATTGAAGACTCAGCTTCAGGTTGTGGGAACTTATAGAACTGAAAGCAAGATTTTAAGGGTGAGAATTGAGGAAAGAAAGTTTTAAAAAAGAAAAAATGAAACAAGGTAATAAGAAACCTGGTTGAGGGTTCTACCCATTAGCACCTCCTGGACTTGCCAAATCTTGATGGACTTGGCAAGGCTCCCCTCCAGAGATTAAGGCCAACTTCTGAGGAAGGGAAAGAATGGGTGCATGTTTGGTTCATTAGGAATCTTTTTTTTTTTTTTTTTTCACCGATCCAGCCCACAGAGTGACACTTTCAGGTCATGGAAAGTGTTGCAGTTGTGCTCCTGAAATGAAAATACTCTGAGAAATATCAAATTAAAAGAAAAAGAATTTCAAGAAGGAAAGGAACATGATTTATGTTTAAAAGAAAACACCATATACCTAAAATATTTTTCTCAAAAGAAAAAGCAATAAACAACAACAACAACAAAAAAAAACTAACAACTTTCTTCTTAGTTTTCTGTTTCAGAATTTCAAAGCTATGACAATTGCCCATAACAATAGGGAACAACAACAACAACAAAAACCTATTGTATAAATACAACAAAAGTTTTCCTAAAACTTGTATTTTGAATTTGCTTCATGGTGACTGTTTTAGCAATGGCAGGACCACCACAGACCCAAATATTATCATAATGTGATCTATTGTCCAAGACTGAAGTGACATCCACATATCTGCTTTTATCTTTTTGAATTGACTACTGCCTCAAAGAACTTCAAATATGAATGTATATTTAATACATTATCCCTTTTGGGTAATCGATGTGAGAAAGAAATGCAGAATTTAAGCAAAATAATCTTGAGAGGAATCTCTGTAATTATTTTTAACATATAAACATCAGTAAAAACATGCAGGGGAGTTTTTTTCTCTCTGGATACATAAGCTGAAGTGAGGACATTAGGTTATTATTGTGAGGACATTATGGTTATTACCAAACCATCATGACTTTCTCTGTTGATTATATTTATTAGCCAGTTGCTCAATATTCAACATAATTTTATTTCTATGACATTAGTTTTCAACTACATGAAAAAACTATCTTAAAGAAAAGTTAAAATATGACTGAGTTCATAATAAGTACTTAATGCATGTGTTTTAGTCAGTTTTATTGCCAATGTGACTGAAAGACCCGACAAGAACAATTTTAGAGCAGGAAATGTTTATTTGGGTCTCAAGGTTTCAAAGGTCTCAGTTCATAGATGACCAGCTCCAGAGCTCTGTACCCAAGATGTGGCAGAATATCATGGTGGAGGAAATTGGCTCAGGGACATGGCTACTGAAAAGCAGAGAGAGAGAGACTAAACTCAGCTCAAAAAATATACACCCCCAAGCCAAGACCCCAGTGATGTATCTCCTCCAGTCACACTCCACCTGCCTGCAGTTACCACCCAGGTAAGCCCTATCAGAATATTAATGCATGATTAAGTTAGAGCTCTCATAACTGAATCATTTCACTTCTAAACATTTTTGCATCGTCTCACACATGAGGTTTTGGGGAATGCCTAATATTTAAAACATAACAACATGTTTACTAGTTATATATATGTTCAACATGTATTTAATGTTTTTTCCAAATTGCCTTTTACATTTTAAAGAAGCTAAGTCTGAATTACTGAATTGACATTTTCCTGGAGATGAACATCCAAATTATATACAGATTGAAGAAGAGCAAACAGGCATCCACACTGATGGCAGGTGATCTATTGGAAAACACCTTGTCCACTTTTGCTGCATTCTAAATTGATTTGATTCATTCTAAACAGATTGCTCAGATTCTCTCTCTCTCTCTCTCTCTCTCTCTCTCTCTCTCTCTCTCTCTCTCTCTCTCTCTCTTTCACACACACACACACACACACACACACACACACACACACACCCCTCTAGCAAGCTTATGGTCTATCTCTATGGAATCATTTACTAGAATGGGAATATTTTCCCCTATTAATGTGCATGATTTATACAGTTGAAAGTAGATATTATCTCTTGTTTTCAGTTTCCAAAATTGAATTACTTTTCTTGCAAGGGTGGAAATATATAGTTTAGTGACCTCTGTTGCATACACTTCTGTCACACACAATACAATTACTCTCCTTTCAGCAACACACACTTACCCTTCATTTAGGTCAATGAGAACTACATACAGGTACAATGGCCTCGGGAGTAAGAATTTTTAGCAGGTAATTGTTATTGAAACAGTTTTAAAGAGTGTCTCAAAGAAGAATCAAAGATGAATTCACCTCAAATCTTTGCTTTGAGCCAAGAATAAAGTAAAAACTTTAAAACATTCTTAAAAAAAAAAACTTTATAAGTAATACTCAGAAGTTAAGAACAAAGTAAAGTTTCCATAATTTTTCTGTTTCTCATTACAACCTTATGTAGATATATTTTTAAAAAATTTAAAAGAAAGAAAGAAAGAACTTCAGTAGGTCAATCAATTTGCCAGAAATTCTCCAAATAGTAAAAAATGACTATTTTTTCCTTAGTAAGTTACTTAAATCTCACTCAAATAAACAAATACTTTAAAAAAGTATAATTATGGCAACTCATCTAATTTTGCATTAAAGATGGATTAAACTAAGGAAGAAAAAAAATTTTACTAACATTGGTTAATGTCAGTAATTTTCCAAGTTAGCAGTGGATAAAATATTCAACTAGGAACCTTCCTGAGGACAGAGTAGAACATACCACAAAATAATAAAGTTATTTTAGGAATGTCATTTTCTCTTTTTATTTACTCATTTATTTAACAATTATTTATTCAGTACATACTATGTTTTAGGCAATGTATAAGATGCTCGGCACAAAGCAATGAACAAAGAAACCTTCACACATTACATTAAGTGAAGTAAGCCAAACTAAGAAGGCCAATTATGTTTTTTTTTTTTTCACATATGGAACCTAGAGAGGAAAAAAAGAGAAAGATGTGTGTGTGTGTTGTGGGAGAGGTGTCTCATAAAAATCAAAGGAAGATCAGTAGAAGAAAAGGATCAGTGTGTGGGAGGTGGCGATGAAGGCAAGAAATGCTGAGGAAAGTTATATTGGCCAAAGTATAGTACATTGTGTGCATTTACAAATATATAACAACAAATCTCATCATTACATACAATTATAATGCAAAATAAAAATGTGCAAAGAGAAGAAACCTTATATTTTAGCAAAGAGACTAGCATTAAAGAAGTAATTGCACAAATAGTTATGGTGTGATGACATGTTGACATGTGAATGTTATGGTTCAAATATGAGGCAATCCTAAAACTCATGTGTGAGATAACACAAGAATGTTCAGAGGTGAAATGGTTAGATTATGAGAGATTTAACCTAATGAGTGGATCAAATCCAATGATGTGGATTAACTATAGGCACATAAGTTATGACTGGAGGAGGTAGGTCACTAGAAGTGTGGCTTTAGAGTTTATATTTTTGTCCCTGGTGAGCAGAGCTCTCTCTCTGCATCCTGGTTGTCATGTGTTGAGCTGCTTTTCTGTATCATGACTTTCCACATGATGTCATACGGCACCTCAGCCCCAGAGTAATGGCGTCTACCAACTGTGGACTGAACCTCTGAAACCATGAGTCAGAACAAACTCTTCATCCTCTATGTTATTCTTGTCAGATATTTTGATCACAGCAATGCAAAGCTGACTAAAACAGTGAATTCATTCATGTTCTATATATTTTCTTGGGGCCAATGGGCTTTCCTTAATAATTCAATTAATGTGTTCTGTATTTTTACCTCATGAAAGAGATGCCACAACTTAAAAAATAATTCAACTACAAAAGTCGATTTCTTAGTTTGGTTGTCAAGAGAAAGGAAGGAAATAATCCTCAGGTAATATAATATGTATTTATTAGTGAGTTAGAACTAAAATTTTCTGTACCAGAATGAAAAATAAATTTTCTAGAGTTCAGAGAGTATACTTTCGAAGCTAAGATGCAAATGAGTCCCAAAGAAGTATTTCCAGCTTTCTGCTTCCTCCTCCACTTAGTTGTGCTTTAGGTGAGGAAAAGAAGAGAAATCTTAGACTAGTTAGAAATCTGCATGTGGATGCATCTGTGCCCCCTTTCCTATGTAGAGACTGGGTGTCAAAAGAACATTGACTACAATAAGTAAATTGGAAAATGAACTGAACAGACATTTCTTAAAAGAAGAAATACAAATGGCCAACATATAGATGAAAAAAAATGTTCAATGTCCTTAACAATGAGGGAAATGAAAATAAAACTATACTGAGATTTCATCTCACTCCAGTCAGAATGGCAATCAAGAAAATAAATAATACTAATTGCTGGTAAGAATGTGGGGAAAAAGGTACACTTACAAATTTCCAGTAGAACTACAAATTTGTAAAACCTTTTTGGAAATCAGAATGGAAATTCCTTAAAAGACTAAAAAATCAAAACTTAATATGATCCAGCTATATCAATTCTTCAGGTCCAAAAGCACTAAAATCAGCATACCATAGTTACACGTATATACCAATATTCATAGCAGTGCAATTCACATAGGCAAGCTGTAAAACCAGCTTGAGTGTCCATGGACAGACAAATAGATAAAGCAAATATGGTGTGTATATACACAATGAAGTTTTACTCAGGTTTAAACAAAAATAGAATTATGATATTTTCTGGTAAATGGATAGAACTGGAGAACATTATGCTAAGTGAAATAAGCCAGACTCAGAAAGTCAAAGGTCAAATATTTTTTCTCATATCTGGCAGCTAGAAAGAATAAAAGAAAAGAATTGAGAAAAAAGGATCTCACAAAAAAGGAAGAGAGACCAATAGAGTAGAGAATGGGGATCTAGAGGGAGAGACAAAGGGACGATATGGAGAAGTACTGAGGAATGAAATCTACCACATTGTGCTATGTCCATGTATGAATATACTACAATGAATCCCACTTTTATATATAACTACAATATACTAGTTTAAGTGATGATGATGATGATGATGATGATGATGTCTCCCTTAAGAGACCAGTAGAATAACAAAACGGAGTCAGGGGGAGGGAAGAGGGAAGGGAAAGGTAAATTAATGTGAAATGAGATTGATCAAATTTTGTTATGTTCTTGTACAAATATGGCATAATGAATCCTACTATTAATGTATAATTATGGTAAACCAATAAAAAATCAAAAGGTCATTGGCTACAAAATGTGTCATGGCTGATGAATTCAATTTGGCTCAGAGAATATTGTTATGCCTCAGGACAAGAGTATAATTCCCACAAGTTTACTTACACCCCCTTCCAAAAAAAAAAAAAAAAAAAAAAAGGACCATCAGAGATTCCTATTGTCCAATGGGCCACGGAACTAGCAAGATTTTTTTTTCAGGGATACCAGAGGAAACAGAGAAAGAATAGAGAAAAAGAAAACCACCAGTCCTGAATGGGCTTTGCTGGAAGAACTCAGTTGCCACCTGTGCGGAGTAGCAGGTGAAGACCAGATCCTTGGCCATCTCAGGAGATCTCACCCTGACCCTTGGTCCCTTGCCTAAAGCTTTGGTTCTGTGTAAACCTACTGGAACTTAGACACAGTACTCTCTGGGGGTTATCAGTATTGCACTTTTCTCCTCTTAGGGTATCCTTCTTCTCATTCACCTATAATTAGCCAAAGAGAGAAACACAGGGTTTTTTTTTTGTTTGTTTGCTCAGGGACCTACCCAGTCTAAATGATTAATGTTTGTTTTCCCTCACACCACAGCCTGACAAGATTTTACCTAATGGCAAAGGACACCTTGGCTCTTGACTAATAAGTAGTTTGTCAAATATTCTGCTCATGCCCTGAGTTCTTTCTACTTTCCCAAAGGAATAAGCTTTTGAAACCCAAAAGATAAGATTTTACTAATTTTTATTTTGACTTCAAATATGCTGTTCCTTTCCTAATCTCTCTAGGAAGGACCAAGGCTTGTAAGGAAATGAAAGGGAAAGCATAAAATAATATTTCAAAATTTCAGTTCACAGCATAATTATTTATATGTAGTCACCAAAAAAAACTGGGAAAATGATCTAATACAGAGTTTAAAATAGGATGAAGTATATGAAAGAATTAAAATGAATGAAAGGAATAAATAAAAAATAGAAAATGGAAAAGGTTTGTATATGTGTGTGGGAGGGAATTTTTATATTTTTTTCTGACATTGAATAAATGGTATAATTGGTAATATACACCCCAAAGTTATCCAAGATAGATCTTAGTACTTGAAGAAAGACATGAACAAAAAGAAAAATGCTGTATTGAGACATTCACATTTATTTTATTTTTTAAGCACTGAAATTTCAATATGTGGATCAGTTATTTATATCAGTATATAAAGATATCATCTCATTGCAATTAGTAAAATTGTTAAGCCCCAAAGTAGATGACACTTCTAAAATCGTCTAAAATCTCCCACAAAGAAACTACCCTTCTCTGTCCAAATGTCCCCTTCTTCCATGTTTTTTTTTTTCTAAACTCAGTAAGTATTATGGTGAAAAATGTAGATGAAGAAGTGGCATATATACAGTCAACAATTTTTCACTCATGTTCATTTTCTCAAGCTCAGTAGTTATAAAGGCAGCCAGAGAAATAGAATGTTCAACAAGGAAACTCCAAATAGTCTTACTGGTTACCTCTGGATAAACATAGCCTATTGAAAATTGCACAAGTAGATCACATATTAAAAGCAAAATCTTGACTATTCTTAGCTGATAAATTCTTTGGAAGCTTTAAAAAAAAAAGTTGGCAATGCTCACATATTTCAACTAAAATGAAAGAACTCTCTGAACTTGATTTAGCAACAAATTCCCTTACTCCCTTTCCTTCGTCATAATACAGATGATAGATGGATAGAAAATAGATAGATAGATAGATAGATAAAGAGATTCTACACACACACACACACACACACACACACACACACACACACACACACACCCCTACACTTCCTCCTTCTTTTCCTTCAGTTAGGTTGAAACCTAGACTCTGAATTTGTCTTTCATATCTTATTAGTCAAGCTTAATGCTTGAATTTTTCTCCTTAATTTCAATTGCTTTTTCTCATGACAAAAATGGACGATTATGGCTTGGAAAATAGGAAACTGTACCAACTAAGAACTAGAGCAAAGTTGAAGACAAGTCGAAATATTTCAAGAGTATTTCCCGCAATTCCATGAGATTTCCTCACAGTTGGTTACTCTGCCCTCATCCTGTGGTGCAATGTCACACGCCTCAAGTTCGTGATCGATGCAGCACAACACAGAGGTAGCTGTTTTCTTTCTTTTTATTAAATTGTTTTTCCAAGAAAGTCCAAGTATTTTACAGAGTATTGACTCTTGAGTTTTGAGTTTATTAAAGCTATTTGGGTACAGGTCTGTGAAACCTAGCAGCATGTGGCTATTGGATCACATAGTCCCTTTCTTTGCCATGTAAGAAGAAAACATCTCGAAATATAACTATTAGTTGGCTTTGTGGTGTGGGGTTAGTGTGCCAGTCTGAGGTTAGAGCAGAGATGGGATCCCAAGCCCTGGGCTTTGTATTACATAGTATTGTATTTTTGGTGTTGTACTTAAGGGTCAATTACTGTTTCCATTATAAACCCTGTTTTTCAAGGTTTTATAGCTCACCAATTTTCATTTTGGTATGCAAGTTGCATGAATATACAGGTTTTAAAAATAGCTCAAATTGGTCAGTGCCATTTTTAGATATAAAGCAGTAAAATACACTTTTCATTGGCTTCAGTTTGTTTTTAATGTTTCCAATCTAAAAGTTTCCTCTATCTTAAAATGCAAAACACTCAATTTTTCATGAAATTTTATACCTGTTTTGCATAATGAAGATGATAAAAAGGGAGAAAAGGATAAACCAAATAAAACTTTCAGGAAGCAAACAAAACTCTCTTTTCTTGTCAAGATTTGTAGGTAAGTGTCATTTCAGTCAATGTTCTAAAAAAATCAACAAACTAATCAATCAGTATTCCCAGTGCATAGGCATGATTTCATGTCCAATATTATGGTATGTACTATGAGGAATAAAATAGTTCCTTGTCTCCAAGGAGCTTGAAATTATATTTCTTGGATTCCTTGTGATAAAAAGAATTATGTATGTACCTGGGACTCCAGATTTCTGTAATCTTTTTAAAATCATCAATGTTGTGGGTTTCTGACTATGAAGACAGAAAAATATTAAATGTAATAGGATTTTATACAATGAGGAGTCAAGTGATAAATCATGTGGCTGAGACTTTAAAAGGCAAAAAACAAAGCCACTTACAGAGTTGTGCAACTTACTGGTATCCTGCAAATAGAACGAGGAATTCCAGTATATGGAGATTGTCCCAATATGGAAATTTACCCATCTATGGTCTTTGCAAGCTTCATATCTCTTACTCTGACCATAAGAATTAGAAAATCCCTACTAAAGGGCAAACTGTTTTTTTGCATTCTGAATCTTTCTAAACCATAAGCAAATTTACTCTTGATTCATTATTATAAGCTGTATTTCTTAAAATAGCTATCTACCTTTACTATTCCCACTCTTTCACTGAACCCACACTCCTCAACTTGCTCCAGCCTGGTTTCCAGCAGGGATACTCAGACTCCTCTTGCCTAACTCACCAACCACCTTCTTGTTGCTACTGCTAATGAATAAGCCTTTGCTTTCATCTTTTATCTAAGTTCATCTGTGTTTAGCAGATTGCCACATTTTCTATCTTCTGATGATCTTCGCCATTTGTTCATGTAGTTCAAACCAAGATCCACCCCTTTCCCTTGCTATAGTAATCTCTGCTTCCTTTTGGACAAAGCTTGGTAGAAGGTGTGGTTGCTTCCCCTTATGAAAAAAATGGAAGTACCAAAACTATTTTCCCCCCAAACAGAGGACAGTGCTATAAGCATGATTCAGCCAATATTTTCTTCTAGAGCTTAAAGGCTTCTTTAAGAGAAGATAGATGAAGAGATAGTTAGAAACCATACTTAGGCACTGGTAATTACAGCAGATCTAACAATTCCTCGTGTATTGCATTTGCTATCATTTATGCTATCCATTTCTCCAGAGCTCACTTTGCTTACATTCATTTCCCAAGTCTGTTTCTTTTTATTCTCCAACTTCTGTTTTCTACAGTTATTCTCCAAAAAAATCAAATTTTGCTGTGTTTGTGGCCTATGAAAGGAATGTTAATTGACATAATTTATAATTATCTGGGTCTCCTTTTTTATAGCTTTTATTGGTTCATTTTCTCCTACCGTCAAGTTTTCTCTGTTTCTTAAATTCCTAATAAGTTCTACTTCCTCCACGTTTTAATGTCCTATTCCATTTTCTCCACATTATCCACTTAGGTTAATACAAAATCTTCCTTGATTTAACCATTATCCATATGCTAATGACTTCCAAATCTACATAGCCATTCTAAAATTCTCTACTGACCTTCATATTCCTTTATTCTGCATTTGTTAATTCATTTGTTTTATAAATATTTAATAAACTTCTACTATGCATCAGATGTATAGTAGGATACACATCTATGCAGATAGATAGATAGCAAATAAGAAGCAAACTGATAAGCTTTTTCATTTAAAGTTATCCTAGTAGATTCCCTAATCTAGTGAAGTCCATAATGCCATGAAACTTAAATCTAATGGATTTCATAATCTAGTGGATTCCAATGGCACCATATGTATTCAATCTCTCCACTTAGATAGCTCAAAAGTATGGAATTCATTATCTTTCTTCCTTCCACATCTGCATCATTATATTTCTCTACTGGACTCTATTTCAATTAAAGCATTCAATTTCTACATCAGGAACCTAATGTGACACTAGCTCTTCCTCTTTGACTCTTGCTTATTGCTCCTCACTCCAGTCATCAGAAATTCTCTCAAATCACCAAGTGAACTGTACATTCCCTCAACTGTCCCTGTGGTTGGTATATGAATTCCAGTTCCATATGAATTCCAACCACGTCAACTCCATTTATTCCTAAGGTACCCTTACTTTCTCTGGGAACTTTCACTTTTCCTATACGGTTGGGTTATATTTCCATTTAAGCATTCTAAAAGCATCCTGTTCTTCTTAATATTCATTGCTGTTTCATTAATTGTCAGGCTTTCTAGGTATATTTCACTAGACTGTAAAATATTTGAAAGCAGAAACTGAATGTTCTAGTGCATTGTCTTTTCCAAAGCACATAGTAGGTGAAAAATAAGCATTAGCTAAACAAGTGAATGAGAAGTGTCAATCTTTGTGTTTTGTTTTGTTTTGTTTTGTTTTTTTCATTGTCGTTTTGTCTTGTTTGGTGTCAGTTATTGAACTCAGGGGCCCTCAACTACCTACCACATTCCCAGCCATATTTTTTATTTTATTTGGAGACAGGGTTTCATTGAGTTGCTTAGCACCTCACTTTTGCTGAGGCTACCTTTGAACTTGCTATCCTCCTGCCTCAGCTTCCCAAGCCACAGGGACTACAGGCATGCACCACTGTGTCTGGCAAAAAGTGTCAATGTGTTATCAAAAGTCTAATTTCAAACTGTGAAAATACTACTGTTACTTTTCAACAAGGCTTTGGATTCTTTGGATAACTTAATTTGAGTATCTACATATAGCTATATGATCTGAAAATTATGGCATTTATGTTTATAAGCTGTGCTATAGGTCATCAACTATCCAAATATGTATAGCTCATCCATATCACACAATAATCTTTCTAAATATCCTATTCCACCTGAAACTAGTATGTTTCTGAAAATATTTTAGAACCCTCAAGGAATGGCTACTTCAGAAGAATTATAGAATCCAAAGTCTTGAAAATGTAATTCAGTTCCTCTTATGGAGTCCAAAACCTCTTTTGTCTGACATTTTTATTATCTTCCCCCTTTTTTCCTTAACCTTTTTCAAAGATGTAAAGAAATTTTCTCTGAGAAGAGATTCCGAGTAAAAGAATATTTACCAGCATCACCTAGGTATAGATAGAAATTCATTAAGTCTGAAGCTATCTGAGCCCTAAGGCATATATATGAATGATTCACTTTGAGTTGGAGAAGGATAACAGAAATGGAAATTGTCTTGAGCATCTACTATGTTCCAGGTGTACACTGAACTTGTGATACAGGAAAATGTAGACAGACATATGAATTTAACATTTTATAAGATTAGCACTGTGAAATGTGGCTACTTGAGAGTTTATAAGACCCTTTGGTGAGTCTCAGAGGATCAAAGCTATTTGCATAATAATATTGAGATATTTTTGCTTTTTTCACTCATTCTCTCTTGGGTATACAAGAGTTTTCCAGAGGCTACATAAAATTTAATGTGACAACAAATTGAATAAAGAAGCAACTATGAAAACCCAAACAATTAAAGAGATTTGCTGAAACATAAAACATCATTCACCTCACTAAGTAATTTTTTTTTTTTTTGGTTTTGTTTTGGAACATAGCTTTTTTTTATTTTATAAGAACCATTCAGGTTAACATGTAATGGATTTATTATTTTTAATATGTAAATATTTTAAATGTCAGTTTAATTTCTTGTATGATGATACTGATAGATATAACATGGAATTATTACATGTTCTTAATAATATTTTTTATAATAGAGTTATGAGACGAAACTGATATAGACATTGAAATAATTATAAATGGAGGCTTCTCACCATGAAAGATACTATACAGTACTAGAAACTGAAACAAGTCCAGGTGTGGGTGCTGACTAGGTTTGGTTTAGTGCCCCATCCTGCCATCTGTCAGTGAGTCATCCAGGTCTCAGGGCTAGGCTATAGAGATAACTGTAGCAGTGCATTCATGTAAGTGCAAAACTGTTAAAAATTAGGCATTGTGTGAGTAAACTGAGGATAATTTTTTCATTTAATACTCCTTTCTTTATCTGATATGTATGCATTAGCCATCATTATTTGTTTCTTAAACTATGCCACTTTATTGGACACATTGATACAGGATGGCAAATTTGGGTTGATATATGACTGAAAGAAAATCTTGAGCACTTACCTTTCTCCATTCTGTTTTTGCAGATGCCTTGCTTGACATAATTCTTAAGCATCATTTGGGTGCATATTAAGAAGATGTTCGAACTTTGTTAAGCAATTGACTGATGGATCAGTTCTTGCCTACCACCGTCCAGCAGAAGGCATCACTTCATTCTTGATTGGACTAGTTTGTTAACTACCTAATAATGTATCTGTTTGAATGTAAGTATTCAACCATTCTCTTTGGCAATGGAGGAATCTCACATTCTGAAAGAGTAAATACAAGGTCAGTGACAGTGTCCTTGGTTCCTTGAGAGAAGATTTTAAGTTTTCTCTTTTTAATAGACTTTTGCTAAGAGTGGTAAAGGCACTGTAAAAAGAAAAGTTAACAAAATTTGCTTTTTCATTAGCAAACTTAAAAAAAAATACTTCAACATGAATGTTCATCTTCTTTTTTTTTTTTTTTTTTTTTTTTTTAGTATTTATGAAGTATTCCTTTGCTAGAATTGAGGCTGGTGATGCACAAGAATAATCTCAGAGCTGATTGCAGCAGCATGAGAGGACAAGCAATGCTTTTAACATAAAGTAAGATAAGGAACAATTTCTCATTCAAAGATAATAAAATACAATGGAAGGAAGAATTCAGACTGATCTTTAATTTGACCTACATTACACAGTTATCACATCAGAGAAGAATCACAGACAATCCCAAAGTCTCTGGAAGGCCTCATCTTAAGTAAATGCTATCTCAGGTTTTGTACTCTGATACCCCTTACTTTTATTTTTCCCTCATGTACAAACTCACATCAGGACTCCTTTGCTATGCAATTAACATGGTAACTACCTTACCTAGCTGGCATTGCCCCTTTCCATTTTGGGGTTTGCAAGCATTTGCCACTTACACTCAGATCATGTTTTTGTGAGAGGCCACAGAGCGACTTTCTTTAAAGCTATCAAAGCCTTCCTCATTATCCTTTATGGGCTGTGCAGAAAACATCTCAACTATTAGACATTTAACTGGAGTGCAGTAGAATGGGTTTGCTGGCCCCCTCCAGTTGCTTGGGTAAAAGCTCTGTTCATAATCATTTTCTGGTTTTTTAAAATGACCCTCAAGAGGTTCCTTCTGGTCCACTTCAGTTCCCTTTTTAGTGTCCCATTGATTTTCCAGACTTTAGGAACGCGTCCTTAACTGCCTGCCTTCCCATTGGCTGTCTCCACTGAATGAGAAGGGAACACTTTGTTACTTCATACACGGAGACAGGAATATCTTGAGGACTCACACACCATTTGTAACAGCACAGTTTACAACAGCACTTCCTAGAAAAAGAAGGTGGCTCTCTCAGAAAGGAAAGGACGATTTCTGCACCCAATTTACTTCCCTAACTACAAGCAACACCCTTGTTTCTTGTCAATAAAAAGGAAGATGAAATAGAGTAGCAATCACAATACATAAATAATATTATTTGTCTCCAGAGTGTATACGGAAGAGTAATTTACTCAAAGAGCATGCATGAATTATGAATGTCAGGAAGGCAGGGAGGGAACTTCAGGACAGACCTATCCATCGCTGCTCTTCCATGAATAAAGTCCGAGAAGCCACATAACTATGTGATGGAATTGCAAAAGTATATAATTTTCATCTGACTCTTTCCTAGCTCTCAATTCTCATTTCAAAGGAGAATAGGGTGCTAAGAATCTATAAATCTAAAAATAGAGGAATGATTTAATTTTGATATCAAATCAGGTAATTAATATGAAATCTGAAAAAGCCTCCTAGGAATGGGGAGATTTTTCAAAGAGATGTCCCCTAACCACACCTATCTCCAAAACGATATGAAAGAAACCCCAAAGCAAAACAAAATATCAGTAGAAAACCTTGAATCCTAAACTTTACACAGAAGTGGAAGGCAGTAGCATAAGTTAGTAGAAAACCTGGGCATTTATGTGGCATTTGGTAGTGCAGCACTATGGTCTCTGTCCTAATCTGAAACTCAGGGGCAAAATGATTACTATCAGTGCTACAAAGAAAAAGAATACTCATGTTGTAATATAAAGTGTTACGGGTTCTTTTTAAAGTTCAGTGATTAAAAAAAAAAGGTAATCATTTTCCAAAGAAAATTCATAAAACAATCAGATCTTAAGTCCCACAAACAAAAATATGCTGGAGACCTTCAGTCTCGTCACAGAATACAGTATACATATGTTTCCTATTCACTTATCTTTTCCTTCTGTATCTTCCATGAGGTTCTTTTGAACTAAACAGTGAGGGAGAATTTAGAAGTCTTAGGGGAAAAATCTTTTCTTCCTTCGGGGGAAAAAAAAAAAAAAAATATATATATATATATATATATATATATATATATATATATATATATGATTGTATCGAGCAGTTTCTTATACACACACACAGACAGACAGACAGACAGACACACACACACACACACACACACACACACACACACATGCACACATACCTGCCCCAAAGGCAGTAGTTGAATTGAAATAGAATCTTTATTAGGAAGTGGTACATTAGGAGAAAGAGAAAAAAGATACACAGGCAAAGGCTCATCTGAATGATCCTAGTTAAGGGCCTAACCAAGGAGACAGCTTAAGTTATCCTTGAAAACTGGTGAGTCGCCCTGCTTTGCTGAGTTTGAATTGAATGTTCCCAAAGTAAGAGTTCACAAGGAAGGATACCCTTACATTTCACACTGCTTTTTCTCGAAATAGCAGCACCATTTAGCAATATTTCATATCATGACAATTACATTGTAGAATTATTGTAGTCTTAGTGCTTCATTAAAATTAAAAAAAGTTAAACTCCTGTTTTGTTGAACACAAGAAATGAATAGTAAATATTGATTTAGAATGAATGCAAACATTTCCCTAGGAGTGGATAATTACTGCCTTTCTATGCAAAACACTTATATTTGAAGAAGCACTTCACTTACTTTGCCATGCGGTATACATTCTTTAGTACATTTTAAATTATACGTTGTCCTGGACAGTGTCTGCTCTATAATTTCTTGTGTCTCTACACCAGAGTCAGTATGTAATTTTAAACTACAAAGTTTCTGCCAACTAGGAGAATAAGCTTAACTCTTTCCCTTTGCTGGGTTCACAAATCCTTATACGAGGAAATCTGAAAACCAAAGGACTAATGATTCAGGCCCTGAACACTCTCTTCTTTCAGCCTAACAGGAGTGTCACCGTAACTGTCACAGATTTTAAACCATAGACTGAATGTTATGTAATATTTATGTACCTAAGCCAGTTTATTGCATATCTGAAAGACATGGATTAAATCATTAACATCAGAAATTTTGAATGAATTACAAGTAGTTTGAATCCTTGTCATGAAAAGGTCTAGTTAAATAAGATAATATCATACATTAGAAGATGGTATATCTTTTGTCTAAACCTTTGGTCATCCTGGTATTATCACCTTACCACAAGGTATATAGAATTGCATTATTTGAATTATGCAAAAGAATATAATCAGTTCAAGATCACCTAGGTAAATTATTAGTTAATTCAAAAGTTCATGTGGGAATACTTTTTAGTGGATTCCTAAATAATAGAAATGTTAAATAGTAAAAAGTTATTAAAGATCAGGTCTATTATGATATTCATCATTTTTACCAATAAAATTGCGATTCACTAATGTAATGAAAAGATTGTGAAATAACATTATAATAAAATACTAAGGTACATGGAGAAATAAAATCTTGTTTGGGTTAATGTTATGATGAAGTAGATATCCAAGACAGGGGAACTCTTTCTTTTCTGGGTGCAGCAGTGTATTCAGCTCCCACAGAATCCTGATACATCTAGATTGTGGGATTTAGTTTCATTTATATCATCTAGTTTCAATTTGCATACACCTTTTACCGCTTGGATATATTAAGGTTTTATAATACAGGAAAGATATTTTCTAAAAACGCAAAGAAAATTTCAATGATCATTTTGAATATATGTGTACTCAAAAAAGACAGATAGAAGTGTTACCCTTCTGCATATCACGCAGCATCCCGTGGCATCTCATGAGCTCTGCTAGTGTTTAAACCCCGCCCCTTATCAGCTTATTTTAGATAGATGTTCCCGATGACAAGATCTGCCTGGGGAGTTCATTTAAAATTCTATTCTCAAGACCTTATTCCAGAGAATCTGACCCAGTGAGTCTGGAATGGGCCCCAGATTTTTTTTTTTTTATACTCCAGAAAATTTTCAGGCTTAAGTTAGGTAACCACTGTTCTAGAGCTTCCTCTAACCATCCTCTAAGTACAATATTATTTTTAATTGGCATGCACAATTTTTTTCAGTAGACATACTTCAGGGGAATGGGGTGAAGTTTACTCCTCCAGCCTGCTCAGTGAGAATCCACTGTCTAAGTGCGTCAGGGTGCAATGAAGGTACAGATAAAGTCAACTTCAACTTCATGCCAAATCAAACTAATATCAGTCCTGTTTCTAGATGAGTTTTGATAGAGGTGTGTTTTAAGGAACAGAAAGGTACTGCATTACTCAAGTGTAGACTGAAAAGGAAGTGGGTACAGTAAATAGAAACAGAACTGGGAAGGCTGGTTGGGGAGAAAACTGACAAGATGTCACCTGGCTCAGAAATGAGTTTTTCTCTGTTTTTGGAAATATACCAAGTCCAAAAGTTGTGGAAGAACAAAATGAATCTGCAAAAGACTACATGGATGTTTCTGATGTTAAGAGGAAAAACAAAAACACACAAAAGATAAAATGACAAAAACCAAAAATAGCATGTAAATGACAATTTAAGAAGTCAGCAGGGATTATCAGGCGGCATCGGTGAATTTATGAGCTCCTGGACATTTTTTAAATGCCAGCTTCATTCATAACCATGTGAATCAAATGCAAACTTGATTTTGTCTCTGCAAGTAGCATCAAGAGATGTTTTGAAAAAGAATGTAGTAGATAGCATAGATGATGGTGGTATTAATGAAAATGTTGTTAATGAACATCAAAATATTTAAATTTTAAACACCCTAATGATAATGTTTGGAACTATTAATGTGTTTGACATTGTCTATCATGCCCCATCATCTCCCTAACTACTGTACCCAGTGAATTTTATAGGAATGATTTTTGCCTGTTTTAGTGAATTCATTGACACCCAAGTAATAGGGACGGTATGGCCAATACACCAAAGCTGATATTGTAGAAGAGATTTCTAGACCAGAGCCCAGAATTCAGATTTATTCCACTTATTCACTGGTTTTAGGAACAACTTTATTTTATCTCACTTAAGCCACTACTGATGGTAATGTACTTCCCAATGTCAGAAATATTAAGAGGTGAAGATAATACGTGCAACTTCAATTGAAAATGGGTAGAAGATTTGAAAGAAAATTAAAATATTCTTGCAGTGACTTCTAGGTGTTCATCACAGAAAATCAAAATCTAAAGACTGGTAAATGAAGGGCTAAGAACTTCTAATCCTTAAGTCAGTCCCCAGAATACAATGTGAAGGCAGAGTGAGCTACTCAAGTCAGTTTGTCACAGCAGGACACTTACCAGTCTCAGATGAAACTACCTTGAACAATGAACAAGAGACATCTCTCAGAAAGCAGATCTCAGAGCCCAGAGACTGGGGAGTGTAAGCACAGGCCGTGTTACTTTTATTCCAAAGAATAAAGATAACCCAAAGGCTTCTGCTTATTGCAAGTTTCTTCCCTTTCTCTCCTTTTTGAAGTGGTTGTTTTAACAAGTTTATCTCCTGTTTCTTGCTCCATTGTATGCTATTTAGGAATCAATAAGTGGACCATGAAATTTTTTACATCATCATCAAACTTGAGGCAAACATATTTTTCAAAGAATCTGTAGAAACTGGGATGCAGTGACACAGTGAGATTTAGCTTTGTATCTATTTTGGAAGGGTTAAATGTGAGAAAACATATTTATTTTATTTTACTTTATTGTTGTTGTTATTTTGGCAGTACTGGGGATCAAACCCAGGGTCTTTCACAAGATAGGAAAACAGTCTCCCACTGTCCCAGCCCTCTTACTTTATTTTGACACAGGGTCTCTGTAAGTTGCGCAGGCTAGACTTGAACGTTATGATCCTCCTACCTCAGCCTTCTGAATAGGAGAAAGCAAATTTCTCACTCCACCTCCATAGAGAAACTATTCTAAGTGTACCACAAAAGACCACCAGGAAAAAACAAAGAAAATTTGTCTTCTCTGACAAATGAGGTCAATACCAAACTGCAGTAATAGCCAAGTTTCCGGAATTCATATGATGTGTCCATCATTATGGACTATTACAGATATATTTGTATTAACTCTTTTCATCTCCTCCACAACCAACTATTTTAACTTACTTCAGTGTATAAATGAGAAAACTGAGGCTTCAGTGTATAAATGAGAAAACTGAGGCTTCAGAGAAGACAAATTACCTGGAATCAGAAGCTTGCCTCTGCCCTGTTCCTAACCACTGTGCTCACTTTGGCACAAGTACGATACTTCCACCAGTGGGCTTATTATATATATCTACAACTCCTGTCCAAGTCCAGAATGAGAGCGAACAGGATATTTTCCTTTGCCAATAACACCAATGATGTTGCTCTATTGACATTATTCAACAAACAGCTTTCACATAGTAGGCATGGTTCGAACTCTCTGCCTAAAACGCTAGAGACAGTTTTCCAACAAGCATGAATTTGAGTAGAAAAACACTAAACAACTCAAAAGTAGTAGAAGAGGGTGTGTGTTGCACAATTCATTTCGAGGCCTGACTGACTGCACTTCAGCATTGAACACTAGAGCGGAACCCCATTTGTCACTCCAGCACTGAGCTCACATTCACCCTCCTGCAGTCTTGGCGGCGGGACACCATTTCAGAAAACTGAGTGTTCAAAGGAATGCTACTTCTGTTAACGTCAAGGACAACGCATCACAGTAGTGGAGAAAGTTGCACATCTACCAGGAAAACATTCATCAGCATACCCAGTTGGTCATTCACTTCCCCTCTGGCTATGTGGACATACTTGAGTCTATATTAAAATACCCAGGAGATCTCCACTCTTAAGTATTAAGCCTGAGAAAAAATGTCCAGTGAAAATTATTTTCAGGTACAAAATTAGAAACTCCTTTTAACTCCTTTCCCTGAAGATTTCCATAACTTTGAGAGCAAAGGAGTCACATGATGAAAATACCAGATAGTACAGATTAGAAATGAAAAGTAAACCAGCCTCATGCCAGTTTCTTGCTAAGAGTTTCAGAGGAAACCAAAAATTATCATGACTGAGGAAGATGTAGTGTGGAGAGAAAAATCTCCCAGGATAACCGAGGGATATAATTCCAACCCTACTTCCCCCTGCAGAACTGTTTTGTTTTCTCACATCAATGAGCTCGAATAAAATGTGGGTCCCATGATCAAGCTGGCAGAAGTCACACTCCCTACCTGGATGCTCGCAAATTGTAAATCACAACTTTACAAGGATTTAACTTTTCCCTTTCCAAAATAATCAAATGTTGTGGTGAGGGGGCCACTAATCATGACAAAAAATATACTGCAAATTCTTTCTTTTGGTGCCAAGTCCAATAAGTTCTTTGACTGAAATTAAATGCAAGATTTTATTCCAAACCACAGCTTCCCTTGGGGATGTGCAAATCTCCAGTGGGGGCTGAAAGGCCAGTTGTATCAAAGCCCAGGGTTACACCCATTTTTTTTTCAAAGTCCCCCCTCCCCTTTTAACTACTGCCTGTAGTTTAAATGGCTCCGGCCTCTCTGCTTCCAGCTTTTATAATCAAATCAGCATCTTCATACTTTCCACATTCTGCCTCTCAAAAGTGGGCCAGTCCCTGACTTCTAGTTTCTCACAGTTTTTGTTTATTTTAAGAGAGTTTCTACTGAACTCCAGGAAAGGGAGGGGAAGAGAGAGAAAGACAGAGAAAGAGAGAGGAAAAAAATGTGTATGTCTATACATCCATATATGTTTTGTTGTATGCAGTTGCTGGCTCCGTCTCTTAGATCTGCAATATCACAGGAATTAGAAAGACCCATTAGGTCATCCTGCACAACCTGTGCCAACACAGCACTGTTCCCCACAGTACATGCTCTCTTCTGAGAGTTTTGAATATGTTTAAAGGGTAGCCAATGATAATATAGTTTCATTTTGTTCCTTTTTTCTTTCCTTTTTGTTTTTTCCTGTCCAGTGTACAACATACCATTTCTAAAGATGTCTTAAGGTGACTTCTCTATGGACATTTTTGATTGCCCATGAAGAATTAAAATAACATCCATGCGATCCGATCCAGCAACTGTGTTCCGTAAGTTCAGTGTGGAAGCATCCATAAAAACGAGTTTTAAAGAGCAAACATTTAGTCCCAGGGATGGAACTGTAGCATATAAACAATTTTACATAGACATATTCTATGTGTCTGGTGAAGCATACCACAAATATAACTGTGCTAGTGTGCATACATGTTCACGTAAAGTGCATACAAACACCATCATTACCCCAGAGTGTTTCTGTTTCCTAAGACTTGTGCCAAATGCTGCATAATTCACAAAAATGTGATCCAAAATATTTAAGGTTATGTTTCTCACAATTTTCTTCTTATCTCTCTTAAATCACACATTTTAAATGTCAACTTGCATAGGGAAATATTTAATTTCAAGGATACTCCTCCATCAGGAAGCTCTGTTTCTTAAGTAGTTTTGTTTATTCCTCTTTGTTCTTATCTTCAGATAATTAAGTATTTCAGTTTACTTTTTTATGTGACTAGTCTAGATATCCCTACCTATTGGACTACTGGTTTCATCCCTCAGAAAAAGAAATACAATATTGAAGAAGCTGGACATGCAGAATGAACACAGTGTTGTGTTCTTAAGTGTGGCTTCCATCTTAAAAGCATTGTTCTTGATGACCAACAGTAAGAGATCCTATCAATATCACCATCTGAAAGTAAAGCATCTCATGCTAGAATCATAAACAACTCTGATAGAACATATTTTAATATCAAATACTCTTAAATATAATTATATAAGTATGAATCAGCATCTATTTTTATTTTTCATAAACTGTCCCATTCTTGATATGTGTAGTAGAAGAAAAATTTCTTGGTGCTTTGCTAAGAAGCAGAACAATTTAGTAGTCAAGCGCCTTAGGTATGGATCACCCTGACTTATACCCTGGGTTATCCTTCACCAGTTTCATGATTGTGGGCGCTATCAGTAGCCTTCAATGTGAATACCATTAAGTTGTTCATACCTCATCAGGTCTAAGACATTATACATTCCAACACTGAAGATTATGTGATGTACTATTAAGAAAGTAAAAGCAACGCTAATGGATGGTCACATGATGTTTGTTTCTCACTTCAAATTTTTAGACATAACATTCTCTGTGTCAACAAGAACCTTGATGCCGTTTCCTTTCTTTGAGTGCTACACCATGGGCTCAAGATTTTTTATGAATCACTTGAAACTATTCTTTAAGTTTTGATTTTATGTTTATTGATTCATTCACAAGAAATCAATAAAAATATTTCAGAAAACAAAAAGGTAGACATTTTAAAAGGCAGTTATACTCAACATATGTAAGTCCAACAATGCATATACAAATTCAACCAAAGTAAATTATTCACCTGAGACCAAGCATGTACATCACAGGCAATGGCAACAAGGCTATGATTGAGACTGAAAAATACCATCAATTATAGAATGTAATGTGAGATAAGAGATGGATACATAGACACAGATTTTTGTTTTTAAAGCAAGCACCATAAAAATCAGCTAATTCTTATGTGCTTCAGATTCCTAAATTGCAAATTGGGGTAAATTATAATAATACCTAATATAGAGTTTCTGGTAGAATTAAATGAAAACTACCATGCCTGACAAACTACTGTTCTCCATTCTCCATTCTCCATTCTCCATTCTCCTTAGGAGTAGGCATACACACACACACACACACACACACACACACACACACACACATATACAGGCTACACACACACATACATATATACAGACTACACACACACACACACACACACACACACACACACACATATGCATATATAAAGTCATAGTTGGAAAAGAGTTGAGTACTCTTTGGAATCAAGTAGACAAATCTTTCAAATCCAGAGTTTGCTACTGACCCATTTGTTGACCTTAGGTAAATTGAAATTCCCTGAGCTTCAGTGCTAACTTGTGAAAAATGATTAAATGATGCAACATATTAAGTATGAAAGTTAAATGACTATTTTCCATGGGGCTTGACCATACATTTTGTTTCTTCCTCTTAATGTGCCAAAGAAGAGTGTAGGTTATTTTTTAACAAACAAGACATCAATTGAAGTACTAGAAAGGAGAAAATAAAATAAGCAGAGATTAAGGACATGACTAATGGTCTTTACAAAACTCTATTACCAGGTAAAAATCTGTTTTTATAAAAGTAGGGATTAATGGTTTATATAATGTTCTTCAAAGGAAAAAAAAAACATACTTTACTCCCAAACAGAGAGAGTCAGAAACAGAGACAGAGATGGAGGGAAGGAGAGAATCAATTTGCTCTATGTAGTTAAATGACAGCGTTAAGTTGGCAATCTTTAGAGGCAGAAAATTGGTGCTTCAAAATCCAGCACATTTTGCCCACCTCATTCAGGAAGACTTTGACCTGTTTTTCCCTCTGAAGATGGCTCTTCTCTTCAACGGTTCCTTCTAGTCTCCCCTTCCTTCTAAAAGCTCCTCCCTGAGCACTACAGGTAACAGAGACCCACCCCCCATTAAGCCCCATACAGAGCCCTGTTAGTTGACCTTGTTGTACTAATACTGATCAGCTATGGCATGGTTGTTTAGTTGGTGACTTAAGGAGCAACACTGTGTTTCTATTAAGTGTGTGGGCTTTTATAGCAATGATGCCTGCTTTAAACCTTGACTCCACCTCTTATCAGCTGTTTTGTCTTGGCAAATAATTTGTGCTCTTTCCTTATCTGTAAATAGAAAAAGTACAATTCTAATCCTTGAGCATGTTTTGAGGAGTAAATGAATAAAAACCTGTAAAGCAACAAGTAATTGACACATATGTGCTCCCAAGAATTATTAGGTTCTATTGTTTTATTATTATCCTACTTTGTATGCATGTATCTCACTTAATACCAGACACATAGTTGTCACTCATTAAATGCATGTAAAAGCAATAAAGAATGAATATTATGAAGATGATTTCTAAGAAAAGATGACCAACAGTGGGAAAGGCAGCTCTTGGAGGTCATGAGTACCTCTCTAATAACACAACTGCTGAAGGAACTCTTAGAAATGTTTCAGACATCATTCTATAGTTGCAAGGCAGATGTAGCTAGTGAATGCTAGGTTCTCTTTCAACTGCACAGTTCTGAACTAAGTATTGCTCTGACCATTTTCCCTCTATGGGTCCCAGTTTTCTCAAAGATAAAGATGAAGGAATTTAACCAGATTATCTCTAAGGTCCATGCCACTCTAACATTCTTGAGATTCTATATGTGAATCAGTCTAACTTGTTAGTTTTTATTTTTGATTTTCCCAAAACATTCCTGTAAGAGAAGAATTTTCATTTGGCAATCAAAGTGATTTTTCTCAAATAGCACCTGGGACAGAGTTACTCCAGGTGCAAGGAGCCCCAACCAACCAACAGTGACTGTATTCCAGTCCCTGCCACCTAGTGATGGGAATGTAACAAACAGCCCCTTCTTCATGCCTCCTCTTTCCACTACCTGATTCTCCTTCACTTCCCTTTGCCCACAGCCATGCAGCCTGGCCTTGTGCTGCTCCAAGGAAGAGGCATTCCACCCACACAGCAGCGCAGAAAGCACAGCCAGAATGCCCCATTAGGTCACCCAGACCACACCCCTTGCAGAGCAGGAATGTCCTGGTCTTCTATAACTGACATTTCAGCTTATCTTCTGGCTCCAAAGTGTGGCTATGCTTCAGCAATTCCTGTATATGGTTTGAATAACAGTTTATAAGCATTCTGGGATCCTTTGAAAATAAAAGTTCCATAAAAATTTATATTGCTATTTTGTTTATTATAAAGGTATTTTTAAAAAAAAATATTCCTGGGAATCATAACAAAGAAGATTTCTCAATAAGAAAACTGTATCAGCAAAATATAAGACCCAATTTTTACCAAAACTGATAATCAGTCATTCAAAATCTGTTTGTTATACACCCTGATGGTTCCATAGTAAATATGCAATGGAATAATTAGTTTTGTAAATAATTAAGATATCATTTAAAGGACTTTTGTTAATTCCTGTTAATATTTTCCACAAGTTAAAGTATACACACACACACACACACACACACACACACATATATAATTGTTGTTGATTTAAATTCTGATGTTTTTAATCATATGGCAATGCTTCATTGTCTTTGGTCATGAAGATTTACAACTTCTTAATTTGCTAGATATTCAACATTTAAAAATCCATTTGCTTCTTTCACTGTGCTAAACAATAAACACCCAACTTAATATTATTCCAGACAACAACAAACTCAGCTGAACAATATAAATGTCAAATACCATGGGGAATTCAACTCAATCCCTTGACCACTTTCAAGTACCTCTGGTTCAAGGACAATTTTATTATTTCTTTGTTCTTCTGAAAAACATGACGGTGGGAAACAGGAGTGCTGGATAACCACAGTAAGTAGCACTTTGCATCTTACTTATGGGTTTCCTCTTTTAAAGAGCTTGTGGCAGGGTTTGGGGATATGGCTCAGTGATAGAATGCTTGCCTAGAATGCATGAGATCTTGGCTTCAATCCCCAGCACTGCAAGGGGTGGGGGGAGAGAGCTTATGGCAAATAGCCTAGGATAATGTTTACCAATACATAGACAAACATAGCAATATTGCACCCTTTTTATAGAGTAGAAAGTTTGATTATGGAGAAATGGGGCCACTTGTCATTGCTTCCTAAGTCATAGAGATGGTCAGGAAAGAGAAAACTCAATCTGTCTACTAACCCTTAACCATAATCATATTCACAAGATCACATTTTCTAAATGATTCATTCGTAATAGGAACTGGAAAGCACCCTACGAAATGTAAGGTGCTATTAAAAGTATAACAGTAATGAAATCTGAACTGGGTTAGTTTGTTTCCTCCATCTGTTCCTCCATTAACAAGAAGAATGATTGCAAGGAGTGGTGCTCAACTCAATACATGCCTAAGAAATTGTTATTATTTTAGATAATTCCATCAGTTACATAGTTATTAGCAAAGTTTCATAAGCCAAATGTAATTTCCTTATTATAAACAGGCTGCTATTCACATTAGAAAACTCTGGGTAACTGATGCCTACTCTAACACAGGACTAATAAAGCTCAGCAACTCAACTGCAGCCCACAGTTGGGAGCAGATCTCAGCTTCCAAAACTTTCCAATGATACTGAGTCTAGAAAGAAACGGATTCAGATATGCCCTATTTAGAAATTTCTAATTTCAAATTTTCATCAAAATAGGAACACATCTTCAAGGGAAAAAGAGGAGTTCCAGGGATGAATAGCAATGGAGATGAACACCAGAAACACGACTTTTGGATCAGGTTAGAAAAAACATAGACTGGGTATGAAGGAGCAGAAATTATTTTAAAGTTATACTGAATAAGGAACAAAGTGATTAACAAAAAGAAAATAATGGGTCCAGTAGCTTTAAAACCATAATGGTCAGTAAATGAGTAAGTGTGGGAGACGTCAAAATATTCCTATTTGGAAGTACTCCTCAAAAGAACACAGGCCCTGGAGACAACAGAAAAGCTGTACTTTTCAAAGTATGAATTCATTATTTATTTCTCCATTTAGCACATCTGCCCAGTTGAAACGAGACCTTACCACAAAGTGAGAAGCGTTAGTGATCCAGAACATTTGAGTTTTAGGGACCATCTAGAGGCTAACAGGACTAGTTGTTTCTCATTTCAAGTGCACTTGGAGTGAGGAGGATCCCAGGAAAGCAGCACTGAGAATTCAGCTGCCCCACACCCAGGAGTGGGAGGGAGAGTGACAGGAGTCCACCTGGCATTTCCTTGATTTTCTGATCCTGAAACTCAGCCTACAGTTTAGTAATTGAGACATGGAGCGTTTTGAATAAGAAATAAAGAGATGGCATATTCTTGTCAAATGGCAAACAGATACCGAATTGTTTCCCTTTGTAGAATGCAGGTATCAAGGTATTCAGTTCCTTTTCCGTTCCTTCTACTGTTTCCACCATTTCATTCCAGATGCTGATAATTTTGAATTCTACAAAACAAAATATACTATGTAACTAATAACCGCAACTAGTTCACACATCACTTCTACAATAATATATTATTCTTCTACAATAATATATTCTTCTACAATAATATATTCTTACATGGGATGTAAGTTCATTTTATCAGAAAAATTGTTGTTGTTGTTGTTTTTGTTTTTGTTTTTAGTACCAGAGATTGAACTCAGGGGCACTCAAACACTGAGCCACATCCTCAGCCTTTGTCTGTATTTTATTTAGAGACAGGGTCTCACTAAGTTTTTTAGTGCCTCGCTTTTGCTGAGGCTGGCTTTGAACTTGCAATCATCTTGCTTCAGTCCCCAAAGCTTCTTGGATTACAGGTATGTGCCACTGCACCCAGCTCTACCAGAAGAATTTTGATGTTTTAACATATGCTTAAATCCATGCAAATTCCTAATATCTACCTTTCTGAAGAAAAAAAAATCTTATTGAAACTTAACTTTTCTCACAGGATATTTACTGCTGTAAGTATACTTTTTTCTTAGGCCCCTTTCTTTAGACTTCTTTCTATCTTGTGAGTTCATAAATTTAACAAACCTAATCCCATTCAGTGTGATACTAAAACCAGTAATGAACTGTAGAGGAACCATTAATGTACCAACATCCTTTAAAACTACACATCAAAATGCCCTTGAGTGATCTCAAATTACCAGCCATATTCCCTGGAAGCCTACAACAAGACGTATGGAATATCCATTGGCCCAGCATTTACCTTTTATACCACACCCAATATAAAATTACTTTTCAGAAATCCAAAATGAACTATTCCTGGTAACTGAATAGTTGCAACTATAATAACTGGATACCTCTTATGTATATTAATAGAAAATATCCCAGTCATAACAGAGGGTGCTCTTCACTTGAATTTCCCCTTGTCATGTAGTTATTTTTCCCATCTGTATTCAGGTATATTTATTTATTCTAAAACACATTTAAATGCCTTTCCAAAAGCAGAAAAGCAATCATCTCTAAAAAAAAAAAAAAAAACCTTCCTGGTGAGAACCATGAAGATGTAATGGAAGTACTCTGTATATACTTGGATTCTTCCATCATATTTTCTAGAATGATCTACATTTTTCTTTGGTAAATCAATGGCATGCTTTTGTTGTGGAGATCTTCTTAAAGTCCTTTAACACAGCCTACCCTTTGAAAAAAATAGCATGAGGTACAGTCAGTCACGGGGCAGACTTTATGACTTTTCCTGCTTCGCCTCTCCAGCTGCCCACTGAAGAGATATTTTTGGCTCAGGTTCACCTATCATGGCAGCATGGGCCCAGGGGGACCCATGGAAGGTTGTAATGAAGGGCTCCATTAACCAGTTTCATTATGTCAGAAGGCCTAAGGGAATAACACATTTACCAATAATAATGCTACTGAAGCTGAAGTGTCAAATTACTTTGCTTTGGGGCAAAATCTTATCAATTTCATATGAAAATCCTTATTACCTTATGCTGATCAGAGTCTCTGATTGGCAACTCTGGTCTGTGTCTAATTAATAAAGGGTGAAATAAAAACAAATGAATTGTTTTGTTTGGAAATTGAAATTATTCCAAACTTACAGTTCCAGACATAGAAGATGAGCAGAGATCACTAATTTATCTCAAATGTTTAATGTCAATCTAGTACCTCTTAGAATGATGGTGATGACTATGCCATAGCTAAAACTTCCACAGACTGACTTACTACCAGGCACTAGTCTACTCATGATACAGACATTAATTCCTCCAATCATCACAACAGCCATGCTAGGTAGGCAGTTATTAGCTAAAGTCAGGTTATCAAATAAGAAATAAGGACACCAGGGCTGCTGTTGTGGCTCAAGTGGTAGAGTACTTGCCTAGCATGTGTAAGGCACAGGGTTCAATCCTCAGTACCACATAAAAATAAAAAGATATTGTATCCAACTAAAACTAAAAAAAATTTTTAAAAAAAGAAAGAAAGAAGGACACCAAGACAGAAGGCCATCAAATATCAGAGCCATGGTCATGCAGATAGAGAGGACCAAAGCAAGACTTGAACCTGGCCAGTTTGGTCTCTGAATCCATGCTCTCTATTTCTCCTGACAGGAAAAACCCTGGTTAAGGTCTCAGTTATTATAACAATGATCACAGACCATAGTGGTTTCATCACTTACAGGAGTGGGCAAATTGATAGTTTCTTCAAAGATTGCTGGTAAGATTAAATAAGTTAACTTTTTTAATACCTGACACAACATAAG
The DNA here is from genome assembly GCF_052094955.1 of Ictidomys tridecemlineatus. Taxonomy (NCBI): domain Eukaryota; kingdom Metazoa; phylum Chordata; class Mammalia; order Rodentia; family Sciuridae; genus Ictidomys; species Ictidomys tridecemlineatus. Next base: position 116,864,744 of record NC_135483.1, on the reverse strand, counting down.
TCCTTTTAGCTGTTTGCCAGTATTAGAAACAATATTCTTTAAACCACAGAGCCTTTTTTTTTTTTCTGACCTGGATTACAATGCAAAATCCTGAGGCCAACCTTCTCACCTGTGTTCAACATGAATAAAAAATTAACTTTAAAAATGATTTTTACCTTTGTCTAACTACCAATGTGCAAGAAATTCAATCAGCTTCCCAAATTACACCACCAGCTCATCATATTTACGCCAGCTCAGTGTGAGTACTACCTCTCAGGACATGTTGAGTACATATAGGTACATGAATCCAGGCACCTGAGAGCTGCTGGGGACCCTTACTAAGATTTTCTTTCTTTTCTACTTCTTCAGAAACACTCCTAGGAGACTGATAACTTACCACTAAATCTGTGCATAGATACAAACTTTTAAACTACATGCATTCCTAGGACAAGCATATCACTACTTAATATAGCTCAGCTTAATAAAGCTCCTCCATTGTGGAGGAGAGTAATTCCACAGCAGCTTTGAAGTATACTCCCTTAAATAAAGTCAGAGAAAAGCCATTGTTTATTTCACCACTATTTAAGAGTTAATGAGAGATTTGCACCTGTACAGCTGTTGTGGACTGAAACTAGCTCATGGAGTGAATGTGTTTTCTGCTTGAGACAGTTGTAAATGCCTTGAGTAAAAACACTGAGGACTGCTAATGGATAGGTTTATTTTAAAGCATGCCATCTGCTATCAATCATAGAGAAGTATAGGAAGCAAGTTTGGCTGGGCTCCCTCCTTGCGAGCCTGATAAAGACAGGGCTCCAGGACTCGGGAACATTGAGTCCTCAAGAGAATAAAACATCAAACCTACTCAGCAGCTCCACTAACAATAATAAAAATGCCTCTGCCTAAAGGTGACATTCTGAATTTACGATTATTTGTGTCTATAAAGTGTATTCTTTGGCTCCTGACTCATTCTGACTGTCTCACTCCGAGAACAATACATTAAGCCTGCCTGGAGTAAATGGAAATCCTATCCTTTTATAAACCAGCAGCCAGTACCTGAGACGATCCAATGCCCTGTAGGATCGCAAGAAGATTTTCAGCTCTATTCTACTCCTTTTTGAAAAAAAAAAAAAAAATGAAAGAAAATTACAAACGAGATCTATGTTAATGCACTAAAAGATATAAATTATGTAGGAAATTTTGTGTCTCCTAAAAGATGAAATAAAAGATTAAATTGGAGGTGATCCTACTATTTTTCTACCCAGTGTCTATTGCAATCCTGTTGGAAAATTATATATTAGAAATATGCGATGGTAAAATTTAGTACTGGATACTCTGTATGTACGGACCAAACATGTTTTCAAGAGGACAAACATTATTTCCTCGGAAATCTTCCAGCTGTGGAATCATAACCAATATTGCTTTCAAAAATGGATCCCAAAGTATTCCTTGAAAAATGCCGAGCCTGGCTTATTAAAAGTGCTGCCTGCTGAAATCCTCAGTGGATGAAATGAGTTGTAGTGGCATTGGAACCTTCCACGGCTTATAATGTTAGATTCTGCCTCAAATCTGCAGCTTAACTTAATTCTACCGCTAGCCTAGAAAACGGAGTTGTGAGTGTTTAGGGAAAACCCACCTGGCCAGCAAACTCATGAGCCTAATTAAAGTTAATAGAGAAATTAAAAGAGGAAAACATTGGCTCAGTAGTGGTAAGAAGAAATGTGTAAGGCAATAGAAATTCAGGGCAAGATCTTACATTTTTATGTTAGGCATTTATTAGAAACACTTCTTTCTGAAAGCATAAAAAATAAATTAGAATTATTCAATTTGCTATGTATTAGGGGTGGTATGTTATAGTTCAATAAGTGATTTTTAAAAATTTTTTATTCTAAACAAAATTAGTCTTAAAGGTAAAGAACTGGAAATACCTAATCATTAAGTCTACATGTGGATCTGCTGTGTATCAGCACCCTGCTGGGTTCCAAGATATCACCAAAGTAATCTTGAACCCTTCATGGAGAAAACAGTTTAACATATTCAATAGAAATCTAGAGCAATAACATAGTGCCAATTAAATGGCAAAATTCTTAGAGATAATAAATGCTTCATCAGTTCAGAAAATAGGGAGAGCAACAAAGATGGTAGTAACCAGAAAGGCTGATTGTGAAACCTTACATCACTTCCTTAAAAACAAAAGAGATAAAATGAACACACACGGAGCTGATAACAATTCAGACCTACAAAGGTACAAATGGAGAAAAAAAATTTGCACTAAAATATTAATGTACTTTCTAATACAATATGGAAATAAAACATTCCTGTGGTCAAAGGAAGCACCAGCAATGCTTCAGTTCTCTGACCAAATACCCATACTGAACATGCAGGAGACGTATTGATATCCATGTGAAACAGGCTAAGGCACATGCAAAGTGTAGCAAATTAGAGAGGCAGTTCTACCCAACATGAGCAGGTTATTGTCAGAAGAGGAAGGAAACTCAGTGTTACCAGATCTCCAGTTTATCTAAAGAGGCCAGAAACCTGACTGAGGAATAATTCTCAATTTTCTTAAAAACATTAAGGTCAAACTAAACACCTTATCACTATGGGACAGATCAGCCAATCTTGTTCCTGCCGTTCAATAGTTCTTGTCACAGGGAATCCCAACTCTTCAATCCTTAGAATCCTGCAAATAGGTCTACAAATGCTCCCTAAAATTCCTGCGATACATGAGAACTCTTCCTACATGATGATAGCCCCTAACTTTGCATGAGGCCAATTTTCTGAATTATTTTAGAAGACTCAGAATGTGTTTGAAAGCTTTGTAAGAGTGCTGAAGGTTAGTGTGGTTTTTTTACACTAGATTTTAAATCCCTGACAAATAATTCAGTGGAGCACTCATGAAAAAACTACTATGATGGGTCCTGTGCTGCTCCGATTAGACATTAGTGGCCATATCAAGAAGAGAAATACCTGAAGATTAGCACAGTAATTTGTTTCTCTAAACCTGAATCAGTTAATCTCTTTTCTTAAGAAAGCAGTGGTCCATGAATATGGCAAAAGAATTAAAATGGCATTTATAAAGTGATTTCTAAAAGATTTTAATGTTTTCAATAAAAAGGATGGGTCATTAAAATGTGGTTAATAAATATTATTCAGAACTCATTACCTTAAATATTCCCTACTTAGAAATTGCAAATATTCAGTGTCTGAATTGTAAGAAGGTTGTAATACCAGGTAGGTATTATGTGATGTTTTCACAGTTAATATTTGCAGTATAAGATCTACATTGAGAAAAGTAAGGGCTTATACTATAATAAATCTATTCTTGTGCTCTAGGAAATCTCATTTTATCATACCATTTAAGGAAGGACCCACGTGAATTATTTAAATATCACTGCCAATTCTAACTATATATAATTCTGTACCATCAGGAAAGTGTTTCCAAAAACATTATGCATTTATTAATTCAGTCAACGAGTATTTATTGAATTCTTACGAGGTTCTGCTCTTGGTACAGAAAAAAAATGCCTTATTAAAGGCATGTTGTGTTACTGTGTTAGAAATCATTTTTGCAGGCTTATTTTTCTTGCATTTTTTGATTAAGCAGTTTCTAATGCAAAAATCATCCATGTTAAAAGTCAGAGGTATAAATAGCAACAGGTTCAAAGACAAAAGCACCTGCTGCATACATACACCATCTCACAAAGTGTAAGGGTGATGTTGATGTTGTGACAACCTTTTCAAATTCAGAAGTATAAGTAATCCACAGTATCAAGAGACCGGTGACCATTTAGGAGATGGATATGCCAACTGAATAATCCAATCTCATATTCAAATCAACATCCTAAATATAAACAAAGGAAGAATAGCATTAACTATAAAATGCAATCTGTTGTATTGGAATGGGCTTTGGGCTGGCACCTGTCTTGGCCTCATTACAAACTATAACCTTGATCGAACAGATACTGTCTCTCTGTGCTCCCATTTCTTCCTTGGGAGAGCAGAGGAGGACTTAGGTGGTCTCTGGGCCCTCTGTCTTACCTAGGATTTCTTAATCATGTTTCAAGCTACATTATTTAAACTATATTCTGTAGCAGTTAGGCATATGAAAAAAATGATGTTTTCTTAAATATATTTTAACTCTGGATGTATTCATTTTTAAATATTCTTAGATTGGGTAAACATTTTTCTTTTAATATCTAATAAAATGTGTTATCATTCTTACAACTAAATTTTATCTGTATAATGATCTATCTTTTATTATACAATTATCTATCTATTCAACCTATCTAGGACGCCAATCTAAAGAGAGAACTGCTGCTATAATTTTGGCATGTTTCTTGCTACTCATTTACTCTCTACAAGTATGCATATATATTTATACAAAGTTGTCACTGAACTTTGTTTTCTTTTCTTTTTCCCTCCAGTCCCCTCAAAATATTACCTCCTATCATTGGATGGTCTTTGCAAACAGAACTCAATAATCTTCCATTTCATGAATACACCACAGTCAGTTGACCACTCCCCAATTTGTTCTCACGTTTTCTCTTACTACAAAAACAGTTCTTAGTATATACCTGTGAACATTTTCTTAAGATCAGGAGTCCTTCGTATAGACATGCTTCTTTCAACTTACTGTGCTACAATACCATTCAGAGAGATTGTGTCATTTCACTTTCCCCCAGAGTAGAAGACTATTTTTGACTCCCACAGTGGTGTGTATTACATCCACATGATAGGTAGCCCTTCCCAAGATATTTTATCTTGCTTCCTGGGGAGCAACAAAGGAAGGAATGTTACCCTTAATCTTTATAATGTATAATTATAATTTTCTCAATCGTTTTGACTATACATGAGAACTTAAAACTTGGCTCTCTGCCCACCCCTCGCGCGCACACATATGCGTGCGAGCACACACACACACACACACACACACACACACACACACACACACAGCCCCCATGGGTCACACATGTAAGATGAGCTTTCCGATGACAGCCTGCAGACTCCCACTGACATCCACAAGCAGGCAACGGAGGACTTTCCTGAGACCATTGGTTTTAAGCCAGCTGTGGAGAGGCCATGAAGAACCAGAGTTAAGTCTTCAGGGGATCCTGCCTGTTTGACAAAATACTTTCTAAGATGATAGAAGTGTTACATGGTGTAGATGGAAGAGTTGTTTCCCTTTATCTCCTGGAGAAAAGAAAACTGTTGCCAGGAAATGAGATATTTTCAAAACCCCACAACAACAACTAAAAGAAAAATTTGCTAATTTTGCCAGCTAGCACAAGAAACTCGGCCGCCGGTCAAAAGGCTCTGTGTCCAACTCAGAACTGGATTCACTTGAACAAAAATTTTCCTCTTCAGCCACCTAAGTGCCTGTTGAATTAGGCATAAAGCCAAGGTGGGGTAGAAACAGTCACTCAAATGAAATGTCCGTTTCCATTTGGATCTCTGTGGCCCTTTCCCATGTCATGGTGAAAAAATGCTTCCTCTGCTTGGGTGTTTTCAGGATGCCTTGGTTTGAGGGGGAAGTCAGATCTGCTGCTCAGAAGGCATCCGTAGCAGGGGAAGCCGCAGTTCTGCACAGTCAGAACCAGGCCATCCCTGTCTTAGATAAAAATACAAAATTATTCCTCGCCTACTCCTACCCATGGTTTTGATGTTGAAAGAAACCTGTTGTGGTTTAAATGACTCGGTCAGTTCTTTTGGGATTTTCCAAAGTTTCCTATAAAAAGAAATCTGTGGGAAATGAATGATTGCATAATCACTAACATATGCCAATTTCACTAAATCTGTTATCTTTTTGGTGTTTTGAATTTTATTGTCCCATGCAGTGAATTGTTATCTTCTAATAGTTTTTGTCTTTTAAGAAATGATATACATTGTATAATAACTTTAAAAAAAATCTTTGAAGGTAGCTAGTTAAGAAATAAAATACTAAAAATTGTAAGGCCACATTTTTCACGTAGCAAAATCAGAAACCGTGATTATGGATAGTGGGAAAACAGACAATTATCCAGATAAATGGTAAACGGAGAAAAAGTTTGCTTCCTCAATTACCTGTACATCTTAAACAATATTATTTTTGGCCTGACTTAAAAAAAAAAAAGTGCCTCTCAGTTTTCCTTTGATGGTGTAGTCCTATTTGATTACCAAGATTATTTGTCATTCCTTTCCATTGTAGACACAAAATTTGTTCATTTTTGCTTAAAATAATAAAGTTCCAGAACCCAGGAAACTATAAAACTAGAGAAAAGCTGGAGACCAAGCATAAAGGCCCAAGTATCACATAGAAAGGGACTGGTGAAGGAAATAAAATCAATGTGGTTCATTATTTATGAGGGTAAAGATCACTGATGCCTGATCTTCAATATCTTAAAAAGTTACAGAAAAAGAATTCCAGAGGCTGTTCTTTCTAGATTCTGGGTAGCAAAGAATCTTCAGGCTTATTGCTTACCGGCCGGACCAAAGATCCTGCTGAAAAAAAATAAAATGATGTTCAAAGAAAAATTCTTATTTTTTCAAACTTCTTTAACTATTACCGTGCTTGGCAAAGAGTGGAAGAGCCCTGTGAGATACTGACATTGGCAGGAGGAGTACGTGTGAGCCTAGTAAACGAAGGCTCCACAGCTCCTCTCTAGAATGAAGCCTGTTTGTTCTCAACTCTGGCTATGCTTTAGAGTCACCGGGGGAGCTTTAAAAATGCTCATGTCTCTCCTCTATTCCACACCAAGTAAATCAGACCCTGGGTATGAGAACAGGCATTGGTGTTTATTAAAGGGTCCTTGGATGATTCCTGTGTGTAACTAGAAAAAGGAACAATGCATGCTCTCATGGCCTTTGGACTTCTCTATCTTAATCTACACTCTATTTAACTGTTGATACATTTTTAATGTACTGTGTTTACAACTATAATGTAATAGAGTTTATTTGCTACTGTTATATCACGGTTCATAATGTAAGTGTTCAATGCACATTTACTGAATAAATAAATGAATAATTTCAAGGAAACTTTTTAAATAGGGAATGATTGTCTCATAATGATGAATGCATTACAAGAGGGAGTTTTAGCAGATGACATTATTATTTAGAGAATACTTAAGAAAATGCTTTGAGTTTTGAAGGCAGTAAGAAATTTTGCATATGAAAAGGAGAAATTGGAGATATAGAGTGTGTAAATCCTATTGCTAAGCATTTTATGAGATAAGAGGGCTAAAACTATGCTAGGGAAGTGTCAAGTACTAGCTTCTACATTTATGCCAGAATACCTGAATCCATGAGAAAAATCTCCCCAATTTTAAAAGAATGCTAGAATATATTAGAAGCTGACTAACTTAGAAAATAATATTTCTTCTTATAAACAACAACAACAACAACAAAAATAGCTAAAAGCTAACATATATCCACAAGTAGTAAATAATATTTAACTAACTTTATTTAACAGGATTATTTCTAGTTTGGGAGATTAAGGAAGAAGCTAAATAACAATGTATCTTGATTACTATCTCAAATTACACATCATATGTTCATTGATAATATGGTGGGTTGAATCATGGTACAGTTTTTAAAAAGGCATATCTTGTTGAAGTTTTCACCTCTTATTTATAGCATAATAATTTAAGGTCAAAATTGCCTTGAAAGTGTTTTTAATGTGTCTCAGTAAGAATAACATGGTAAGTTTTTCCTCCAGCAATGGAACTAAACATTTTTCCTATGATTGGGTGTTACATGGAGGAGTTTGGCTCATGTTTGGGAACTATATTGTATATATTCCTAAAAAGTCTTTAAAAACTAGAATCACACTCACTCTGACAAAATGACCAAAACAAGGAATCCCACGGAAACTAAATCCATAGGGATTTATCAATTGAGTAGAATAAAGGGAATAATAGCCTTCATTATTGAGTGTTTCTCTACCTCCTAAAATCCTCCCAATTCTTATTTGAAGTATACAGAGTATCCATGTAAGTTAAACTTACCTCTGATGAAATGCACCCATATCATTTGGTGACTGAGAAGAAACACACTTGTTGTGCTATATGAAAGAGGCTTTTCTTACCTTTTTTTTCTGCTCAAGGCATTTGCAAGTGGTTTAGATTTAGAGATGCAGAAGGAAGCATATTTTTTATGACATTAAAAAAAATGAAGGACAGGTAATATTTTGGAATATAGAGTCAAAATACCAATAGAGCTCGACAATATAGAAGTATAGATGCAAAGGAAGATGACATTTAACAGAGTCAAAAGCAAAGTTATGGATTTGGGTTCCAAATATCAGTTAAGATTGATAAATATCTATATTCACATGGAAAAAAAGACCATCTATTGAGTATGAGCCAAAAAGCAAGAGCTATAGTGGTTAGATTTGTTAGGATAACAATAATCTATAGGCAAATCAAAAGGATGGGAAAGCATTTTTAGGTTTTATCTTCAATGACACATTTGAAAGTCATTGATAAGGTGGTAATTAAAGATAAGGATTTAATCTTTTATTGTATCTTAATTTTATCTTTATTCTATTTTTTATTTCTTTTATTTCATATGAGGACTTTTTTCTTTTTTTTTTTTTTTGGTACTGGGAGTTAAACCCAGGAGCACTCAAACACTGAGCCACATCCCTAGCCCCTTTTTTATATTTTATTTAGAGACAGGGTCTCACTGAGTTACTTAAGGCCTCATTAAGTTACTGAGGCTGACTTTAAACTCACGATCCTCCTTTCTCAGCCTACCAAGCCCCTAGGATTACAGGTGTACGCCACGATGCCTGGCTCATATGAGGATTTTTATTAATATATATATATAAATTTTATATATTATATATAATATATATAATATATATAAATATATACTTATATATTTATATTTAATATAAATTATATAACATATAAATAAATATTGATATACATGAAATATTTTATTTTTATATATATAATAAGTTTATATATATATAAAATCTCAAAAGTCTTCAAATGTTTTTTTAAGTATTTATTTTTTAGTTGGACACAATATCTTTATTTATTTTTATGTGGTGCTGAGGATCGAACCCAGAGCCTCACATGTGCTAGGCAAGTGCTCTACCGCTGAGCCACAACCCCAGCCCCTTCAAATATTTTTAAAATAAAATTTCAGCAAATTTTTTTTTTAGTGAGTGCCTCAATGGAATTTATCAAAGTAAATAGATGAGTCTGAAAGTAACTTGGAGCTCTTTGAAAGAAGTTTAATAGCTAGTAGACTTCATAGTTGTTTCAAATGATTTAAATGAAACAAAACAAGGAATTCTTTATTGTAGATAAATGAAATGGTTCACCAGAAAGGATCATGGATTCACCTAATGATGTAGACTATAATTTTGGCAAAGATTAAAGCAACCATCTGGTCTGAATTCCCTGTCACTGAAATGTTTCTCTGTAGAAGCCTCTAATGAATATATATATATATATATATATATATATATATATATATATATATATATATATATATATATATATATATATAAATTTGTTTATACAAGCAATCATGATTCTTTAAAATGTGTCTTTCAAGTAGTCATTTAACTGGTCACTTAGTCACTATTTAAGTATTTAAACGTAAATTTAAGAAACAGACTTTTAAATGTCATAGTCTAGTGATTCATATTGACTTTTTTAGCTTCTACCTCTCTCTTGAATTTCACAATTGGATATCCACCTGTCAACAACTATTTCTCTCCACTTGCCCTATCCAAGAGTGAATTCACATTTTCATTAATTATATCTGTTCCTACTCCAGAGTTTCCCTCTTGAGTTATATTTCTAATCTGTTCTGCCATCTCAGTTTTTAAAATAAAGCATTTAGTCCATTTAAAGTAAATATTTTTTGGATTTCTGTCTGTAGAATATTATGTTTTCCATTTGATCCACTTGTTTTATACTTTTCCTTTCGTTTTTGGAGGGAGGGGATACCGGGGATTGAACTCAGGGGTACTCAACCACTGAGCCACATCCCCAGTTCTGTTTCGTATTTTATTTAGAGACAGCATCTCACTGAGTTGCTTCGTGCCTCAAGTTTTGCTGAGGCTGGCTTTGAACTTGTGATCCTCCTGTCTCATTTCCCGAGCCACTGGGATTTCAGGTGTGTACCACTGCACCCAGCTTTTTCCTTTATTTCTGATTAATCAAATATTTGAATTCATTCCCTATTCTGCTTATTAGCTGTAAATTCTTAGCTTCTCCTTTAGATACCCTGGAAATTGCAATATGCATCTTTGAATTTCATTGTCTATTGCAAATTTCTCTGTCTTCATAAAAAGTGATTCCACTTTCATTGCATTCAGGTTCAAATCTTGAAGTCAACCTTGATTCTTCTTTTTCCTATAAATGCAACCTCTCAGGAAAACTGGTTCACCTTCAATATACATTCTAAATTTAACCATTGCAAACAACCTTCCCAACTAGCTGTCTAACTAGATTTTACCTAATCTATTCGAATAGCTTTCTCACTAGACTTTTCTTGCCTCTTGCTCCACTAGAATCCATACTCCACTTAAATGTCAGAGGAACCCTTTACAATATAAGCCAGATGATATCAGTACCATATCCTAATTCCTACAAAAGCCCACCATATCTTGCCCCTTGATGTCCAGCCAATCAGATCCCAAATTCCCTTTAAGGTCTCACCTCCTGTCATGTCACTTACTCCTCTTCAGCTTCACTGATGCCCTTGTTATTTCTCACACATGTGCCAGGCAACTTCGCCCTTCAGAGCCTTTAAATGGCTTCTCCATGGCCCAGAATATCTTCCCACAGTTATCCACTTAACTTATCTTTCCTTTCAGTCAAGTATGTGCCTGGATATCACCTTGGAAAATGGGCTTGCTTAAGCACATTTTCTAAATAAACATATGCTCATTCTTTATCCTCTCACTCAATTTCTTTTCAAAAAAATAGAAAAACTGAACATATTCTCCATTTTTCTACTTGCTTATCCTCTTTCTCTTTCTTTTTCAACACAACATTATGCAGATAAAAATTTCTCCCATTGGATCTCTCTGTACTGCTTAGAAAAGGCTCTTGATCTTCAAGGTTCTACCAACAGATGTCTAGAACCAATACTAAGATAAGTAGCAGGATACAAAATCAATTCACAAAAATAAATAAATCTTCCATAATTAATCAATAGGAAAAGAATTTCATTTATAATAGCTTCAAAAATAAAATAAAATGCCTTGGAATAATATGATCAAAAAATAAATAAAAGCTCTCTAAAATAAACATTAAGGAATGTTGAAAAGAGAAATTGAAGAAGATACTATGTGAAAAGACATTCTATTCTCATGAATAGACAGTTAATACAGTTAAAATGGCCACATAACTGAAAGCAATCTTCAGTACAATATCTTTCAAAATACCAAATAATATTTTTTACAGAACTTGGAAAATAAGAGTTTCTAACTTCATATGGAAGAACAAAGGCCCAGAATAACAAAAGCAATTCTTAACAAAAGGAGCAAAGCTGGAGCCATCACAATTCCTATTTCAAACTATACCACAGAGCCACAATAACAAAAACAGCATGGTACTGCCATAAAAAAATCCCACATGCAGACCAATGGAATAGCTAAGAAAATACACAAATCTGCAGAGACACAGTCATCTAATTCCTCACAAAGGCACCAAAAGACATAAATTGGAAGAAAAATAACTTTTTTAACAGATGGTGCTAGGAAAACTAGAAATCTGCATATGGAAGCATGAAACTAGATCCCTCTTCACCTGCACAAAAGTCAACTCAAAATGGTTCAAAGTGCTGGAAATAAGAACAGAAACTTTTCAACTGCTGGATTAAAATATTTGGTCAACACTCTAACATCTAAATGTGGTCAACCACTTCCTCCATAGGAGTTCTATAGCTCAAATATATATATATATAAATATATATATTATTGATATAATGTCAATAAATGGGGTGGCATCAAATCAAAGGTCTTCTGCAGAGAAGGATGCAATGAACAGTGAGAAGGCACAGCCTACAAAAAGGGAGAACAATCTTTGCCAGCTACTCTTCCAACACAGGATTAACATCCAAAGTTTGTAATGAACTACAAAATTTTAACCCCAACCAACAAACAACCCAAGCAAAAATGGAAAACGTAACTGGACACTTGTTCAAAAAAGAAGTAGAAACGACCAACAATGATATGAAAAATTATTTGACATGTTTAACCATCAGGGAAATGCAAAGCAAATTTGCACTGAGATTGCATCTCACTCCTTTCAGAATGATAATCAGCAATATAAACAAAAGTAAATGCTGGTGAGGATTGAAGTAAGGAACTCTTATGCACCATTGTTGGATTGCAAATTAGTATAGCCAGTATAGAAATCAATATGGAATTATGTCAAAAAACCAGGAATGGAGCCACCATAGGATCCAGCTATAGTCATCCTTGGAATTTATCCAAAAGAGTTAAAGTCAGCATACTATAGATATGCATGCATAGACAGGTTTATAACAGCACAATGCACAGTGCCAAGTTAAGGAAATAGCCTAGATATCCACCAACAGATGAATAAATAAAATGTATCATATATATATATATATATATATATATATGGTGAAGTTTTGTTCATTCATATGGAAGAATAAAATTATGTCATTTGCAGAAAAATTTTGGAACCTGGAAAGCATCATGTTAAGTGAAATAAGCCATACCGAGAAAGACAAATACCATATGTTTTTTCTCCGATGTGGATGCTGGAGAGAATAAAATTGGAAAAAAAGAGATCTCATGAAAATAGAAAGGGAACCAGTAAGGTAAGGGAAAGGGATAGAGGGAAGGAGAGTAGAATAAGAGGAAATACTATTGAACTGGGGAATAATATTGATCAAAATATGTACATATATGAATATGCCAGAATAAAACCCACTATTCTGCATAGTTGTTATGCATCAATAAAAATTATTTTTAATTTTTTTTCAAGTACTAAAAAATAGATTTAAATGTTTTTTGTCACCAAAGTGACAAAAATAGTTGTAACTACTTAGATGCCAAATCCCACATGGATGCTCTGTGTTTTATTTGGGGTCATAATTTTCTTGTTTTTTTTAAATTATTTTTTCTTTTAACAGATACCTCATGTACTGTCGTTTTATTAATGGTCTATACACATAATCTTCTTCTTAAAGATTCCATAGTCTAAAAGAACTTGATAGCATTGAACTTTGCATATGTGGTTATAACTCTTGTATGAAAGTTTTCTAGTACTGTTCTTCAGAATTTACTTCTCTTGGCCAGAGAATATTTATTTCTTTTGCCTGAACTTTAAAGCAGCCATTTCTACTTTACCTTCAAGTCAGTAATATATAGTTCAAGAAACTTGACAGACACTGCCTCTCTGCCCCTTCCCCCATGATATCTCTTTTCAACAAAAAATGAATGTAAGAACTATAACCCAAATGTATTTTACCAAACTTTGAAAAGAAAGTGAATTACTTGGTTCTGTGTTGGCAAACAGTTGGATATCTGTGTTCACCATTTGAACACTATACTAAGAAAATGTGAGCTGAGGACAGATTCTCATTTTCCAAGTCTGACATCTGAAGCATCCTGCAGCATGAAACTAGGATGTTTCTCCATCTTTATCCTTGACCAATGCTCCAGACAAACTAGGGTGCTCATCACACTATTTTTCCTAGGGCTATTTTCTAGACCTGAATTCTTTTCTTTTCATACCACATCACTTTCTTTCTGTTTGAAACTCTCTTATTCAAAATTCTCAACATTTCGATGAATTTTCTAATAAGGCCTGTCTCTAATGGTAGTTTTGGTATAGCAGTTTCTTTGCTATTTTCCTTTAGGCCCCCTTCACAATTTTCACACTTATACTTCTACCCTGTAAAACTCTTGTTCATTCTTGTAAATTTCTCATTGTGACTATCATCATGAATTGTACATACCATGAATTCAATAAACATTTTATGAATTAAGTTGAATCATCCCCACTTTCAGCTCCTACTTGTACAAGACATCAGGGAATTATTCAAATCACGGAATCATCTTGTTTGCATAGACAAAGGCACTGTACCAGGCTCTCGCCATTATATTCCCTCATTAGGCTTCATTCACCAAACATGGGTTGAACACCTACTAATTGCAGTGCGCTGTGTTACTCTGTCCTGTAAACAGGATCAAATATAATTACATAATCATATGTTGGGAAAATATGTAATTATGTGCATCTCACATATTCAAAATAAATTTCCAAAATAAAATAATTAGACTAACTTGATATCAATTAAATCTTGTCCAAATAAAAACTAAATATTCAGCTTTGTTCAGTCTCATGTAAATGCTGATAAAGAGAGTTAATGCTTCCACTTGAGAAAAACAATTAACACATATCTAACCCAGGCGCTCATTTATTCAATAACTTGCTCAACCCAATTCATAAGTGAAGAAAAATTTGTTTCTTCTTCTGTACCTTGATTGTTTTCAAAGACGCTTGTGAGGCTTTCATTTCAGAGTCTCCGATTTTAGGTATGTCTCTTAGGAGTGAACATAGACAGGAGCAGAAGTAAAGCAGAGGCCTCAGAGGCAGAAAACAATCGTGGAAAATCTGTGAAGTAATGTTGTCCTTGCAACATTTTCCGGCCTATTTTTCAGGACCCAGGGGACGCAGATAAGCATTCAGTGCATGTCCAAAACAAACCTTTGAGGATTTAAGAGTTTTAAGACACTGTCTGTTCTTAGCATACCTTTTCCACAAATAATTAATATAATAAAATGGACTCTTTTTTCTATGATTAAAAAATCTTAGGGGATGGGGGAATTACCTGGGTAAGCATGATCTGACAACTTACTGTTTTAAATTAAAATTTCCAGGCAGCATTGCATTCATAAAATGACCACACTATGATATGTAAGCCAAAAAGCATAAGAAGTGCATTATGGGTAGGGAGTTTATTTTTGTTATTCTTTTGAAATCTTCAGCTGGTATTAAAAACAGATCTTTTGAGCTAGAACAACAGTTGTACAGGTAGACTTCCTACTTTTGGAAAAGATCTGGTCTTTAGCTTATGGGAACAGAGCCGAGCAGATGTGAAAAGTTCAACTAAAGGAAGAACAGATTAAACGCACTTTTGTGGTTGAAAAACCAAAACAGATGTTATTATTAAACCACAAAAACCTGGGCGCATTTAAGTAACACTAGGTGTCTGAATTTTAAATTTGTATTTGAAATAATTAAAGCATTTAAAGCCACAGAGGCTATTGTGTGTCACTAAACTCTTAATCTTCAAATCAAGGAGTTTGCATATTAAAAATCTCTCAGAACATTAAGTCTCTGTCGTTGTGCTTGTCATCTGAAAATGAGACAGGAAGCATCTGATAATTAAAAGCAAAGCCTTTTGGGACTTTTGACATTATTTTTTTTTCAAAAGCATTTTGAAAACATTATTCATTTACATAATGTCTTCTGCTTCTTTAGAGAACAACTCTGCAACGTATAGATTACTGTTGTTACAATATAAATCCAAAGGAGAGGGATAATGTCACAGAGTGGACTTACAGTGATGTCAACATATGAATTCACAGGCCACTGGTCAACTTACTGGACTACTTCCCTACTCAGAAAAGCCTCTACCGTGGGGTTCAAAGTGGTATGGGCAAGCAAATACAAGTCAGAAGTGTACCACGAAGGCATGCCTACCAATTGATGTATGATTTTGGCTTTCCTCATAACTTTTGTCCTAATATCTCACCTAATCCACATCACCTCTCTCTATTAAAGAAAAGCCAGAAGGGATGGAGGTGGTAAATGGAAAGGCAGCAGTGATTTTTTTTTCCCCTGGTTGGAAGACTTTGATCATAAATTGAGATAATGCTTTACACGCTCCACCAAAGGGGTGCATTTAGTTAAAATGGATGTTAAGGAGGAAGCCTTTTAACTCTATGTGGAAAAATGAAGGTTACACGATGTGAATGCTTTAGGAGTCAGCTGGGACAATACCAAGCTTCTTAACTGTATGATCTTCCAGTGGTGAAAGTGGAAAGAGTCTTTATCATAAGCTATCCATTTGCATGTGAAGAATTTTCTTCTCTGCCTCTCAAAATGGGGGAAAAAATGGGGTAACTTCTAAATTTTCTGGGGGATTTTTTCAAAATTGCATATGCTTTTTTTTTTCTACCTGTAAACTTTCAAAAGTGCTCTCAGATTGACCTGGCTCTCACTGTTTCCTCACTATGATACCCCCTCCTTGAGAAGCACAGTTCATTTAGTTTTTAACAATTTATGTGGAGATGGCTAATGCTTCAGTCTAGCAACCCGAAAGAGTTGTAGTAACAAAAACTTCTATAAATTCTATAGTTTATGCAATAAGTTCTATCATCTTATTGATTCCATTCTGAACTAATAAATTTTAGTTATATTAAATAAATACATTATCACAATTAAGTCCCCTGTTCCTTTTTTATTTTTTAAACGTGAGTATTAGAAATTTTAAAATGATGTATGTGGTTTACATTTGTGGCTTGTATTATATTTTTATTGGACTGCTCTGCTGTATCTGGTTCAGAAAAAGATGGTAAAAGAAATATTTGACTTCTTGAGGAAAATAATGTAATATATTTCTTTACTCTGAGCCGTACTCTGCCTTCAGTAGCAACAGTTTTGAATATATTTTAATTTCATTTAAAAATAAGTTAGCAATTCTTGGAAGTCAAGGAATGAGAGAGATCAGAGAGCTTGCATTTCTAAGTTGGTTATACCAATAATGATAGAGAGGAGAAATGGCATTTAAGAAACTCTAAGCAGATTCTCTGCTTAATATCAGGGTGTTTGTAAGAAGGACTTAATCCTGGATGAGGTAAGCTACAGTCACCCAGGAAGACATATTCTGGATATGACTTTAGTATGGCTAATGTTCTATATGAACACCTTTTAACAAACTGGGGAAGGTAAGAAATGAACAGAAATACAAGAAGGGGAATGATTTTTTCTATTCCTTTAGAAATATTTGTCAATAATCCATAATTCCATATATACTCTCTGATCCTCTGTTGAGGACTATTCAAGACCTTTTTCTTTTATTCCAAAATTCTTTTTAATGGGTGTATATTAATAATATATTTATTATATTTAATTCCCCAATATATCCCGTTACCACCACCTCCTCCAACCCCATTACTGTTTTCTTCTACCCCATTAGTTTCCCTTCTGCTTTCATGTTGTGCTTTTTTTCCCCTTCTTTTTCTCAGTGTTTTCTACATATAAACTCAATGAGGAAACATACAGTACCTGTATTTCTGAGTATGGCTTATTTTGCTTAATATGATACTCTCTAGATCCATACATTTTTCTGCAAATGAAAATTTCATTCTTTCATATGAATGAACAAAACACATTTTATTTATTTATCTGTTGGTGGATATCTAGGCTGCTTTCTTAACTTGGCTATTATTGTGAATTGTGCTGTGATAAACCTGGCTATGCATGTAACTCTTCTGGAGAAATACCAAGGACAACTATAGCTGGATCCTATGGTGGTTCCATTCCTGTTTTTTTTTTTTTTTTTTTTGACATAACTGCATATTGACTTCTATATTAGTTATTTTGATTTACATTCCCAACAATGGTGTATAAGAATTCCTTACCACATTGTAATGTCATGTGTAGCTAATAAAAATAAATAAATAATAATAAAAAAGAATTCCTTACCTATCCACCTCCAAGCTCACAAGCATTTATTGTTGTTTGTATTGCTGATTGTCATTCTGAAAGGAATGGCTACAATCTCAGTATAGTTTTGATTTTCACTTCCTTAGTGGCTAAACATGTTGAACAATTTTTCACATCTTTGCTAGTCATTCGTACTTCTTCTTTAGAGAAGTGTCCAGTTAGTTTTCCCATTTGTGCTTGGGTTATTTGTTTGTTGGTTGGTGTTGAGAATTTTTTGGGGGGGATTGGGGGGCAGGTCCTGGAGTTTGAACTCAGAGGGCCCTTGACCACTGAGCCACATCTCCAGCCCTATTATGAATGGAATTACTTTCTTTCTCAGTGGATTCATTATGTAGAGAGAACCTATATATTTTTTAATGTTGATTTTTGTACACTGTTATTTTGGCAAATTTGTTTATGAGAAGTCTCCTGATGGAGACTTCAGTGTCTTCGATCTATAGAATCATATCACGTGAGTAGCAGTCGTTTGACTTCTTCCTTTCTTGTTTGTGTTCCTTTTATTTCTTTCTGTTGCTGAATTCCTCTGTCTATAGTTTCAAGTGCATATATTGTATAGAAGTGATGAGAGTGAGCAACCTTGTCCTGTTCATGTTTTTAGAGGAAATGCTTTCAATTTCCCCTATTTAGAATAATATTGGTTTTGAGTTTGTCAACTAGAGCCTTTGTTACTTGAGTTAAGCAATTTTTGTCCCTAGTTTAAGGTTTTTGTTATAAAGGAATTGAATGATGTCCAAGGGTTTCTCTGAGTATCTTGAGATGATCATGTGGCTTTTGTCTTTGATTCAGTTTATGTGGTGTGTTACATTTTCTGATCTGTAAATTTTGAACCATCCAAATTGGGTATAGCCAATTTGCTCATGGATGATTATGATGGATGATCAAATTTAATTTGCAACAATTTTGTTTAGAATTTTGCATCTATATCATAAAGGATATTGCACTGTAATTTTCTTTTCTTGATGTGTTGTTTTCCACTTTGGGTATCAATATGATACTGGCTTCATAGAATGAGTTTGGAAGTGTTCCTTTACTTTATATTTCATGCAATAATTTGAGAAGTACTAGTGTTAGTTTTTCTTTAAAAATCTGGTGAAATATAGCTATTAATTCTTCTATTCCTGGGCTCTTCTTCATTGAGAGGTTTTTTACTACTGCTTAAATTTCATTGCTTGTTACTGGTCAGTTTAGGTTTTCTGTATCCTCCTGCTTCAATTTTGGTAGATCAGTTGTATTTTTTTAAAAATTGTCCATTTATTCTAGATTTTCCCAATTATTTGGATATAAATTTTCAAAGTAGATTCTAATCATATTTTGCTATCTCTTATTCCCTTTCTGTTGTTAATTTTATTCATTTAGATCTCTCTCTTTTCAGCTATTTTAAGGGTTTATTCATCTTTTTTTTTATCTCTTCAAAGAACCAAATCTTTGTTTTATCAATCCATTTTGTTATGTTTTCTCTATTTTTTTGAAATTTTTTTGGGGGGAGGGGGATAGTAGGATATTGAACACAGAGGCACCAAGCCTCATCCCAAGCCCTTATTTTTATTTTATTTTTTATTTTGAGACAGGTTCTCACTAAGTTGCATCTACCTTTGAATTTGTGATCTTCCTGCCTTAGTCTCCAGAGTCACTGGGATTACAGTAATGAGCCACTGTGCCCAGCATGATATTTATTATTTCTTATATTGGTTTATTCTTGTTTTTTAAGTCCTTGAGATGGATAATTCAGTTATTTATTTTCTTTTCAATGGGTTGTTATTTTTTTTTTCAGGACTTGAAATACGCCATTCTTTTCCCTCCTGGCCTTTGTGGCCACTGCTGAGAAATCTGCTATTATTCTAATTGGTTTGCCATTTTAAATGACCTACTATTTCTCTCTTGCAGATTTTAAAATCCTTTCTTTAGTCTGAACTTTGACATTTTAATTATAATGTGCTACAGGGAGTTCTTTCTAGTCTCATTTATTTGGGGTTTTAAATACCTCCAATTTCTGATCTTTCTGATTTTTTCTTTAATATAGCCCCTCAAAGCTAAAAAATATCCTTATTTGGTCCCATAGGTTCTTGTAGGTTGTATTTCTACTCTTGTTTGATTCTAAGAATTTTTCATTTTCTCCCATGATTTCTTCAATGACCCCCTCATCATTCAAGTGTATGTTATTCAATCTCCATGTATTTTTGCATTTTCCATAGTTTTATCATTATTGATTTCTAATTTCATTCCATTACTATCAGATAAGATACAAGAAACTATTTTAATGATTTTATGTTTTCTAGGATTTACTTTGTTGCCTAAAATATGATCTCTTTTGGAGAAAGTTCCATAGTCAGCCAAAAAGAAAGTATATTCCAGTACTGTTAGATGACATCTTCTACATATGAGTGCTAAGTCCATTTGGTCTATGGTAAGTTCTAAGTCTAGAGTATCTTTGTTAATTTTATGTCTAGATGACCTATCTATTCATTAGTGAAAGAGGTATGTTGAAAATACCTACTATTATAGTAATTGGGACCTATGTGAGCCCTATGTCAAGTAGTGTTTGTTTTATAAAATTAAGTAAACTGGCATTAGGGGCATAAATATTTACAATTGTTATTTCTACTTGGATTTTTTTCCCTTTACCTATATTTAGTGAACTTCTTTTTCTCTTGTGAGAAATTTTGACTTGAAGTCTGCTTTATCTGATATGAGAGTTTGTACTTCTGCTTGTTTTTGGATTTTATTTGCCTGGAATATCACTTTCTATGCTTTTGCTTATAGTCTGTGAATGACTCTGGCAACAAGGTATGTTTCTTGCCAACAATAAAATCTTTCAATTTGTGCCATTTAATTGGAGGATTGAGACCATTTATATTCAGTGTTATGATAGAGAGTAATTATTTATATATATATATTTTTAAATTCCTGATATTTGATTCAATCCTAATATTCATTTGCTTATCTACTTTTCTAAGAAGATTTATTTATTCCTAAGTTCTCTGTTGTTTTCAACTTTTTCTATTGTGTGTAGGATTCCTTTAAGTATCTTCTATGGTGCTGGTTAATAGTCATGCATTTCTGTAGTTTATGCTTATTTAAAAACGTTTTTTCTTTAATTTTTTCTTCAATTCTCAAGTATAGAAATCTAGGTTGGTAGATATTTTTCTTTAAGGTTTGAAATACATCATTTCATTCCCTGCCAGCCTTTGGGCCTCTTCTGAGAAATCTGTTGTATTATGATTGGTTTGCCGTTTAAAATGATCTACTATTTCTATTGTGTAACTCTGAAAGTTCTTTCTTCTGTCTAAATTTTTGATATTTCAACTATAATGTGTTACAGGAAGGTTATTTCCAATATCACTATTTGGGGTTTTGAATGTTTCCAATTTCTCAATGTCTATCTCATTCCCCTGGTATCACGAATTCGTTGGACTTGATTTTGAATATGAGAAACTAATTCTTTAATATTTAAAAACAATTTATCAGCCAGGTACTGTGATGCACTCCTGTAATCCTGGTGCCTCAGTAGGCTGAGGCAGAGGGATTGCAAGTTTAAATTCAGCTTCAGCGATTTAGCAAGTCTCTAAATAACTTAGTGAGACCATTCCAAAATTAAAAAATAAAATAAAATAAAAGGACTTGGAATGTGGCTCAGGGATTAAGTGCCCCTGGTTTCATTTCCTGGTATAAATAAATAAATAATATTTATTTTAAAAAAACTTAATTCATCAAGAAAAGAGTTTCCCAGGGCTGGTTGTAGCTCAGTGGTAGAGCACTTGCCTAGCATGTGTTAGGTAATAGGTTCAATTCTCAGCATCACATATAAATAAATAAAAAATAAATCCTATGACAAGTAAGAAAATACTTTTAATAAAGAAAAGAGTTTCCCCAAAACTTTTACAATTTTCTATACAAATGTTCCTCATTTCATTAATAAAGTACCTTCATAAGAATTCTTTTATTACTCAAAATTGGAGTACACTTGCTATTGAGGTGGCTACTTGAACTTAATTCTTAACTCATATTTTAGAACTATATGATGTTTTCCTTCTCATAAAGGATTAAAACCACATTATGATCGAACCACCTGCAAAAAATCATAAGCTTTATAAACTAGTAAGAAATGGATGAAAAAGCACTTTATGCTTTATTAAAAAGCACCTTGCCCTTCAGAGTACTTTTTATCATCTCAGTGGTGGCATATGATGATGACCAGTAATTTGGAGATAAGATGCATCTTTTCCATGTATATAACAAATGGAATATAAAATTTGTGAGTATTATGCCGCAGTCTAGCTGCAGCAAAATAACCGAGGGGGGGGGTGATGAAGAACTTGTATAGATCGATACAGCAGGAGTGGGAGCCGTTTATTGTAGGACAGGAGAGGTATATATACATTCCACACAGCTTATCTTAATTAACATAAACTAGATACAGCAGTCAACCAATAAGGAATCTCCATACTTAATGGCTCCTGGCATTACTTCACAAACCACTCCCTCTGGCAAAATGCCAGGCGCCATCTTGACTTGTTTACAGACTCTAACAGTATTACTTCAACAAAACTTCCAAAGAACAACTTTAGAATAATCCCTCTCTAAGGAAGTTTTCAAAGTTGTATTAGGTACATCCTTATATTCTTTAATAAGCCAGTATCAAAACTATGCCCAGTATTAAACTATATTTATTTGAATTTTCAAATACAGCAATGTAGATTTTAGCTTTTTTAAAATTTTAAAAATTTGTTTTAATTAGTTTACCTGACAGTAGAATGCATTTATACACTTTGATATATCATACATAGGTGGGATATAATTCTCATTTTTCTGAGTGTACATGTTGCAGAATCATATTGGTGAAAACCTCAGAAGATGAAAAGATCTCCCATGCTCCTGGATAGGCAGAATTAATATTGTCAAAATGGCCATACTACTAAAAGCGTTATATAGATTTGATGTAATTCCTATTAAAATCTCAATGACATTCTTCATAGAGTTAGAAAAAGCAATCATGAAATTTATTTGGAAAAATAAGAGACCCAGAATAGCTAAAGCATCCTTAGCAAGAAAAGTGAAGCAGGGGGCATCACAATACCAGACCTTAAACTGTACTACAGAGCTATAGTAATACAAATGACATGGTATTGGCACCAAAATAAACATGTAGACCAATGAATGGTACAGAATAGATGACACAGAGACAAACCTCACATAAATACAGTTATCCCATATTAGACAAGGGTGCCAAAAATATTCACTGGAGAAAAGACAGTGTATTCAACAAATGGTGCTGGCAAAACTGGAAATCCATTTGTAGCAAAATGAAATTAAATCTCTATTTCTCACCCTGCACAAAAATCAACTCAAAGATGTAGGCACTAGAACAGAAACCCTGCACCTAATAGAAGAAAAAATAGGCCCAAATCTTCACATCAGCCTACGATCTGACTTTCTTAACAAGACTCTCCTAAAGCTCAAGAAGTAAAACCAAGAATTAATAAATGGGTTGGATTCAAATTAAAAAACTTTTTTCAGCATAGATTTTATCTTAAAGTCAAAGTGACTTGAAATGCCCAATGGTACAGTAGTGGCCAAATATAATTGAGTAGTGTTTTGTTGTTGTTTAGCTTGTGTGTTTGATTTTCTTATTTTGCCATTTTACTATTTTCACAAATTGTTGTTTTGTTACCATATTCTAATTAGTTAATTGTTCTTCAAGTTGGAATATTATTACATCTTTTCCTAAAATTTCTCAGTTAAATAGTTGAAAAGGTATGACTTTAACATATTAATAAATGTTTTACAATTTCATAATTATGTGAAAAAAAACAAGTCATAAATCAATCAAACATCCATAGAACATTCTCAAGTGTCTCCTTGAAACTACACTATGAAACTCTCAGAATCTAGACCACTACTGTTATTAATTATTGACTTGTACTTTCTGAGGTTTTTTCATTGTTTATGAAATAACAGTAGTAATATTTGCAAGTATGTAAAGGAAGAAGTATATATGCACACATGCATTTTGAATGTCTTTTTTCCCCCTCATATTTATTCTATCTAAGCAAAATCACAATTTAAGCCATGGATAGTGCATAAGTATTTAAAAGGATAGCACTAAATTTCTGAAAATATAACCACACAAAAGTAACTTCCTTAAGGGACTTATAGATTTATAACCTAAACATATAGGTTCATACATTTCAAGTGTATTGATCTTTATTTTGCAAATGTTTCAGCAGCATTTACTATCATTGAAATAGTGGCAACATGTTCTACTTAAGATCAAACAATCTACCGAAATCTGGCAAGTTTTAGCAGAAATTTAAAACAATACTTTCCAGGGAAAACCCTAACCATCTGCAACTGTTATTATTAACACTATTCTTTTCTCTTTTTTCATCCTATATTATTTACACTTCCTGTTGTTTCCCAAGCAGTCAATCTATCATTAGCAATTAATTATAAACAAATGGCTAAAGAGGATATTTATATCTATGTCTTCTTTTTCTTCCTAAGCCAAAAAATACAGTATTTTGTTTTAATCATGTGAATTTCCTTTCCACACACAGGACTGTACCTGAATTCTGCTAAGAAAAATTCATAGCAGGAAACAAAAATGATTGCTTTCAGAAAGCATGGATATCATATAAACAATGCTCTTCATGTCCTAGTAGTAATCAGGCAGATTATTCTAAATAAGGAAAAATACTGAAACATGTTAATAAGAGAGGGTGATTTCAGTTGTGTGTTCATGTTATTTAAAGCAGAAGCACACTTGGATACACTGAACATGAAGAAGGATCGAAACATCATAATGTACCCTGTTGTTTCATGTTACCTTTTCCTAATCACATTAGCCCAGCTCCATTAAAGCAAGAGGTCTTATACAAAATTATGACCCCTTTTCTTAGTCCTTGTCATGAACGTAGGGATCAATCATCTAATGCCACCCACTTGTATCTCTGCCAGAGTGAGTGCACAGTCACTTGTTTGGTTTTGCAGTAGAGTTGCCTCTTTGATGTGTTCAGCCACCATTTCCTTTCCATTCACTTTTATCTCTGTCCTGGCACTCATTCCTACAGCATCCTCTTCCCCAGATGGTCTCCATTCCCCTTCAGAAGCGCCCAGAATACTCTAGTTTCCTCTGCTTGATCTTTTCCCATCAACAGCCACGTTATCCTCTTAGGATTTTCATACCAACCTCTGCCTATTTTATTCTTTTTTTTCCCACAAATTGTTTTCATTGGGGAAAGGACCACAGAAAACCATAAAATCCTCAATGAATATTGTTGCATTATTGATCATGTTTTTCAATTATTTTCTGAAAGAGTCCTCTGGTATATTGATTATCTAACATGTATCAAGTAACTATTGCTTATCAGGAACAGTGGTAAGCACATGGGATTCTGATAGAAGTAAAACATGTTTGAATACAGAAGATAAATGATGTCTGGGCAAGGTAGAGGGTAATCAGCACCAGAAACCCAAGAAAAGGACAATCATTT
Organism: Ictidomys tridecemlineatus; assembly: GCF_052094955.1. Taxonomy (NCBI): domain Eukaryota; kingdom Metazoa; phylum Chordata; class Mammalia; order Rodentia; family Sciuridae; genus Ictidomys; species Ictidomys tridecemlineatus. The sequence goes on along the minus strand of NC_135483.1, from coordinate 116,839,561 downwards.
GTACATGTGGGGAATATTATTACAAAGCTCAGGTATTTGAGTCTCACAGGATGAACTGGAGTTCATCAGAAGGATCATGTGAAAAGTACACCCTAGGTAAAGGAAACTGTCAGGAGCAAGAGATGAAACAGGATGCTCAGTGTACAAAGAATTTTAAGTGTTTTTTTATGCTAATAATGCAGCTTCTGTGGGCAGGTGTGGGGAGTCCAACAGATAGAGAACTAGGTAGGCAGAGGAGAGGACTTTCTAGGCCCTGACAGTTGGACTTTTATGGAAGGCAACAGAAAACATTAAAGATTTTAAATAGGAAAAAATATAATCAGGTCTATAGTTTGACTGAACTATGTTGAATGGGTGATAGGGAAAAAAATGTGCAGAGACCTAACAAAGCATCATTAGTATCATAGTTCCAATGAGAAGTGAAGAAGGTCTAAATGACAGCAACATCAACCAATGAAGAAGAGGGAGAGTATAGATGCTAAGATTTGGACTAGATCAGGACCAATGACTTAGGTGTGTAACATGGAGAAAAGTGTGGGAAGCTGACAGTCATCTGACTTGGGAAGTTAGGAAAGAGACACCATTGCTTCTCTATTGTACATGTTGAAACTGAAGCGCCAGTTAGGTGTCTGTGTGGAATTGTTAGAGACCAATGCAACACTTAGGAGCAACACTTTGTCCATAGGTAATGATTTGGGCAATAGAAGGCAAGGTGTAACTGACAGGGTTAAATGCCTCAGAGAAGTGATCGTTGTAAATGAATTGTGACTCTTGATTGCTTACTAGAAAAATAAAGAAAGGAAGTGCAACAGTATTATGAAATATCACTCTCAAATTTGAACAGAGAGAGTGAAAGTAGATGACAATTAGTGTGGTCCAATTATTTTATAAGACAGGATAATGTTCAACATATCACTAATAAGAAAAGTCAATGAGTTTAATGGAGGACAATAACATATAAAATAATTATATAACATGAGTGATAAGAAAGGAATGAAAATATAGAACTATGAGAGCATTTTAGAACTACTTTTATCTACCATTCCATGAATATAAAGGCCAGTAATATTTTAACTCTAATCTTTCTAAATAATAACTTTTAGGCCACATCTTATTTTCATAGAAATTCCATGTAGGTATTATGAAAATACCCACCATGGTGACTGAATTACCCTTTTTCTGAAACAAACTGTTTCTTAGAGTGTTAGAAGAGAGATAAACAAGAAATACTGTAGGACTTAACCCATAATTCTGCCAGTAGAAGCTATGCCCGGCCGAAGTTCCCTGACACACCAAAGTCAACCACAACATCAGAGAGAAAGATAGAGCAAATTCATTATTACAATGGATCTGTGGTCTTGCTTTTTTGCCCTCTGCCTTCCACACTATAAGTATTAAGTATCAAATTCAGCTATGAGGAAAAATTTGTTCCAATTTGAACTTATCTCAAAAACCCTAATAACTGACGCCGTTTTTGCTAATACGTGTTGTTATATTCACCGCAAACAGACACTTTTCAGAAGGTCGAGTTGTAATTACATTGAGTTTTATTACTTAACAAGTATCAAATGTGTAATGCCTCTCATAATTATAATTATGATAATTTTACATTTCCCCTCAGAAATACAAAAATATATTTAGATTGACAGTCTGTCAGTCAAAGCAGTCAAAGGGTGACACAATTATTTTGGCTGTTGTTACTTTTTTTTTTTTTTTCTGTTTTTGTTTTTCCCGTGCTGGGAGCAAGGAGTAGGGGAAAAAAAAAAAAAAATCTTAAGTTTAACTTTCCTTCTTAACTAAGCAAAAACAAAGCTTTAGTTTTCAGCCTCAATTCACTTCAAATCTTTTACTGTGGTCCCACTGGCAGTGTCACATCAAAATCACAGCACAATGCAGTATGCGGTTTCCATTGTCAGTAAAACAAAAGCTTTATTGAATAAATATGTGTGAAAATGCTGCAAACAAAAACATCTCCACAGGCAGCACCTGATTGGCTTGCAGCAACACTCTCCACTGTCATATCAGAGCTCAGCAAGTAATGTCCCAGCATATCAGGCCAATGCTCCTGTCAAAGACACTTGTCTTTGAAAAGAAGGAATCAAACAAAGAAAATTAGGGTAAATGTTTCCCTAGCCAAACCAGGGAGTCAATTATATTTCTCAATTATCTGAAGATAACAACACAGACTACAAAGAAATATATTTACATCATGCCTCTCCTTTTCCTCTGCACACTTTTTAAAGTATAATTTTTGTAGGTAATGCCACTCTTTGTAAAATCTCCAGTTGCCAGAGCCATAGTTTTACTTTTAACTAAGGAACAAAACAGTTGCATCTGTTTAACTACATTTTTTATGAACACTCAGTCTCTACCTACTAGAGAATTATAAACTTCTCTCCTTTGTTCTGCACCCTTGTAGCTCAGCACACTTTGCCATATCCTATAGCTAAAAAATTACTGCAGTCATACAAAACCACGGTGGTAGCAAACTCAGAGCCAACACAACTGTGCTAAGGTCTCTGTAATTCCTTATTTTCTCTACTTTTTCCTCAGCTTATAGGGCGGTTATTCTCATAACTGTTCAGGGCACTAAATTCTAGAATCTCACTAATTAGAATGAGTTTTGGTTCCTTCCACCCTAACAGTGGTTGTGTGAGCAGCCAAGCCACTGGCTCATACACTCAGACAGAGTGGTTTCTAACAGCCTCTATGGTTATGTTGCCAGCAAAACTGTCCAAAGAGTTTCATGTAAGCACAATTTGAATTTCTGTCTTTCAGGGTTCTGTATCTCATCACTTTGCTATAACCTCATATTTTAAATTACTTGAAAAGTAGCTTCAAAAATTATCTGAAATAGAAACAATCTAATATAAATGAATACTTTTTCCTCCTGAAAGTTATCTAACGAGAATTTTAAATTGCTAAAGCTAACTTTGTAAAGGTTACTCGAAAAGTGCTTCATGCATGGTTATTTCCAACTCATTAAACATCTTTAGAAAAATATACAAATGCCTTCAAAGCAATGGCTTAAAAGAATCTATCCAGGCTTTTGAGGTAAGAGCAAATGAGTGAGCTATTATAAAAAGTGAAAAAAGCTAAGTGCTATTAGCTATGATCAGGTGTTTAATCTACAAGAGATGACACATTTCTAGAAATGTAGAATTTGCTACAAATCTTATTTAGAGTTCAGGGAAGGTACACTCACATTTATCCATTAATCCAGCCAGTCATTTAATTTTAAGAATTATTTATTGATCATCTATAATGTGCCAATCACTAATCTGAGAGCTGGAAAAATGACAGGTAAAGACCTTGCCTCCCTGGAGTTTATGTTCTAGTTAGGGGTGAAACCACTGAAGAGTGCACATATAAAACAAAGATAGGTGGAAGAAAAATAAAGTGCATTCATGTGGCTATAAAGAGTACAATTTTATAGATGATAAGGGAAGAGCTCTTGGAAGAAGTAGGCTTTGTGCAGAAACCTGGATAAAGAGTATGAGTAGTGAAACTTTCAGGATTGAAAGCCCTACAGCATGAGAAACAAAAATATTCCATACCTGAGCAATACATGGGCTTGGAATGTTTGCATAAGAATAGAGATGTCAGAGTAAAAAGAAGGAAGAGAGAAGGAAATCAGTTTGAAGGAAGAAAAAGGATATCAAGAATCTTCAAGGACTTTGATGTTACACTAAGTGTTGGAACCTTCTGGAAGACTGTGAGCAGGACATAATTTAATAACACCCACTGTGGTGAGCCGTTCCTGCGGACTGTGGTAGCTATTACATGATGGCGCTGGCTCCGCTGTGGTCTGTGAAGGACAACTCCGTATCAGAGAGAGTTGGCGTATTGTCAACTCCTTATCAGAGAGAGTTGGCGTGTTGTTTTCTAGCACCCTGTGAGAAGGGTCCACGTGGCAGCTTCGCATTGGGGTTCGCGGTGCTTTATTAAGGCTGGGAGGGGCATCCGAAAGAGGATTAGAAGAATTATTAGAAAATATCAAGGGCCTGAATAAACTGCTGAAAGAAGATTCCTGAGTCGCGTCTTCCTTGCGGGCAAGGGGGTCTTGACAACCCACATATGCACAAGTTCTCCAAACACAAAGATTTGTTGGCTACCCATTTTCTCCATAAGTTACCACCTTGAGCACATATTACTGCCGATTTCTACCCTCCAACCCATGTCTGTCTGTTTCATCCAGCAAAGATAATGGAACAAAAGAGAGAACCAAATTTTATAGCAGCTTCTTAGACCTGCTCTCAACATATATGCACATAAACACACATACCCCTCCCCCCCAAAAAAATATGCTGTCAGGTATGTAAGCTAACAATTGCTATACTTGTATACAAGATTAGCAAATTCAAAATTGAGATTCTTATAACAGTGCTACATTACTATAGAGTGAGAGAGCTAGGATTAGAACTCAGATGCCAAGTTCAAGGTTGATTCCATACATAAAGCTATTTCTTGGTTCATTTCCTACCTCCTTCCACTTCTCACTCACCAGAAGCTAAAGTAAAACTGGGCAGAAAGGAAGAGAACAAAAAGTCCCAGATATAAGAAATATACTCAATGCTTAAAGAGAGCTAAAACAGAATAGGGATATTTTACTGTTTTTCTAGGACCAGAACTGTGACATTTTTAATAGGTCATATGCAAGCACCTTGCAAAATCCTGGGCAAACAACACATCCTTGAAGTAACTATTATTTTATTAAGAAAGGAGAAGAAAGGAAGGGAAAAACAATAGGAAAAGAATTAGAAAGCTTCTTACCACATGGAAAATAGTATGCATAATTCCCAGAATCTCTTTCAGGACTTCATAGAGATGAATGTAACATGTATTTTACAACATATGCTTCCATCTTAAGTGGTTGTCATATTTTTATGAACAGTTCATTTAACGTTATTTGGGGGAAAAACCCTAACTTTCTTATGAGAATAGTATATATAAAGATCTTCTAAAACTAGAAAATTATTACTCTAGTTTAATATGTATTGAGCAAAAATTAATTCCTTGATTAAACCCTGTTAGATTACCAAGGGTATAATAATGTATCAGATACTGGTTTTCTACAGGTGGCATCTAATATTCATTATTTTGGTAGACAAAGTTATATTTTAAATATTAATATGAGAAAAAAAATAGAAGGAATGACATTATTTAGAATAAGTCAATGACTTTATTCCCCTTTCTCCTCTCACTTCTCCTCCAAATTTCTCATCCCTGAAATATTTAACTGAAGTCCACTGGGGCTCTTTTTCTTTTCTGCTCCTGAAATTCTTCCATTCATCCATTTAGCAACTTGAACTCCTCCCCAATGATGACTTCCCCGCCTCAAACAAAACAAAACACAAAACAGAAAACTGGCTGGAGGAATTCTGATGGATAAGTCTGACTGAAGTTGTCCATCATTCTTCACTGGACAGAAAGATCAATAAAATGCCTCAAGGTAACCTCTGTCCAGAGGAGAATATCTCCCCAGGTTAATAGTCCTGGAACTGCTCTTGGAGTCAGTCAGACAGGGCATGAAGATACGGAATCCTCACTAGGTGCATCAGAGGCCAAAGAAGGGAGATCAGCCACAGACAGAAAAGCAGCTGTACCAGTAGAAAGCCAGAAAAACAGACTAGTGATATCCACAGAGGAATCTATGTTTTAAATTCTTAAGTCAGGAACATCAACATGATAACAAATTAGAAAGGTTTAGGCTGTCACCTCTCCATAGAAACACTAAATAAACAACTACAAACTGACTAAATACAATTATAGGAGTTCTGGAAATAAAGAAACTATCTACAACAACCAAGCAAACACCCAATCAAGGAAAAGCCACATTTGAAATGGTAAGAAATTTTATGGCATTTTCAGTCATTTTTTCCCAACCCAATTTAAAAGAAGCAGTAGCCCAGTCAATTCCTGGTCATCTTCCATGAACTGGAGGAAAAAGAATGAGCCAAAATTTCAATATTCTCATCATCTGTGGGCCACCAGGGGGTCTGGTCTATGTATCATCCATTTCAGAGCTCAAATAAACAAACAACAAAAGGCTATTCTCGGGCTTGGAAAAACTGCAAAAAGAAGCAGGAATGATTTGTGTGAAACAAAAGGGAACTATAGACAACTGTATGACTGGATGCAATAGATTAAGGGCAGAGGAATAAAATAAGACTAGTAAATTCTCAAGTAGAAGCATAGGTATGGTTCCCAGAGAAATTAAGGCATTTAAACACAGCCAACTATAAGAGGAAATTTCAGGGAGATGGGGAGTACTCATACATGTCCAGTGTAGATGCAGACACAGAAAAGGCCTTAAAACACATAAAATCTCCAAACTGAGCAGATTATTAAAGGATTTCCATTGTCATTAGGCCAATCTGCAAACATTGAGAAATGTGTTTTTTTTTAATGACCAATTTCTATAAAAGATCACAAGGTGTACACAAAGGAATAGGAAAAGATTACTGACTTGAAGGAACAAAATAAACCTCCAATAACTTCCCCTGAAGAAACAGAGGTTTCAGACTTACTAGACAAAGACTATCAAAAAAAATTATCTTAAGTATGCCAAGACAGCTTAAAGAAAGAACAAAGGGAAATCATCAAAATCATATTTGAACACAATGAAAATATCAACAAACCAAACATAAATTCTGGATGTGTAAAATATAGTAACTGAATCTAAAGAATCCTGAGTAGCTTTAACAGCCATCTCATGGTAAATAGAAGAATCAATAAACATGACAGCATGTCATTTATCATGTTATCAAGTTTGAGGAGCCAAAATAAAAAAGAAGAAAAGTAAACAAGTAAAGGGCACCATTAAGCCAACCAATAAAAATGATGGCATTTCCATAGGAGTATTGAGAGAAAAAGGGGAATAGAGCATATTTAAAGAAAAAATGGCCCAAACCTTTCCTAATTTGTAGAAATATGTGGATGTAACAATACAAGAAGATCAATTAATTCCAAGTAAGGTTAAGTATAGAGAAAACACAATAAGACATATTCTAATCAAACTTTCAACACACACACACACACAGAATCATCAAGATAGCAAGAAAAAAATGTGACTCATTATTTATGAGGGACTTTACTAAGATTTCCAGTAAATTTCTCAGCAGAAATCTTGCAGGCCAGAAGCAGTGGGATAATACAGGAAAATAGCTGAACAAAACAATTCTGTCCACCAAGAATTCTTTATTTGGCCAAACTGTCCTCAAATGTGAAGGAGAAAGTAAGACATCTCCAGAAAAATAAAACCTGTGAGACTTCATTACCCCTCTAAGAAATGTCAAAGGAAGTCCTTCAAGTTGAATAACTAAACTAGGGAATAACTAAAAAATAATAATAATCATCATACAAAAATATAAAAAATTTACTAGTAAAGGAAACATGAAAACTTTTTCAGATTAAGATCGATGACAGTGTTCCTTTTGTAACACAATCACTTGTAGAATGAACATCATTTCTACACAGTTATACATAACATTAAAATTATAAATAACGTAAAGATGCCCTCACATAAAATTATTCCTCTAAAATTTCACAACACTCGAAAAGCAACAGAAAGTGAAGGTTGACAATACAAAAGCTGTTACTGCAAAGGTTTTTCTGAACAATGAGACTTGAACACGCCCCTATTGATATTGATAAAGAAGCGCACATTGAATTCCCCATCTATATGAAATGAGAACATGAAAAGTGATGAACTAGAAACACTTTTGTTAAAACAAAGCTACACATTTTGAGTAATGAAAGAACTGGGTGATGTTCCAGGGGGCAGGGGGGCCTTACTTACAATGTTCTTTGAAATGATGAAATAAGAAATATTATTTAAAAATGAAGTGAGGGAAGTATATTTGGTTTTAGTTTACTTAAATCTCCTCAATATTTCTCCAACTAACATAGATCCAGAAAATATTTTTTTTCAAATACTGAGGAAATTTTAACAAAAACATAATTACAATGTAAATATTGACATACCTTGCTCATTTAAAGATTAAATCATTTCTCATAATTTCATTAAATTTTAGTTTATCTTTAAATAATTCTTTATTAGATAAGCTTAATCCACTATGTGAGAGCAAGAATATATCTACATTAAAGTTTTATAAATGTATTTTTTCTTGGACTTCATATGCTTAAAAATGATTATAGTTGGAAATAATGTGTGTTGATTAAATTTACAAATGAACTTGTTTTAAAATTTAGGTTTTATTGATTTTTATTTCAGGTTTTGAATATTGATAACTTTATTTTATAAAGCCCTAATAAGCAAAGTAAGTCTTAGCATCTGGTATCTTTTTGTTCTAAAATTATAATGGCCATATCCTAAAGAAAGTGAAAGAACCAGATATATGAGATGATTCCTCTATGTAGGCTGAGGATTCTGAGATATGCTTAGAGTCATATAGAGACATCAAAATGCAGGGGCATTTTATGATATTAGTAGTCTTGAGGCACTCTGAATTTTACATACTAGCCATGTCATAAGAAGACATATTAAAATACTGCCATGCATCACAACTGACTAATCTATATATAATGACTGGAACATATTCTGAGAAATGTATTGTCAAATAATTTATCCTTATTGTTAAGGTCTGGATGTGAGGTGTCCCCTAAAAGTTCATGTGTGAGACAATGCAAGAAGATTAGGAGGTGAAATGATTGGGTTATGAAAGCCTTAACCCAATCAATGAATTAATTCCCTGATGGGATTAACTAAGTAAGTAACTGAAGGCATGTGGGATGTAGCTGGCAGACGTCATGCACTGTGGGTATGGATTTGGGGAATATATTTTGTATCTGGCAAATGAAGTCTGTCTCTCTGCTTCCTGATATCATGCAAGCTGCTTCCCTCCAATACACTCTTCCCTTCACTACACTCCATGATGTTCTGCCTCACCTTGAGCCCCAAGGAATAGAATCGGCTGTATATGGTCTGAAACCTCTGAAACCATGAGCCACCAAATAAACTTTTCTTCCTCTAATTGTGCTTGTCAGGTCTTTTAATTTCAGCAGCAGCAGCAAAAAAAGCTGATTAAAACACTCATGCAAGCATTATAATGTGCACTTACACAAACCTAAATGGCATAGCGTGGACTGCTAAGCCCTATGGTACAGCCTATTGCTCTTCAGCTATAAACATAAAAAGCATGCTGCTGTGCTGAATATTGTAGGTACCTGTACCAAAATGGAAAGTGTTTGCAACCTAAACATAGATTATCTTCAGAGAAAAAAAATACAGGCAATAGGAATTTTTTAAACTCTATTTCAATCTTAGGGGCCACTGCTATACATGTTGTCATTGACTGAAATGTCATTATATGGAGCATGATAGTATATGATCCTGGAGTTGTAGTTGCAGTTGACTAACACAATGATATGTTAAGTTCTGAAAGTATTTAAACAAACATTCTTTTCATATTTTTCTCCTTTATTTATCCTTCTAGTTGCTAGTATTTATATTAGGCCTCAATTTACCCTATCCATCTTTTCTGGATGACTATAATATGTAGTGGTTAAAATTACCTGGAAACTATTCTTAGAGAAGGAAATACTGAAGTTTTCTCTTGAGAGTTTATCCATTGAATGGTGAGTCAAGAGGTTTAAGTATATTGTTTAATGTAAAAGGAAGAGAATTTAAAAAGGCACCAAGTGAGGTAAAGCAACATGCACACAGGTAAAGCACAAGCTATTTGACGTTATTAAAAGGGAGTGTATGAGGCAAGGGGAATGGAGATTAAAATTTAGATGCACCTGAGAAAGGATTGAGAAAAGTTCTATGTGGGAGGCCCTACCCTTCATTCTGGGAAGGACAGGGCCAAGACACACTTTATATGGCTCTCCTGGGCAACAACATTAAGTTGAACATAGGGAAATAAATTGAAAGGCAAAAACATGACTTGAAATGCTTTCATTTAACTCCATTAACTCTTTAGGTCTTTTCTCGATTCTTGTAATATCTAGTGGTTAAGTAACCACAGGGAGGATTCTTCAAGATTGCCATGTCCATGGACAGTGGCCTATAAATAAAAGTGCCTATAGTGTATTTTTTTCAAGAATACAAGACAATTTATTTAGAAAGAAATTAAAATTCTATATCTAATTATCTTTATATCATTTTTCAAAATTCTTAATATTTGATATGCATTTTATAATATATATTTGATTATATATGAAGATATGAAGAATCAAGTGTCCTTTGATGGGGAGGCTGGAAAACAAAACTCAGAGACTGTATTGTTTGGGGTAAGAGTGACCAAGTTCGGAGTAAGTGTTCTAGATGGTGATTTCACTGATGGAGGAACATGGATGGAGTTTTTTAAATATTTAGGTGGTATCATCAGGGTTTGATGGTCTTTTGGTCATAATGATTAAAATCATCAAGTATATGTACATAAACGTTCCTGTATGCAGTCAAAACGCAAAACTAGAAGTTAATCTAGGGTTATGTGGTAAGGCAGCTTTGTAAAATAGGAATTTGGTTAGTGGAAGGCAGAGATATTCTAGTAGCAAATTAAAAGCAGATGGGAAAAGATCATGAAAATGCTTTCTGCTGTAAATCAAAAGCACTTTAAAATATATAGAAATAAGAAAAATGCCCTTGAATTGTAGCATAAAGCATTTGGGTTAGCTCACAGAAAGAACTTTTTCTATAGTAGTCACAGTTCAAATCTCTGTTTGAACAAAGAAGATCATCGTTTTCGTTTGCTGTCCTTTAAAGTTTCATCCTGTGTCCATGCAGAGAACACACCAAAACAACATCTTTTGTTTGGTGTTTTTCTAGTTCTCAAGAAGTTTACATGGTGGGTTTAATTCCCCCTAAATCAGTATCTTCCTTAGTAGGGCTTATCACCCATGGACATCTTAATTAATTCCTTGATAAATCAGGCTTATATGCCACAAGAAGTAAAAGATTACAGATACTTAAGAAGAACATGTTTTCACTATTGCAGAATAGAGGACTAGAGATTTTGCAGAAATCACACATGCCTTTTGATCCACTTATCAAAAAACCCAGTTTCTGTGGGAATCAGGATACTTTTTTTTCAAGCAACATTAAATGCTCTGATATCATCAGAGTGAAAACTATAGGCTCACTCTGTTGTGACTAGTAAAGGTGGCTGCCTGTGCTAAGACTCAGGACTAACAAAAGCAGCCATACACCCAAAGACATTCCCCAGTGGTTGCTCTTACATCACCTAATATTCTTATTACCTAGGATACTTTGGTTAGAAAACAAAAGCAAGGTCCTCATCTTCTGGAGGTCATTGTTAAACCTACTCGGAAGAAGAAGAATGGTTTGGGCAACTGCCTTCAACCTTATCCTTTGATGTATGAACATGGATAACTTATTCTAAGCAGCCAGTTATAACCTTAGGAGGCACAGAAGCCCAGCCTTAGGGAGATAAGATATGGGTGATAGGCACGCTAAGAAAAATCTTTGCCTCCTGTTTCACAGCTGCCACCAAAATAGGCCTTGGGCAAAGGATTGTGAACTTTTCAATCAGGATATTCTGAGCCTACAAAGACCATATGATAAGACTATATAAAGATGTGTTTATATTGTAGAAACACAACTGAGAACATGACTTTCTTGTACCTTGTTTGTATTTTCAAATAATTCAAAACTACTTTTAATTCCTTTTAATATTATTTTAATAGGATAACAAATATAAATTCAGCACCTATAGGGCAGAGTCCAGCAGGTTAATTTAATCTCCCCTGATACTGTGATCCCAAAAAGCTACCTAAATAGATTTATATTTGATAAAATATACGTTGTTATTAAAATACTTATTGGGGGAACTTGTAAGCTATATGAATAGATAACATTAATTTTGTAAGAGGTTTATTAAGTCTTGATACCATATGTATATGGCACAAAAGAGTATAAACTCACTTTTCTCGTTTACAAAACTATAAATATAAAAACACTGGGGCTCAGAAAGGTAAAAGACACACAAACAAGTTGACAAAAATTGGAAACTAGAATCTGAACCTAGATCTGAAAGTTCAAAGAACATACTTGGGCAAAATATAGACTTATTCATTTGTACATATTACTTTTCATGTATTAAAGACAAGTAATGTGAGAAATGAAAGCACAAAAAAATGATGTATAGATGTAACTACCGCCTTAATCTTCCCTATTGAGCCTATAATCTCCTTAAAGATATACAAATATATAGCCATACTAAATAAATACACATATATAGAAATTATAATTCTGAATTGAGGAAACAATGAAATACATGAAAGTGATAAGGAATTTGACAAGTTTACCTGTTTACCTCTACAGTTTTTTCTGACAGGAAACAGAGCATATTTAGTTCAGTGCCAAGAGATAGATTCATGGGCATGAGGACATGGAGCAGCAGAGCTCCATTTTGGTGAATATGGCATCTCCATCAAATGAAGTTCTATTTCCAATATTCAAACATATTACCAACTGTGTTGGCAGATTATTTTGAGAGGCAGATGGCAAGCCAGGAATTGACATGCAAGATTTGGGGGAGTAAAGTCTTCTGGTAGGTAAAAGAGAAGGGAACAGGAGTAGGCAGAAAGAGCTTTCAGATCACGATTCTGCTCTGTATCTGTGAAAAGATAGAGAAAAGGAAGGATTGGGTAAGAAGTATCTAAGATCACAACTGAGTCCTAAGACGTTCTCAGTCAAGCCAAAGGGAGAAGTCATAATGCTCATAAGAGCAGGATGACACTAGCCCCTCAATATGCTTCACCATTAGTGAGCAGCCAAGGGAAGGCTGGCCTAGGAGTGCACAGGGTTACCAGCTGGGATTGTGGGGTCAACTCTGCTCCAGACAGTAGGTTTTCTTAAAAGAGATCTGAGCTGCATGCTGCTATGGCTGTGTTTTTAGTAGGCAGTTTCACTGCTGTGACTAAAAGACCCATCAGAACAATTGTAGAGGAGGAAAAGTTTATTTAGGGCACTCAGAGTTTCAGAAGTTTTAATCCATAGACAGCAGACTCCATTCCTTGGGCCTCAAAATGAGACAGGACATCATGGAGGAAGAGTGTGGCCAACAGAAGTGGCTCACATGATGATCAGTAAGTAGAGAAAGAGAGAGAGAGACTCCACTCTCCAGACACAAAACATATATTCCATAACCACGGCCCTAATGAACCACTTCCTTCTGCCACACCCCACCTACCTCTAGTCACCAGTTAATCCCATCAGGGATAAACTCGCTGATTAGGTTAAGGCTATAACCCAATCATTTCACCTCCAAACCTTACACTGTCTCGCATGTGAGCTTCTGAGAGACACCACATCTAAACCATAACAGGCTGCCACGTCTAAAATCACACACAACAGAAGTCTAGGTAATAATATCATTGTACAACCTCAGCCTAGTTTACAGTGCCTATAGTAGGAAGTAAACAGTTCTACAACAACCTCTTTCCATCCAATCAAGGGCAGCTCCCCCAACCTGCCATGATTTATAGTGAGTATTTTAACCATAAAAAATGTACTATGTTTGTTTTTTTTCTTTGCAAATTCATCATTGGAAAGGAATCAAAGTCTTTGCTGGTAATCAAAAGATCTTTTAGTGGCAAAATAGGATGTGATTGGTATAACAAGAGGCCATGAAAGAATAAACAAAAGAAAGCAAACACTTCAGGAATGCTAGTGCTCACTGGCCAAGAGGGTAATTGAGCATTTTATTGGCTGACCCATATCTGAAGGGATCACCTTGCTCAGCACTAAATGAGCCTGGCCAAGTATTTTGTCATACATTATCACATGTGACAACACACTTTCATTGGTTTCCTATTGATTGCATAGCTTTTATCTAGACCTGTGAATTGAACAAGGTATTAGAAAGAGTTCCCATATTGCCAGATGTGGTACCAGCAACTCAGAAGACAGGAGGATCACAAGTTCAAGGCCAGCTTCAGCAACTTAGCGAGACTTGTTCTCAAAAAAATAAATAAATAAATAAATAATTAAAAAGACTGGGAATGCAGCTCAACGATAAATCACCACTGGATTTAATCTCCAGCACCAGAGAGAAAGGAAGGAAAGAAGGAAGAACGGAAGGACTCCCATCCTAGATACTAGTCAAATTAACCACCCACTTATAAAGAGTTTTACATCATACAGGGCACATCAAATACTTTATTTTGAATATGTGAAACTTATCAAACAATATTTATGCATATAATACCTGTATGAGAGCTAAATTTTATTAATCACTCAGTGCCAGACAATGTGCTTAAGGTTTTACAGTGATTATCCTACAAAACTAAACAGGAGCCCCATGAGGTATAATTCTCTCCCATTTCACAGTTGGGGAAACTGATAACTAATCAATTTAAATGATACCCAAGGTCACACAGATAGCAAGAGAAAAGACAAGAAACTGAATAAAGATTGGGTAACTAAAAAGTGACTGTTTATGGCCAAACTTCTGTACCATTAAGTGATACCTAATAGTAAAAGCTAATAGATGATATATATCAGGTAACTACTTCTAATAATTTAAAACACCAGGAACTCGGGGGCTGGGGTTGTGGCTCAAGCTCTCCTGGCATGCGTGCGGCCCAGGTTCGATCCTCAGCACCACATACCAACAAAGATGTTGTGTCCGCCAACTAAAAAATAAATATTAAAAATTCTCTCTCTCCCCTCTCTCTCCTCTCTCACTCTCTCTTAAAAAAAAAAAAAAACCAGGAACTCATGTAGTACTGAGTCCTCAAGATCTTTTAAGAACCAAATATTATCTGTTGTTTTAATAGCCACATCAAGGGAAGAAGTAAATGCATTCATAACAATGGTCAGTCTATAAAATCAGATATATGATGAGAAGTTTTCTTGCATCTATGGGTCAGCTTAAATAAAAAACAAAAAAAAGGAAAGCCATGAGTTATATGGATATATAAATAACTAATGAAATAAATTTTATTAATTAGATAATCTGGTATTCAGCTACCACTTATTTTAAAATTTCTAATTATCACACACTCATACATACACACTCATATGCATGCATTTATAGAAAATATCAATTATTCCCTAAATCCTATGATCTGGGGTATATCAAGCATATGCAGAATATTCAAAGAGGAATCAAGTAACTTATAAAAATCAAATTGTAATTAAGTTGCTTATAGCAAACCTCAGATCAGATCTGTCTCTACCCCTAAACAACACTCTTTCCACTGAATGCCAGCATTTCTTTTCCAAAGAAATTTGTAAGTTCTCATCCACATTGGACTAATCAGTAAATAACATGGAATTCCTACAGAGAAATTGATGCTGTGAGGCTATCTCATGCCTATCATGTTTGTCTTAAATATTCCAACAGAGCTACCATATAAAAAAATCCAAATTTCTTCAGATTTTAACTCAGAAAAAAAATATTACTTAAATCCATTGAAAGGTCATCACAATCATGTTTTTCCTATAATTTACTTCCTCCCCAAATAAAAAATAAAGTTTGGTGCCATGAAATATTTGGTAGGATGTCCCTAAAGAAACTATCAGAGTTCAAACCCATTAGTTCTTGACAAATTGAAAAGATGTAAAATCTTTATACATGAATTGACCAATTATGTCCATTCACCAATCTTGGTTTACTAAAGTATGACTAAATATATTCAGTGAATTCAATTCAGTAAAATATGTTTCAAGCACCTACTACATAAAAGCTATAGTCAACTAATCAGGGAATACGGGGAGAGGTCCAGTGACTAATTCAGCATAGCCCTGACCTCAAAGAACTTTTCAGTTTTACAGGGGAGAAAAGTCATTTACAATGAAAACAAGGGAAGGTAGGATTTGAAATATGCCCAAACCTCAGTACACAAAATGCATTATAAGTGCAAATAAATACCTTAAACTAATAAAAGAAATACTAGTTTTAACCACAGAAAGAATAGAAAGTTTCTATTTTTTGATGACAATTTTGATGACAATTCCTGGTACCAAATCTGTATTAATTTTCTATTAGTGCATAATAAATAGCCCCCAAAATTTTGGTGGATATAACATAAGTCATATTATTGATTTCTGTCACATATCCAGGTGCAGCTTAGTTGGATAGCCTCAAGGTCTCTCAGGGGTTCCCACCATGGTTTCTTCTGAGGTGCATTCTCTTCTGAGACTCCACTGGAAGAAGGTCTGCCTCAGTTCACTCACATGGTGGCTGGCAGGATTTAATCCTCAGGCTCTTGGCCAAGGGTCTCAGATCCTCATTGGCCATTAGTGTAGGGTCTCCTTGGCTCCTGGCCTCATAGGCCTTTCCACAGAGTAACTCCCAACATGATAGCTGGTTTTCCTAGGTGCAAGAACAAAAGATAGAAGAAGAACTAAGTCACAGTCTTTGTAATTTGATTCCAGGAGTGCTATGGATATGGCAAGATCACTGGGGTTATCTGTGAGTCCACAACCCATAGTTTGTTTTGAAGGGTAGGTGGAATTTCATCTGATGGAAGTGCAAAGACTTGAGACTGTAGATTTCAGGAAAAGAATGAGCAGATATGCAGAGGTGAAGAAACAAGGGTTTGCTTGAGAAGAGCAAGTGTTACCCCAGCCGGGGTGGAAACATGAATTCATGATGACTATTAGAAAACAAGTCTTTGAAGTAGGTCAAGGTTAAATGGTGTCATGCTGACAAGTTAGAGCTTTATTATTTTAGATTTGAGAAATTGTTGTTTTTTAAAACATATCAGTAACAGGATCAGAAGGGTGCTTCAAGAAATGAGTCTGAAAGTCATCTGAAAGGTAGATTGAAGTACGAGACTTTATGGAGGCAAAGAGTCTTTCAAGGGGGCTATCCTCAAAGACAGAGGGAGAACTACCATTAAGACTCAAACCATAGCAGCGGCAATGGAGGAGAGGGGAGGGGAGTCTATGAAATAGCATACTTTATCCCTTTCTGCATGTTCCTATAAATGAAATTTCTTCAACTCCTGATTCTCAAAATACCTAATATTATATGGATTTTCAAAGGTTTTTCAGTTTCTATTATTCTTTCCCCTAACTCTTTCATGCCCTGCTTCAGGGCAACTGTTACCTATTGAATGTCATGCTAGCAAAAACATTTGATCTGAACCTTGCCCATTTGCCCCAGCTGCCTCAAAGAAGGGAACATATGACCTGTCTTTGATCACGCTTTTTTTCCTAAAATGAAAACATCCTCCAATATGTGATTCTTATAAAAGGTGAGTGTTAAAATTCTAGGATAAACCACATTTAAGCCCAGGGACTCTGTTAAAGTTAATGAAAACATATTGGGATGAGGGGAGCTGTTGCAAGGTTTGGTGGATGTTTAATTCTTTTGCAAATATCAGAAAACCTGTCCAGGCTCAATATAGACAAAAGCTGGAATGAGTGCTCAATTAGTAGCAGTTTCTCAGCATTTTGTCCCAATTATCTAATAAAGAAAATGAGAACCTCAGTACATAAATTTGCTCCATTATGGAAACAACCTTCAGTGAGGAAGCCAGTCAGCTTTATTATTCAAATCATCAATGTGATGCTTGTAAGATGAAACAAAGGCAGCTCTTTAATGATAAATATTACAATACAGCTACTTCCCACATATGTCTCCACACACACACATTGTGAACCATTCTCTGCAGCATAAATAAGAGACAACGAAGTGACAATTCTGATAGAAGAAAAATAGACACAGTCCAAAACAGAACAGATTATCCAGTTACCACTCTGACATTATTGCCGCTTTTAGGGAACAGCTGACTTCAGTCATCAGTTTCCATCATCTGTTCTATTTTCTTGTGCAGACTTTTGCGATGGAACTTTTCACAGAAGATGCTGGGTAAAAATCAGAAATAGATGAAAGTCGAGGGGAAAAAAAATCCTTCAAATTATCTTCCCATCTCCCTTTAATTGCAAGAGAGGAGGCAGCGCTTAGGAGGGTCCATCCCTTGACAGATCATTCAGCAGCAGAGAGGTGGAAATCTCAGGAATCAGCAAGGTCACTGCCAGAATCACCCCAGTCTGAGTCTCCTGTAGGGCTGCAGCCTCAGAGCAAAAGAATGAAGGCACAGAAACAACTCAAGAGATAAGCTGCTCTGACTGAAGTCAGGGTCAAGGCTTCTGGAAATGTAAAAACAGACATGTATCAGCAGAAGCATTACCGTTAGCACTGCTCATGGATGTTTTGTATGGGCCTCCTTACATTTGGACACTTCTATTTTTCCTCTTAAACACAAAGAACATGTTGTCCACATTCCAGCAGCAATGCCTCATCAGATTGCCTGATTTAAACAAACAGCTTCTATAGAACTCCTACCGCCACCTTTGAAGATGCCTGGCTTCTACCCCAATACCTGTTTTGCCCCGCTTCTCTTTGATTCACACCCAGTGGCTCTTCATATTCCAGAGATTATGCAGAGCAAGCGCCAGGTATACTGAAAAGCAACACCTAGTAGAAGATCTTCTTCTTCCTTGCAAATATCCTATTACTTCTCCCAAGACATTTGGGATCTACTGGGTGCCTGACAACAGTCCTCCTCACCCCAACGTTTTTATATATTTGCCTTCTTTAACTTAAAAATGCCTCCCTAAACACATTTCAAGGAACACTACCCTCAACAATTCAACAAATACCACAAAAATCACACCAAGTCACTAAAAATGCCATATCTGTTCTTAATCTCACAACTCATCAGGAGCAATTCAGTAATGGTAAAATGGTCATTCTGTTGAAATAATGCTATTTTATCT
Source organism: Ictidomys tridecemlineatus (assembly GCF_052094955.1). Lineage (NCBI taxonomy): Eukaryota > Metazoa > Chordata > Mammalia > Rodentia > Sciuridae > Ictidomys > Ictidomys tridecemlineatus. Next base: position 116,820,837 of record NC_135483.1, on the reverse strand, counting down.
CCAACTGCTTAAAAAGCTTTATCTAAGCAATTATACCCACAGATTATCTAACATCATAGTGTCTTATTTATACTCATACCAGTCTAATGAACATGGCAAACCACTGGGAATGATGTTTAAGATGTGTGATTTCCCTAGATTTTGAAATAAGGCCCCAGCATCAAGAAATAGCATGTCATTTAATCTCAGCAATTTTCTAGTATAGGTAAATTTTCCACAGATTCACCAATCACCATACTTTAGAGAAAATGCTGGATATATTATATTGTTAACTAGCTGTGAATCTGGTCCTCTTAAGAGATGACACACAGAGCCAAGAATCAGAGTTACATGGAATGGTCACCTTGCTTAATTTTCTGACCTGTTAGCATAAAGTTTTTCAGAAAGTATAAGTCACATTGTAGGCCACACCTCTTCTTCTAGTTGTATATGATCCTCCTTTGAAATATGTTCAGGCAATTCTACTCTCTAGCCAAGTAGATGAAATAATAAGAATAGTTACTCATACATGAAGAATTTTCCTCAAGGACAATCATCTTAACAAGAATTTTTTTTCCAAAATTAGCTATCTGCAGTTCTATTAAAACATTGTGACTCTGTCCCTGCTCTCTTCACCCCAAAAGAAGGAAAGTAAAGAAAGATTCCCATTAGAGAAACAGCTTAAAAGACTAGAAATTCCTGACAAAATTCTCAAATGTTCTAAAGTGACATAAAGGTACCAGCATACATTTGTTCCTTACTACAGACCAACCTAAGATTGCGATTTAACTAATTATCTTCACACTTCGAATATGGACAATTATTCTTCAAAAAATTTTAGAGAATGAGCATTTAATGAAGCTTCCTTGAAAAGTCACCCAATTAGAATAGTACCTGCTACAGATGGATTATTTTTAATCAAATGACAATTGATAGTTGGCAGTTAGTCACAAGTAGGTGTTCTCTTTTCATAAGAAACACTTTTTAGGCATTAATGAATTTCAATCACTTTCTAGTTACAATTTAACATTTCAAGTAAGTTTTACATTAAATAATGTCTAAATTGGTGTGCTGTTAACATGCTGTGAATGTCACCCATGAAGACCAGCACAGAAGGCCAGTCTTCATACTATTTTATACAAGTAATCTTTTTAAAAAAATATTTCTTTTTAGTTATAGGTAGGCACAATGTCTTTATTTTTTATTATTTTATTTTTATGTGGTGCTGAGGATCAAACCTAGTGTCTCATGCATGCTAGACGAGCTTTCTACCACTGAGCCCTAGCCCCAGCCCACGAGTGATCATTTTCAACTATTTTTGAGCCTCTTATTGAAATAGCAAATTACTTATCTCTATCAATATTGTTAAATTCACATAGAGAGGCTATTATTTGCCCAGATTGTTAGATACGGTTTCTGGAATCCTCACAAGATGTTACTATTGTGCCCAATTGTACAGACGATGAAGTCAAGGCTCAGGGAGTTAGTAGGGAGAAGTGCTAGATTTTAGACTCAGCACTGTGTAATCACAAAATTTATCCCCTTTCTCCTGTTTCACTCCACCTACGTGGAAAAAAAATGCTTTATTTTAAAATTATTGAAACTTTATAAAGAGGGAAACAGGATGACACCGAAGATTGTTTATCTATAGAAAACTTCAGGTTCACCACAGACTATTTTTCTAATTTTTTGCCAATGCAAGCCCATCTGACTTCTGCAGACCAAACAGGTAAGAACATAAGCACAGACATAAATATATATGTTTGCACATGTATCCTGAGAAATAAATTTGCAGTTGTAATAAATAACTGAACAAACATCTGGACTGGTAACATCAGCAACAAAAATCTGAGTTTCAAGTACTCACAAAGTAGTCAGTACCAAGCTGGGCGTTTACAGAGATTAGAAGCCAGAATATGAAACCAGTATGAGAGTCATGGACATGAAAATAAAAGGACATACAGACCCTTGGCAACTTTATCTTGGGCAAATATTAATTTTAAACAAACAGCAAAGGATCATTGGACACATGGATTTGTCCTATGGGTAATGAATGCAATCACAGATGCTGCATATTTAAACCTTGTTAAACCAATTTTTTTAAAAAGGAAACATTACCACTTCATTCAGGTATGTGGGAAAGACTTGGAGAGAGGGGCATCATTTTCAAGAGTTTTCTAAGTAATATGAGAAGTGTACTGTGCAATATTGGAAAGCGAGACAGGTAGAAAGCACAGTGTGAATGAAGATGCAGGAGTGCTGGGTGCTGAACAAAGTGGGTGGTGAGGAAGTCTGCCTGGTAAAGAAGTGGAGGAGGCATTTATTATAAGTAAAGGATATGTCAAAATTACCCTTTTTAAATAGATGAATTAATGTTTAAACTCTTAAAGGATTCAATTTGCTGAAGATGATTGAATTCCTTATGGAAAGCCAATAGTGATTACAGCTTAGAGAGCTGTTGTTCTATAGCTGATATGTATATGCCATATGTGTTTATCTTTTTCACTAGCCTACATACATGCGATAATACTACAGCAGCTTTCAGGATGAACGTTTGATAAGCCAGCTCACCGCCGACTGACACCTCCATTTCAGCTGGCCTGACATATATAAAAAGAAACGGAATGTTTATCCGTGTGCTTTCCGGATTTGACATATGTGCTATATAAGAGTCAGAAGCAAACTTCAGAAAAGAAATTAAAGAATGTACTTGTCAGTTTATTAATCAAAGTTTACCTGTTTCGTATTACACAGAGACAAATTATGCTGGCTACTATGGTACTTCGAAAACATCTGCTAACAAAGTCAGAAGTAATGATAAACAAATGAATTCCCTTTGTGGTTGATTCTCATCCAGCTGCATTTAATTATAATAGCACTATCAAAGAAAGCTCCCCATTAGCTGCTAATTCAGAATGACTTCAGAAGAAACTCCCAAAGCCTCCAGTGATATCTCTCCAACTCCGATAACTTCCTAATTTCTGCCAGTGTTTGTGAAGAGCCTTATTAAAGAAGTTTGGTTATTAGTCCTGGCTGATATTGACTGCCAAGGTAATATTTGCTGTTTTTTTCCCAAGACTACCTATGTTATAAAATGACCAATTCAACTTTAAAACACACAAAATTTATTACATCAGTACTTTTGTTTCAACTCTAGAATTATATAATGGATTGCCTCCAAAAATACAAGGTCTTATTTTAATGCATATTACAATTGTAATGCAATGCCATCATATTATTTATCAGTCTACTGATAAAAGTAATGTATGCTGGTTTTTCACACTCAGTGTGAACATGTTTTCAAATAAATATCCCAAACCTATTAGAACACTGCTATTACTTAATTCAATAACAAATCACCATCAATCCTCACTTTTCAGCAGCACTGGGTCTTATGTATTCCCAGGCATATACTCTCTCTTTGAAAGTATCAACACCTCAGTCAGGCTGTGTAGTGCCTCTTTTTCTCATGCTTTCTACTACAAGTATGAATGACTCCTTACCAAATTTGGTTATTCCCGGCAAGGAAACAAATGGAAAATGAAAAGCCTGTATGTGCAAGCAATGCACAGCGGCTTACAGAATGCCTTTGCTGATCTGACCTAAGTGCACAATACTCCTTTTTATTTATCTTGGAGTAAGCTAGTGAGGTGCAAGCTGAAGGTGAAGATAAATAACCTGAGAAAATATCTGTGTTCATTTAGTGCTAATCTCTGTAACAAAGACACAAGCCACAAGTAGAGAAGGTTCATGAAGAAAATAAGGAATGCAGAATGTTACGGTTTAGATATGAGGTGTTCGCCAAAGATCATGTGTGAGACAAGGCAAAAAGGTTTAGAGGAAAAATGATGGGGTTATGAGTACCTTGACCCAATCAGTGAATCAATCCCCTGATAGAGATTAACTGAGTTGTCACTGAAGGCAGGTAGAGCTCGGATGAAGGAAGTGGGCACTGTGGACCTGACTTTGGGGTATATATTTTGTATCTGTGAGTGGAGTCACTCTATTTCTTAATTATTATGTGTGCCACTTTCCTCCCCTCACCTCAAGCCCCCAGGAATGGAGTTGGCTGTCTATAAACTGAGATCTCTGAAACCGTGAGCCCCCAAATAAACTTTTCCTCCATAAAATTGTTCTTGTCAGATCTTTTAGTCAAAGCAGTGAAAAAACTGACTAAAACAGAGTAACTGAGATTGGCAATGGTAGACATTTGCCAGAGTTGAATCTGGCCAACCTCCAAGAACCCATGTCATTATATTTTCCTGACATCTACAGGTCCTTATTTGATCATGGAAGTTGCACAAGACTGTGAGAGAATGGGTACAGTTTTTGCCTCCTGAAAATATTGATACCTTTGGAGGGTTTCATTCATACTTTTTCTTCTCTTTCTCTTTCATGGTAAAACAAATTATCTCTAAATCAAACTAATTTTTCAAATGCCTAACTTACTCTGCTATTTCCAATCCTGAAGAAGCAGTAACGTTTGTGAAGAAAATGGGAAATGGAAATACTTTTAAGGGAAATGGAAATACTTTTAAGCATGTTTTACATAAACTTGTTTACAGTGATCAACAAGGCAAGCATATAACATTAATTTCACCCTTGGCACAAAGATCAAATGATGTTGCCAATGTCATTATTGTTTATAATAATATTTTTGATGACACAAACATTGTCCTCCTTCAACTGGTTTAAGAACAAGCATTATTCTCCTATGCTTGGTTTTAGAAAACTGGGGTATGTCTTATTTCAGAAAGAATGTGCAAGAAGGAGCATGGTTTTTGGAGGTACTTAATCAAAACTGAGTATTTTTCAAATGATTGTTTTGGAGGAAGTGCATTAATGCCCACAGTCACTCTTTCACTCCAGAAATTCTAAATTTCTCTGAGAGCCTGAGCAAATGTAGGCATGAAACCATCTTTCAAATCAGACTTCACATATTTTTTTTTTTGCTCTTTCTTTGAGATAACCAGATAAAGTTTGCAATGGAATAAACATTCTGAAACATGGAAGACTGTGTGCAGATTTTATTACCTGCTAGTATAAAATCCTGTGGAATAAGTTAGAATATTGCTTCAATTTCTCTAATTACTTTCTTGATTTTAAAGAATATTCAGTAGTAGACTCATATTCAGTAGGTCTGTCCTTAGGTGTTAGCTGTCCTTCTTATACCTTAAATGAATCCCTGAGTATGCAAATATACTCATGAGATATATGTTTCTATTTTAGAGCACTAAGTCCTTAAGATTCCACCATTATATAAATATATAACTAAAAGGAAAGGGGAAATTTACAGAATTTTCATGAAGTTTCAGCAGGCAAAATGCACCCTAAAGTACAAGGCAGTGTAGGTGCCTGTGCCTATCCAAGATAGAGAATGGGACAAATCATATCACTCACTTTCTATGCCTTATTAGCATGGGAATTATTCATGCCGCTATCTGATTCTTTTTTTAAAAAAAAAACATTAACTTAAAAATTCACTGAAAAATACATTTTACTCTCTACAAGTAAAAAAATTTCCATTGTAAAATACCGAACCTAATGCTTTTTATACTGCAATTCTGAAAAAATAATATTGGGGAAATAGGTTTACTACTTCAAAAAATTTAAATTAACTAATCTAGTTTTATAAAAAAAGAGAGAGAGAGAGAGATAAAGAAAGAAAAGAAGAACTAAGCAAATGACCTTAATTCAGCAAGAATGAAATAAGAACATGAAAGATTAGTTTATCTTCTGCTTGCTAGTTCAATACTACCAGTTCCAGAGACAATAATGAAAATTCCTTATTATATTATTTTAACCCTCCCCATTATTTCATTACTACCTGTCTTCTCATCTTTCCCTCATTCTTGAACATCACCATATATCTGCTTTCTCCTGTAAATTATTTTCTTGACTGCACAGCATTCCACATATGTTTCTAGCCAATCCATTTCAAGGACCTCACAAAATAGTAAGGTTGTAAGTTAGTCTCAGAGAGTTGAGAACTATTTATGTAACTTGTTTGGCATACTGCTTATCACATCAATATGTAAATGTGATTGCTTAATAAATACACTTATTGATGTTGATTTCATCTGCAACTTCCTTTCTAACTTAAAAATTATGCTCAAAACTATTCAAAGTTATAAATTTATTTTCATAGCAATATTCACTAAACAAGTACTTCCTGTGTATAAATAAATGCTAACCTTCCTGATTTTCACATCAATTATGGGATATATAGGGACACAATTTTACGTAAGTGTAAACAGTCATTTGTTATTGGAGTCCAGAGGCAGGGAGATGACCTTCAGCCAGGGAGTATGGAAAGATAGTAGGCAAGTATATTTTGTGGAAGTGGTGACTATATAGTTACCTTGGAATAATGGGCAGACTTTTAATGCCAGAAATAGAAAGTGTTATCCAGGTGATTTCTAGGATGTTTCAGCAGCTTTAATAACTAAGGTTGTTGGATTCAGTGTAAAATGTGCCAACAATAATGCTTCAGTATCTAGAAGCATCTCTACAGCCTATCTCCCATCTTCTCTTTAAAAACCCTGCCAGATTTGATGTTTCCATTTCTCATCCTGTTGCCCTCTGCCTGAACTCTAAGTCTCTCCTCTTTGGATTGAGACTTGCTGCTGGGCTTTCATTTTAGAAACATGCTTGGATGTAGTGGGTAAGATCACCTTCCATATGGGCTCCTCTTCCTATAGGCTGAGCCCATGCCCATATATGTCAAACTCAGCTCCTCCCAGTCCCTCTTCCAATATAGTGGTTATAAGAATCACACAAAAAAATAGACAAATATTTTCAAGAATGGTTTCAACTGGAACAATCTTTAATTTTTCCACTAATTACCCCATCAAACCATACTCTATAATCTTTCTTTCCCCATCCTTTGAAGACAAATCCCACAGGCATCTGATTCTTTTTAGTATTTAAAATCTAGTCATGATCTAAGCATTAATTTCATATTCAAATTAAAGTACCTCCCAACTCCTACCTGAATCTTGGTTTGTGTCTTGGATCCTGCAATGGGCAAGGGAAACCTGGTTTGCTTTCTTTAGTTCTTTCTTTTCTTTCTCCCCCCACTCCCATTTGTCCTTCTCTCTGCTATTTCTGTGTTTCCCTTGGGTGGTGACATTGTTGGGCTCTTGGAGGGGAGAAGGGTGAGGTGAAAGTCTAGGTGGCAGTCATCCAAATCAGATCCTTTTTTATGGGCCCCTCAGAGCCCTCACATCCCAGAGGTTCCTGAAGATGGATGAGGCATTCTGTGGATGACCTCTTCTTTCTCTCATCTCCTGCCCCTGGCTGTCTGCCCAACAGTTTCTTAGGGATGCAGTTCCCATGACACAGGAGGTCTCTGAGGCTTCCACTTCTTCCATGGAATATCCACATACCCTTGTCATGAAAACTACTAACAGCACAGACTGCCCTGTCACTACAGCAGCCTCTTTTTCATTTTTATTTTTTTTGTGCTTGGAATTTAAGGCAGGGTGGCTTACCACTGAGCCACATCCCCAGCTCTTTTCATTACTTGGAATAGAGTCTTACTCACTAAGTTGCTCAGGCTGGTTTTGAACTTGCAATCCTCCTGTCTCAGCCTCCTGACTCACTGGGATTACAGGTCTGTGCCACCATGCCTGACTTGAAGCAGCCTCTTCTTGCCCTATATGGCAGGTGCCCCAGCTCTTTCCCACTCAGAGAGAAGAGGAACTATCCCCATGCTTGCACAAATTCAAGCAAACTCCATAAGATGTGTGGCACTTTCCCCCCCCACCCCGCCTCTGTACAGAGTGAGCCTAAAGAACCCCTATGGCTCAGCAGCTTTCATCACTAGAGGAAGACACCAGTTTCCCTTTTTTATATATAACACCATCCCCCACAAGTAATTTTCTTGGCCTTGTAAACTTGGAAAGAGAGGGAATAGATACACCAAAACTCCCTTTCTGTGCTCACAGCTCACCATTCATTGAATGTATTCGAATATCTATTCTTCTGCTTTACTTCAGCTAGCTGAGAAGGAAAAGGGAACATGATACTTTTTAGAATGTGGGGCCACTTGTGGTCTATTTCCCACAGCTTTAGCTCTTCAGACAAAATTCTGAACCAGCAGAAGTTCCATTCAGCACTGTTTTACAATATTTGTGTAGGAAGTAATGAGAAAAAGCCTGCAGGGAGGTGCCAGTTTCTATGGAGATGGGATTTGTACAGGAGGCTATGAGATAGAAACAAAGTTTTTCTGAAGTAGGCAATGCTCAAATTTATATTACAAAATTGCCTTTTGTACTTCACTTACATGTAGATTCCTGAAGTTAAAAATCATTTGATTTAATAGATTTGGGGCGATTATTTTGTGTTCTTATGAATATCACAGTCATTTTTGTTGTGTACCAAATCTTTCCAGTCTCTTTCTAAGAAGGAAGTAGGGTTCTCTGCCACCTTGGGGTTGATATAGCCACATGACCTACTTTGAACTATAATTGAATGAAAAAGACAGATGGAAGTTTTAATAGCTAGTACATGATGCATAATGTGCTCTCTTTCTGCCACAATAGCCAGAGTTTTCCAGAGTATGGATGCTGTCCTACTCTGCAAAGTGAGGCCCACACAAAGCACAGCCTCCATCCATTTGTAATTGGTACTCATAAAAACCTCACTTAAAGAAACCTTATTGTAAGCCACAGAAATTTGGGGATTTTTCCTATAGTCTTTCACTTAGCTCTCCTTACTGACATAATAAATGCACAAAGATTTTGTTTTACAGTGTAGAGCCAACTAGTGCACTAAGGCTAAATTTTCTGCATTTCTTCTCTACATAGTATAAACTTCTTTATGCTATTTCCAACCATTTGCTGCTAAAAGAAAATAGGTTTCTCCTTTTACATCATAGCAATGGCTTAAAATCATGCTGTCAGTTAGCCTCAATTTTTAGTTATGTGTCTTTTATAATTGATGTCATAATTATATTTACCATCAAGTCTTCATATCAATTAATATCCTATGCAGATGTTTGCTTTCCTTAAGAAAGGTGATCTTTAATAGACTGCTTTCAATATGCAGAACAGAAGCAGACTCAATCCACAGGCCCCACATGATATGAACAAGAAAAAAACAAATAGAGAAATCAGTGTTTGAAGGGATAAAAAAATACTGAATTCTTTGGAGAGAGAGTGAAAGAATATAAACAAAAGAGATTCTAAAAATTTTTATGTACATAGTAGGAAAGTTAAGGTCTAAGGAATAACATCATTGAGGTTAGAAAAAACTTCATCTCTTGTGCATCCTGGAAGGGAGCATGCTGTGTTAAAGGGTCTCTTTAAGAACACAGAAATTTACTTGGCAATGTTACAATACGGCTTAAATCATGCCTACATCAAATTCTTTCCAATAAAAGGGAGTATCTTTTATAAAGGAATATGGTAAAAAGAATCACCATATAATGATCATTTAAGAGAAGTACATTTAGTCTTCAAATTCAGTTTAAGTATAGGAGATAAAGGCATATTTATGTGATTAAAATGAAATGCGTTTTTAAAAAGAATACCATGAACACCATAAGCCCTCATTTTTAAAGTGCCAGTGAATTTCAAAGCGACACATACTTCATGAAAACTTGCTGTGGGTAATATGGTGTACCAGACATACATGGTTTCAAAATGTTTGTCATTCTCTCAAATACCACATACTTTCTAACTCAGGAATTTAGGATAATTGCTCAGTGCATTAAAAAAAAAAATTAAGCCTTCAACACTGTGTTAACTAAGTCCTTTCTTGCCTCCATAAATTCTACTACTATTACTTCACAATATGCTCTAACAGTATAACCAAAGAAACCTGAAGTCCTTCTAAATATCATTTGGTGATTCTACCTCTAGGCCTCAACAGCAGCTGTCCTCAGCCTCACCTGGGAAAGCCCTCGTATTAGTTTATGTTTTCTTCTTTCTTTTTTAAGTCTTGTCTCCTAACACACTTTGAAAGCCTCCTCCAAACATTGTGTCCTCTGGGATATCTTGCTTAATTAACCTCAAGACAATTCAGGTCAATCTTTTATCCTAGATTCCATTAGTACTTATACAATTATCTAATCTTATTAGGAAGAGAAGATATCTCATGGATGAAGAAACTGAAGTCCAAAGATATATAGAGATTTGCAGGGATCACAATCCTTTGGGGGTAAATCGGGGTTAAAACCTAGGTCCTTGGTTCTTCACTCATTTCCATGTTACATATGCCTTATTTTGTACTTTTGATTGATGGTAGGCTTGATATTTCTCTTGAGTTGACTTAAGAGTATTTTTTCATTCTCATATAAAACAAATTTAAATATATTTTTAAATATAAAAACTGTCACTTATCAAGAAGTGTCTATATTAATACATTTGCCAAAGAATCCCATGAATTAGGTATTGTTGTTATTTTTATTATTATTAAATGTTTACGCATGAATTTGTGGTGGGGGGTACCAGGGATTGAACATAAGGATGCTTAACCACTGAGTCACATCCCCCAACCCTATCTATTTATTTATTTATTTTTAGATTTTTGTTTTGTTTTCTTTGGTACCAGGGATTGAACTCAGGGACACTCGACCACTGAGCCACATCCTCAGTTCTATTTTGTATTTTATTTAGAAATAGGGTCTACTGAGTTGCTTAGTGCTTCATCATTGCTGTGACTCGCATTGAACATACGATCCTTCTGTCTCAGCCTCGTGAGTGGTTAGGATTACAGGCCTGCAACACTGCACCCAGCTTTTTTAAATTTTGAGACAGGGCCTTTCTACATTGCTTAGGGCTTTGCTAAGTTGCTAAGGTGGCTTGAACTTGTGATCCTCCTGCCTCAGGCTCCCTAGCTGATGGGATTGTAGGTATGCACCACTGTGCCTGACTATATATGAAATTCTTGACACAGAGTTTAAATACTTTTCAAGATGATAGTGGTTAGCTTGGGAATCAAGTTCAGGTAATCAAGTTCCAAAGTTTATGCACATAATTACATTGCTCTAAAGGAATATTTTGTACAGAAATAAATCAGAATAAGTTTAAATATTTTCAACTCAGTCAACTTGGGATATTAAACATATGCCAATGATACTTGTATTTTCTCAAAATATTTTTAGACTTGAAGTTCCAAATATTAAAAGTGTCTGGTACACTTTTAAATATTTGCAATAAGTCCTTTTTCTATGAGGACAATATCTATTTTGGAACTAGTCAAATATCAGCCATAGAAGGGCTTATAAGTGAGAATGCTAAGTTAATTTGTAAAGCCATAGTTCATAATAAAAGTACTAGGGATATAAAATAATGAGATTTTTTTTATCATAATTTGCTATACTATGAATACTAAGTTCAGAATACATCTTGAATTAGTATTCCAAAATAAGTGAACAGGCTTCAATAGCAAACAGTTGCTTCCTAATTATTTGCTTCCTCTTCCTGCAGCAATATACTCCATTTCGTGTAGAAACTAGACACTTCATGTGATCTAAGTAATCTCTTTGCTAAAGTAAAGCAAAGATCATAACCCAGTATTAAAGAATTTGAGCATTTGCTCTATGGCTACAGATATTGGTTCAGAGATGGACACATGACAGAAGCTTGTCCAATCAGAGTGAATCTCAGCCTCAGGGACTTTGGTAACCACTTTAGAAAAGCAATAACCTATTTTCACTAAAACCGGTTGTGAGGCAATGAGATTATGGCTGAGGGTGCCAGTTTGCTACAGAATAGAGCCTAAGGATGAAATCAAAATGTAAAGACAAGCAAGATTCGGGTAAGGAATTAAGGTTCTCAAGACTTAGTTTGAACAACTGAATCAAAGAAGTCCACCATACCTCTGCACTTTTCAGTTTTGAGAGAGAATAAACTGCTTTCACTTTCATTTGCAGAAAGTTTTACAATGCACATCTGGAGGTGACCACATAATAAGATACTGCTCATTGGCTGGGCAAATTTCTGTGCCCACCTCATCACTCCATAGTCACTCCTAATGACTATAGTATCATTTCAGTGCAAGGTAAGGATTTAATATATGCTTACTATGATGTGCTTCTGAAGAGATTTTAGAGTGAAGCATTCTACGTTCACTCAAATGCCTCAAAACACCAGACTTGCATGTATTTTAATTCAGTCATATTCATGTTGCATTACTAATTTGATTCTATTAAGGGTGAAGATTAAAGATTAAAGAAAACAAAACTTTATTCATATTGTTGTTTTTTATAAATTATACATTCCAATAAATTAAGCTTTCTATAAAATATCTTTAAATTTGTTAAGTGAGACCTATAAATAAAACACTGAAGTATCAAAATTGGTTTTTAGTCCACTTATCTGGATTATCTAAGACATATAAATAGCATTTTAATCTGATACTAATTTTATAGATAGGATTTGAAAGTCATTCATGATTAAAACTGATCCATTTTCTTGTAACTTAGGAGGCTAAAGTAGGAAGATCACAAGTTTGAGGTCCACCTCAGCAACTTAGTAAGATCTGTATTAAAATAAAACAGATTGGTGATGTAGCTCAGTGTAAAGTGCTCCTAGGTTCAATCCCCACTATCAAAAAATTTAAATAAAAAAATAGAGACTGATCCTTTTTATCTTGAGACAAAATGACATACAATTAATCGTATTTAAAGTCATATAGAGATAAAATAATTATAATATTATAATAAATTAGATTATTTTATAATGTGAAATAAAATCTAAAATACCAAATAGCCAATATGTTTCCAAAAAGGCTAGATATATCATTGCTGCCAGCTTATGACACATTTACATATGCATACTATTGCTTCTTCTCTATGCTGAACTAACTTTTGTAGATTTATTCATCACCACCTCTAGTGATGAAAATTGCTCTACCTTATGATTTTTAAGTTACAGTAGATTTAATTTTCAACATTCAATAGAGTTACACTCTTTTTTTTTTTTTTTTTTAAGTTTGGTTTCCATTTCTTTAAAAAGAAATGCATTGCGGACAATAGTTTTCAACTGAGAAACACAATCTGACCAGAGAATAAACTGATCTATTATGAATGATTTAAAACAATTTTAACAAAGGCTAATATTCTTTGGAATCAAGAATCAATGCATATATCAAGAGACATAGCAAGAAGTAGGATTCTCAGCAAAACTAGGCAACATTAGATGCTTAATTCTTTTTTTTTTAATATTTATTTATTTATTAAGTGTAGATGGACACAACACAATGCCTTTATTTTTCTATGGTGCTAAGGATTGAACCCAGGTCCCACCCGTGCTAGGCGAGCACTCTACCACTGAGCCACAATCCCAGCCCCAAGATGCTTAATTCTTAGGTAAGTATTTCTCTAAGAAATCCTTTCCTTGTCATTAAATGTTACATTGTTTCCAACTCAGAAACACAGTACAGGAAATTTTGAACATTTTAAATGAGTAAATTAACTTCCCTTTTGAAGTTCAGATACTTGTTTTTGGCCTCCAGATGACAATGCTTAAACAACAATTTCTCCTTTGGTCTTTGTTCACATGCAGAGTCTTCCAGTTGTGTGATTTGGGAGGCACCATCCCAGATCTCATTTCCAGTGCTGAGTCTTCATCGGCCTGAATTGACCATTGCTGTCTGTCACAGGTTAAACCCAAAGGACTCCATATATAACCCAGTCTAAGTCACTGAGGGATGTGTGTATCCCGGATCACAATGACTCATTCACCAGGGGCAGATGGTTAAAGTTAGTCCAATTGGAATAAACTCGAGATTTCTGTATGGTGTTTGCAAATGGGAGACTCTTTTCTTCCTGGATTTGAACAGCAAATTAGAATTTTATTTCTGCAATTACTGATTCCTGACAACTTTACTTCATGTTATATTAATTTGTATTTGGTAATATCTACACAGAAACAAGACGAGTGGGAATTTATAATTCTGAGGTGAATTTTAAAACTTAGAGAAGCAATCCAAATAATTAAATTCTAGTGAAATAAAAATAATCATGTTCTCCATACTTCTTTGGGATGTGTACATAAGAATTTAATGAAAGAATCATTAAGAACTTCACTGGTTAAACTTACAACCATTACAAGTTTAAATTTTTCTTTTAAATTTATTGAAACTATTTGAGCAAATACTTTGTTATGTTTATAAAAAAATTTATATCTACAGTGTGAGAAAATGAAGCCATATTCAACTATGACAATAGATATACATTGGTATTGTTAATAATAGCAGACTTTGTGAAGAACTCTGACAAGTGTTGAAATGATACATGGATTCCAGCTTGTCTGCATTCACTGAAAGCTTGATATGACAGTGTAGTAACGTGTTCAAAGATAAGCATTTCTTGGATTGGCAAAGATGGCAGTAAAGAAATAGAGCCATTGAGATATCTGTTAAATATTTATTTGGAAATGTAAGAACCCTGGAAACTATACAATTTCCGAGGAATTGCTTTCAAATTTTCATTCTTCCATCACTTAGTATAAAATATATCACAGCAGAACAATATTTTAGGTTTTCTTAGCCCTCTGAAATTATTCACCCACCTTTTTTTTTTAAATCTCCCATTTCATAAAGCACAATGCCCATTAACTTTTCCCCCCAGATCCCTCATTTCTACAATAATCTGTATTCTTGACAGACACCAACTACTGGGGACTTTGTGTTAATAGGCACCTGACATCATTTTCATAAATTTCTTTTGACACTACCTTTTAATCAACAGGATAAAGATTGAATAAGCCTGTCGGATGTTTCAACAAAATAAAAAGGAATATATTATAAACCCACAAAAGTACATTGATTGTGTCTACAAAGATATATAATTAAAAAGTATAAATCAAGGACTGCTATTTTACACTTGACTTCAGTTATTTTGAACACTTATGGTCTAGTTGTGCTCATTGTTAAGGGTATGATTTTATGTGTTTAGAGTAAATCTTCTGTAAGCAATTTTATAGTTTAATGAAAATAATTATAGTTTGAGTAGTATGAAGTGTATCTGATTCTACTTTCCTAAAGTAAGCTGTGATATAAATTATCATGATTTATTATGGTTATTCTTGTGGTTATGTTTGGAGTGGATTTTAGCAAGTAATGATGATTCTAAAATTGCAAAGAATAACAGTTCAAGCTATTTTTCCTCTGATTTCATCTTTAATTTCTTTATAAAATTGATACAATTTCCACTGTGGTACAGTATGTGCTACTGTGAAGATGGCATTATTGTGCTGTCAATTTGACAGCTTACTTTAATCTACACCATTTGGTGAAAGAATACACTTTTAAATCTTTTTTAATATATCATATGCCACTGTTGCTGCTTGTTCTTCATTTTTTTTAAGCCTATCAAATAGAAATGATGTGATTTAATGCAAAGCCAGGAGTTTCCATACTTAAACTGTTTACAGTGACTTCAACTAGAGTCTTCCTTTTGGGTATATTTTTAATTTCTGATCAAAAATAAAAATATGGTGTGTGTGTTTGTATATGTGTGTCTCTCTGTGTGTGTTTGTGTATTAAAGTGAAGGTATTTGCAGGTATATCCATAATTTCCATACAGATGAAGGAATTTGAGTCCACTTTGAGCTATATTCAGAATTATGTTAGGATTCCATGGGCTGCTAGGTTAGTCGACTAGAAGCAAGGTTGAAATAACTCTTTGCACTGAGTAGAGAATTCCATTAGAAAAATCATGGATTCTTCTATACTTCAAATGTTTTTATTCCACTGTTTCTGTCATTCTTCCACTCAACACTTACTGAGAACCAACCAGATGTCAGGCTCTGAGCTGGACAGGATGCAAATGACCATGCCCAGACAGAAGATGAACAACTAGGCTGAGGGTGACACCAGAATGTAGCAAGTGCTCTCCTGGGGCACAGAGAAGTGACAGGATGCTCCACCATATGCTTACAGCCTAAGGCCACAAACCAAGTCTGTCTTAAATTGACTGAATTTCCAAAGGAGCAAACACTAAGTAAAAAGTGTTTTCAGATAAGAAAACTTGCAGTATTGTTACCGCTGGGGTGATGAGTCCTTGCTTCCCCAACGTTGAAGAATAACACCAGAGAAGCATGGCGAGGCAAGGTCAGGGTGGAAAGTAGAAGTTTATTAAAGGACAGCAGAAAAGACTTCTCCCAGAGGAAGAGGGGACCCAAGAAGTGGAATCAAGAGGTGAAATCAGTGGAAGTGCAGTTGTTTCCCCTTTTTATAGTTCTTTCAGTGATGGAATGTAGGTAGGAATGCCCGAAGGGTGGGGCACAGGTGGGACAAAAAAGTAATCTTCATTAACATTTCTTTGGGATGGACTCTGGGTCTTGGGCTTTTCTGGGACTTCTTTAACATTCCAGGAGTTCTGCTTTTCCCAGAATTCATTCTTAACATGGCTTCCATTTTGGATCTTACTCGATATTAGACCCGTTTTACCTAACTGCACTGACTACCTAACTTTAAATCTGGCTTCAGTATCACTCCTCATTGTCACTTGGAGAATATTTTGCCCTTTGAATTTCATTGCTAGTGAAAAAAAAAATTGTTTATATTGTCTTAAGGTTAAGGAAATTTTATAGGTCTTTTGGACATTTCCCTCCAGTTTTTCCTAAAGTTGACACTGAACAGGAAATGAGAACTTCAATGACTGATCCTTAAGGACTTATCCAATGGTCTTTCAAGGAATCACCTTGTTAAAGAAATCAGATCATCTTTACAGAGGTGTGTCTTAGCTTACTGTGATCATCCCATTCGTGACAAACGTATAAAAGCTATGGGCACAGGTCTAAAAGACTTCTCAACTACTTAGGGAAAAAAAAAAAACGTTATTTTCTTCTCACTCATAGTTCATTTACAATAGGAAAATTATTTTTTTAAATTGATTTCTTGCTATGACTTCAATATGATTTGAGTGGATTTCACAAGGTTTCTTGTGTTGAGGCAAAGTACAAAGAGGTGGAAACTTAACCAACTAAGGTGTTTAGAAGTGGGCCCTTTGGGAGGTGATTAGGATTACGTAAAGTCATCAGGGTGGAGCCCCCATGATGGAATACTGATGGATTAATAAGAAGGGAAAGAGAACATAAGAGATTTCACATGTGCTCCCTGCCTACTGCTATGTGATACCCCACACCACCTCAGCAAAAAGGTCATCACAAGATGTGAACTTTCGGACCTGTGGAACTGTGAGTGCAATAAGCCATTTTTTCCTAATAAACCTCTTTTTCAAATATACCTACCCATCTTCAGGTATTTTGTTATGAAGCACAGACTATTACATTTTCAAAAATTAAGACATATCAAGACATTTGCTCTTTCTTTCAGTTGTTTTTATCTGCCACTAATATTTTAGCTAGGAATAGCATTCACTGGAATTTTGATGCTTAGCAACTGTATGAATTTAAGTTTGAAATTACAGAGACCTGCCTTCAATTCAGGCCCCATTACTTTTACCTGATGTATGATTCTAATTAAGTTATTTAACATTTGAGGCTTCTGATTCCTCATTTGTAAAATAGAGGCAATATTTTTTTTTTATCCTAAAGGATTGTTAGGAGCACTAATTATCTATTTAGGTGCCTAGAAATTGCTCAATAAAAGATGAGCTATCTGAGATATTAACATGTCATTCATAATATTTGATGCCATTGGTTACCAAGTACTGAACAGGGGATAGAAAAAAGTCATTTTCTAGGTAAGTCATGGCCCAGGCAGGTCTATTTAACAAATTATATGCCAGAAGGGAAACAATTTAATACTGTTTTTATTTTGCTACATCAACATTCTTTGATTACCAATATTATCAGTTTTGCTACCATTATTACCTTGATTAACTGCACATAGGAAATGATAATGACATCATTAGGATTGTCTGG
This sequence comes from Ictidomys tridecemlineatus, assembly GCF_052094955.1. NCBI lineage: Eukaryota > Metazoa > Chordata > Mammalia > Rodentia > Sciuridae > Ictidomys > Ictidomys tridecemlineatus. The sequence continues at coordinate 116,803,015 of NC_135483.1, read as the reverse complement.
GAAGCTTTTAAGTAACTCAGATTTCTGGGTCCTATCACAAATCTACAGGCCAAATATTTCTGTGGCAAAGCCAATAAATCTACCTTTTAAATTGGTCTCCAGGTAACTCCAATAAGCAACTATGTTTAGGAAATGGCATTAAATGACCCAAGTCAAGGTTAAGCACAGTGAGTCAAGTAATACCTTCCTGTTTAACCTAGTTCTAAGACTTCAGTACAAAAGACTGACCTTGATCTAACTGAAGAGCAATTAACTACTATCTGTCTTTATTCATCCATATAAAAAAGGGCAGTGAAAGATAACACTGGGTCAGTTAAGCACCCTTTTCACAATGTTCCTCTTAATGTGCTATTTTTATGTCAATTTGCCATCATCTAAAACTTTAGAACCATTTCTTTAAAAAAAAAAAAAAAAAAAGGGAAGATGTAGAATTTAAAACTTCAGACCAGAGGTTCTCTCTCTTATTTACACACTGCTACCATGTGGACAGTTTTTACAATACCAATACCAGGGGCCTTTGTCCACTGTTTCCCTTTAATTCCTCTGGGTGCTGTCAGGGCATCCAGATGTTTAAAGATCTCTCCTATTGTGAGTTGGGGGGCCAGGAGAATCCCTGCTCTTATGACTGGGCTCACTTTGAGAATGATCAGCTTCAAGGTTTTGTATTCATTGGAATCCCTCTTGCAGTTTCCAACTCTGCTGGTCCTTGGATCACAAAGGAACATCTCAAACACTTAGTGTCAGGGGGCAAGTATTATTTAAAGCTCCCCCAAGGTTGCTTTAATAATCATGATAATAATATTTACCATATCTAATATCCATCGAACAATTATGAACTGGCAAAAATTCTAATCCCGCTGCAGGTAGTCATCAATTTACTATTCACTAAAAACCAGTAGCAAAGTCAGGCACGTTGGCACATACCTGTAATCCCAGCTGTAAAGTCCTTGCTTAGCATCTGGATGGCCATCTTAAGTAACAGCCACCATTTTTTTTTTTTTTTAAAGAGAGAGTGAGAGAGGAAAGAGAGAGAGAGAATTTTTAATATTTATTTTTTAGTTCTCGGCGGACACAACATCTTTGTTGGTATGTGGTGCTGAGGATCGAACCCTGGCCACACGCATGCCAGGCGAGCATGCTACCACTTGAGCCACATCCACCATTTTTAAGAAAAAGTTTCCCTTTCCCGCCCAAGGTCCTTTCTGAGAATGGCTCACCACTTCCTCATACCAACCCAACCCTTAACCACCACATTAGGACCCACCCTGCTCTAATCCCTGAACCTGTCCCATAAAAGTCCCAGAACCCAAGCCTGTTTTGCCTCTCACTCCTACAGACAGACAGCCTTTAATTGTCAGCTCTGACAAATAAACTCTTATGTGTGTCTCTGCCTGGTCTCCGTCTTTCATTTCTTGCTCACCCATCTACCAGTTCCTCGCTTTCCTTTCACCAGCTGCTTGAGGGCTGAGGGAGGACAATTTCAAATTTAAGGTCAAAGTGTGATCTTAATTCATTTCATTTTTTTTCAGCAACCCTATGAGTTAGATGCACGCTATCATCATTTTATTGGTGAGGAAATCCACAAAGAAGAAAACAATTGCTTGAAGAGAATTTAAAAACCACCATAATTAAATGTTATGGATAGCTATTGATTAATCACACTAGCCATAAAACACCTATTTAATCTACAAATTAGAACATATTGCACTGTCAATCCCTCTTCCTACAGTCTATACTCTTCTTGGCTATGGAAACCAAGCATTAACAGTCAGTCCTGGCTATTTTCTAGATCAGCTTTTTTATTGCTTCTCTTTACCTTTCTGATTTGGTACTTTCTCCCCTGCCCCCATATTTATATGGCCTCTGGAATTGAACTTGTTGATACAACAATTACAATCCATCAGTTTCTTTGAGTATGTGTGGTCCAGCTTTAAAAACTTGTCAATCTCTCTCTTTGGACATGCTGGTATATCATAGACTAGGAGACCTTTCTCTTGGACCAATGGGCTGGACCATCAATCATTCCAAGCATAGTTATGTTCAGAAACAGCAGCACTTAACATTGTTTGTTGAGTGAATTCACGCAATTATGAAGCCAGGAAAGCATGTCTCCTGAGTTTCAGCAACTAGCAAGCTTGTACACTTTTCTGTACTATGCTATCTATGTAGCATGTTCTCTTGGAGTTTTTACATTCTTCCCAAATAAAAGCAATATTTTATTACATGTGAGTTTATATTGCTCCAAGGAAAGCAACTGAGAAGAACAATTTAAAGGATAAAAGATTTGGGATCACAGTTTCAAAAAATCCAGTCCATGGTCAGATGACTATAAGACAGAAACATCAAAGGGGAAGGGCCCAGTGGAAGAAAACTTCCCAGGTAATGACAGCTAGGAAACAGAAAAAGAGGGGAGGGGGGAGAGACCAAGGACAGATATAGTCCCTAAATCACACCCTCAGTAACCTACTTCCTCCAGCCATATGCCAACTGCCTACACTATAATCCATTCAAGTCATAAATCCATCAAATGGATTAATCCACAGGTGAGACTGTAAGGGTCTGGCGGAGCACCGGAGAAAGACACCACACAAGAGACTGGCTCCATGCAATTGGCAAAAGCGGATTTATTGGGGATCCATTCCAGCGCGCTGGGGCTCCGTGCTCACTCAAGAAGGGAGAGCAGCCCAGAGCCCAGAGCAGAGGTCAAGCAGAGCTTAAGTACACTTTCTGGAGAGGGTGGTGGGCTTTGCATACATCAGAACAAATCATCATGAGGTGCAGGGAAATTGAACAACAACTCTGAGACATGATTAGCACATTCATTGGTGGGAACAGGTCGGGCGGGGGTGATTGGTCACTCCTAAGCGGGTTACACATTCAAACTGATTGGTTGGGGCCCTGTGACAAACTGCACAGGGCCCTAGGCTAAATGGCCAGTAGGGCGTTGTCTTAACTATCTCAGGAATCTGGGTGTAGCAGAGGAACTTTGGGATGCCCCGGTCTTTACATTTTAATTTTGCAGTTTAGAATCAGCTTAGAAATTTTACCCTTACAAGACTATAGTTGAAGGGAAAATGAGGAACAAGAGACAGGTAAGTGAGAAATGAAAGATGGAGACCAGGCAGAGATACACATGAGAGTTTATTTGTCAGAGCTGACAAATGCCATCTCTCTATAGAGCAGAGAGAGGGGCGAAACTGGCTTGGGTGCCAGGACTTTTATGGGGCAGGCTCAGAAATCAGAGCCCAGTGGGCCCTAATGCTGGTGGTTAGGGGTTGGGTTTGTATGAGGGAGTAGTGAGCCTTTCCCAGAAATGCCCTTGAGTGGGAAAGGGAAATGTTTTTCCTTAAAATGGCAGCTGTCACTTGAGATGGCCATTCAGATGCTAAGCCAGGACCTTATAAGAGTCCTCAGGATCTAATCATTTCCTAAAGTCCCATCTCTGAAAACTTGCCCCATTAAGGACAATGCTTTCAACATATGGGCTTTGGAGGGAACATTGCAGATCTAAACCATTATACTGCACAATCAAAAGTTAATGCTTGTGTCAGTAGGAGCATTTTCTCAGAATTTCTGGCCATTTTAGCTACAATGATCACTAGGAATCAATAACAGTACTCCTAAGTACTACTTTTGTACTCTCAAGAACCCTAACATTATGTTCTCCAATACAGTAGACACTGGCCACATGGAGAAATTGATATGTGACTAGTCTGAAATGAGCTATGTTGTTAATGAAAGTATACACTGAACTTCAAAGAGTTTCCTATGCTTATATATGAATATACACCACCAGTGAAACTCCACATCATGTACAGTCACAGGGAATCCTAATTAGATTAAGTATTCTCCAAGTATATATGTCAAAAATACATTCTACCATCATGTATATCTAAAAAGAATAAATAAAAAAAATTAAAAGATCAAAAAATCAAGAGAAATAAAATTTAAAAATGTAAACGACTTTATTAATATTTGTTATTATATTTTGAAAAAAATGGGTACATTCAGTAAAATGCATTATTGAAATCAATTTCACCTGATTTCTTTTACTCTTTTGAATGTATCCAGAAAATTTAAATTATATTATGTTTGCATTTGTGGCTCCCATATGTCTAGTAAAAAACTTTTCTTTGAAATCTCAATGACCCTTTAGACAGCTTCAGAGTTTTCACAGTGCATCTTATTAGCTTAGTGACCTTATACAGGTTACCTAGTTTCTCTAGTCCTCTGTTACCTAATCTGCCCGGTACTACTATTTTCTAAGCTTTCTGTAAGAATTGCATGCTTTCATATTCCCAGTAATGAACTATATTTCTCAATGATCTTTTTATCACAACAACACCCTCACTCACTGAAACCCAGATGCAGTCACAACCCAGAGATGATTGATAATGTCACCATTCCTTCTCTTCAGAAAAAAAGACAACTCACCCTAACTGAAAATGCATTTGAAATTTTTAATCTTTCTACTTTTCCTACCCTTTTAATATAGAGATCATTTACATATTCCTCCAAACATGAAAATTGGATATATTCCAGTTTACTCAAATTGCCATTTAATCAATAGCCAATGATCAGATGACTAAACCAAAATGATGGAAACAAGTATGTTGAGAAAGTATAGATTAAACTGAAATCAATTGATCAATTAAGTACTTTCAGCATCTTTATGCAGTAGCATTTCAAATAAGCCAATAAAAAACAAATAAATTAACACTCTAAAATTAGTAAATTCACATTCAAAATAAACTTTTAGGATTGTATACTATTTTATGTTCTCTTTACGACATCAAAAATGTCATTTTTTATCTGTTGACAGGACTAATTTTAGGATAAACTATAGTTAAGCACCTGACAATAATAACTTAAATATATTTATGATCTTATTCATGTGGTGATTTTCTCTTCACCAGAAGTCTTCTCATCTGTATTACTCTAAGGAAAATTTCATACTTTTTGATAAGTGCTGTCAGTTATGATGTTTGATATTAAAATCTGGGAAGAAAATGTGTGATATTTTGCATTTTTATAGGTTTGTTCACATCAACAGGAAAATTAAATTACCATAAGCACACATACATGCTAAAAATTTATTTAGGAAACACCTGGAAAATAGAACCCATATGTCCATACTCTTTAAAATGGACTCCAGTTAATTACCCATTAGTAGCAAAATTTTGACTTTTGTTCCAATGTTACATTAAGTGAAAAATGGGGCACATGGCAGTATAGTATAGATGTTAAAAAAACAGAGACTTATTCTTTATACTTTTAAAAATTATGACATTTATTGCTTAAGGAGATGATGAGAAGTGAATACCTCCACATTCGAATCCCTTGTAGGTTGTAGCATCCTAATTCCTTTATTCTGGTACTTGCTATAATGTGTGTTCATGTGGTAGGGAACTGAATTAATTGACATTGCTTTGTAGTGAAACAATTGCAAGGCTATTCAGCTAATACAGTTATCTCTATGTATTTATTGGAGATGGTCTCTGTGTTTCATTCAGTTGCAGGCAGTTATTATGGGAACAATAATTTAATGTACAAAACCTCCCTATTTAAATAAAAATGCACTAATTTGACCTTTCTTTTTTAAAGACATCTATGAACTTTTCAGGAGTTGTAGTTTGATAAACAATGCATGGCTATATGGTTTGCATATGGTTGAAGAGTGAAGAAAAAAATCCCCTTTCTAGTGCAAAACTCAAGATGTTAAATGAGCTTAAAATACAAAGCCACTACTAGATTACTGACCAAAGGAAAAAACTGACAAAAAAAAAAGCTCTCTTTCAGTATTCTCCCAACAAAGGTAAATTGAGAGGGGTGTATGAGTACATATGATAGTTCAGAGCTTTCAAATAATAAAGGAACAGATCCAGTTTTTTTTTTCTGTATTAAAGAATGTGATTAATACTACTGAAAGCACATTGGGTACCTCTGTATTGCCTGATATCAATCATGAAATACCCAAAGACTCCAAAGACTCTTCTAGCAGTACTTTCAACCCATAAGAAACTATCAAGTAATGGGCTTTCCTGAGAGAACCTGTCCTCATGTGATTTCCAACTTTGTCTCAATACCTAACAGATCTGAATGCTTATAGGATCTGATCCAAACTGCCAAGAGCTCTGAATTCTGCCCATCTGTCACTAGGTGATTGGTTCAAGACAATACTGAAACAAAGAACAAGAGACAAAATCAGCTGGAAATATTTTTCAACTTTCTATTCCTATATTCACTGTCTATTGGACAGCCAGTTAGATACTTGCAAACTGATTTCAAGTTGAATCTCAAGTTTCAAGTGAATTCCCTTCCCTCAGAAATTAGTTACAAAAAATATAGTTTGAGCTCCTTTTAGGTTACTCATTCATCTCCTCTTTTCTGTCTTCTCCTACCTTACCTTTGCCCCTCCCCTTACATTTTCTCTGAGCCAGTGCCCTTGGTGTAAAAGAGATGCCAGAATGAACACACAAAATATACAGGATACAAGATATTTACCTATTTAGACTGTTTGGTTGAAGGAAAAGATAGGGAACTTACATGAAATTTAAACCAGGTTTTGCATGAAGTATGCCATTTATATTTTCAGAATTAAAGGACTTCTTTATTATAATGCTCTTTTATTTCACCTTGTGTCATTAAAATATAGGACATTGGCAGTAAAACTAAAAGTAAATATGCACATATTTTTATCCATGCAGGGAAGCTATAAATCTCCCTCACTGATAACAGCTGTACTACAGTTATCATTTGAATAGTGCAGCTGCCACAACAATATCAAATTTTATAGTTAAAAAGCAGTCAAAACTTTAATGCTACAGTGGAGGTAGATATATATTGCACTATAAATAAGCATTGACTAATGAAGAAATGAAGAATGTTTATTTTTTTTCTTAGACATACCACTGAATACCATATATCTCATGCACTGTAATCTGTCATGATAGAACTCATTATACTTGGGTATCTATAATACAAAACTCTGACTTATACAATTAAGCTGGCTTTCATTGAGACACATGGGAACTTGAAAACCCCTGGCTTGAGAAGAAAACTACCTCTATTTCAAAAAATAAATAAATAAAAGCATTCCACTTCCTGCTTCAGAATATTGCCTAATGGAACTTTGGAAGGATTTGGTGCTGTTTTCTTCCATATATTTTTAAACTTGTGGGTTTGATTGGCAAAAGTGAGAGTTATGTGCAATTTGGGGAAACTCAAGTTGGCCAATGTTTAAACCTAAAATGACTGGCTCCAAAGCATGCTTATTCAGAGCCATGCGATCCCCAGCTAAAGATGGCATCAGGAGGATTCTCCCACTTTTCCCTCAAGGCTCTGTGGGATGTGGTTTCTGGGCTGGACACTAAGTTGCCAATATAAAAGCTTAGCTTTCTACACACATTTTGAAAAAGCCGGCTTCCAGCTTCATAAAAGGACTGTGGATAAATATACAAACAAAAAAAAAGTGAAACATTTTTAGGTAAATTTTTGAAGTCAGTGTTATTTCTATTTTCATTTGTTAGTTAATATTAAAGTTTAAGTAACATATAAAACAATGTGCTTCTACTTCCCATTTTTGGGATCCTTTCATCAGTGAGTAATGAGATTCCACTAACGGAGACCCCACACCCGAGAATGCATTTTACATGTGTGTACGGGTGCATGTCATATCTTGCTTAGCCAGAAATCATGTGGCAATACTGAAGTGGCATTCTTCCTTTGTGCCATAGTTGGTGCATTTGAGATTGGGGAAGACACTTGCAGTATAGTACCCGTGACATGTAGCTTGAAACTTTCGCTTGTGACATCATTGTCTAAGATATAGACTGATCAGCTCCACTGGTGATGGAACTTTGTCTAATGGAAAAAATGTAGGACCTACAACAAACTCACTATAAGTGAAGTTTTATTTCTGGGTAGTTGTCAATTCACCATTGAGATATATAGGGTTAAGAAAACCATGCGGAAACAAAACATTGCATAAATTCATTTAATACATCAGATCCCTTCAGTACCATCTGTCCAAAGGAAGCAACTAGAAATGTCAATCACATTGGGTACATTGCAGTAAAAACAATTAGTAAGTTGGTCTAATTTCAAGTTCAATCATTGTTCATTTATATCCTCAAGGAATGTTTATTAGAACATTGAACAAAAGTCATTTTAACAAATATTTTGAAGTTCTCACAGGTTCAGATTCCAAATATATAAGTATTGTATAATCATTGTTTCAGTCAGCTTTTTGTCAGGATTACCAAAAAAGCCAATAAGAAAAGTTAGAGAAGGTAAAGTTTGTTTGGTTCACAGTTTCAGAGGTCTCAGTCCATAGATGAGACCTGACTCCCTACCTCGGACCAAGGTGGGGCAGAACATCATGGCAGAAGAGCATGGCAAAGGAAAGCAGCTCAGGAAATGGCAAACAAGAAGTAGAAAGAGCTCCACTCACCAGGAACAAAGTATAAACCCTGAAGCCATAGGCCCAGTGAACCTCTCTTCTCTAGCCACACTGGCCTACAAACTACCCAGTTAATCCATTCGAGTGGATCAATGCACTGATTAGGTTAAGACTCTCATAATCCCATCATTTCACCTCTAGGCTTTTTGCATTGTCTCACCTGAGCTTTTGGAGGACAGCATAACATTCATCTATATATAAATAATGTACAGAGTTTCCTCAAATCATACAAGAGATATAAAAGATATTTACATATTCATTCATAATGAAAGAAAGTGTCAAAAGTACAAAGTGCTCCACTGGGGTTGTGGCTCAGTGGTAGAGTGCTTGCCTAGCAAGTGTGGGGCCCTAGGTTCGATCCTCAGCACCACATAAAAATTAAAAAAAAAAAGGTATTGTGTCCAACTACAATTAAAAAATAAATATTACAAAAAGTGCAAAGTACTGCTGATTCTCAGGGAAGAAATGATTGATTTAAAGAACATCAGGTCATTTTAATAGCAGTGTCAATAAGCTCTCACTTGTTTGTCATTACCACCATATGAAGGGAAATTATATATTCCCCATTTTGGAAATGGAAAATTGAGGGTCATTTTTAGCACTTGAAATATGGAAGGACTTGAAGATAAATGGGTATTCAATAAAGAGATTGTGGATGTGTTTCATTCATAGAGATAATCATGAACAGAGGACCAAAATCATCAAAACATCCAGCATGTTTGAGCATAAATGAAAGGTTTTGTGCCTGGTGCATAGGAGATGTTACACTACAGAGAGAAAAGAAAAGGACAAAGGTAACAAGGTAAGCCCCAGACTGACTTTTATCTGTTGATACATTTGAAAGCGGAGACACTGTGTCAAGAGAAAAATAACTGATTTGGGAGGAGGAAGAATGGTGTCAGGAAATATAATTTGATGAATTGCAAAATATGTTTGCTTCTCCTGTTTTGTTCCTGAGCAGTGTTGCTACTGTGTTTCAATTGAACTCTTTAAGAAATGAGCCATTTGAAAAAGAAATATTTTTTTACTTGTATGTATATGTGTATTATTTACACACATACATACATACATACATATGCATATCTATTATCTTAATTCTGGGATGGGGGGTGGCCCTTCTTTGAGCCAGAGCATTCTGTCCCACAGAGCAGAATAGATAAATGACCGTGAGTGTCTCTGTGCCGTCCTAAGATAATAAGCACCTTTGAAGGACCATTCATTTTTTGAAGCCCCAGAGGGACCATGTACTGCCTAGAGACAATAATATCCCCACATATCCCCAGGATACCTGGGAGAATATGACAAACTTTGCAAAAATATTGTTGAGAGTTTTAGATAAAAAGGAGCAATAAACAACAAATCTACAGAGAGAAGTGCTCTGTGCAATCTCCTAAGCAAGACTGGGTACAGGAAGATGTTTGCTCTCTGTATTTTGGTAATTTAATAGTCAATGGGATCTTAATTCTGAAATCAGTCTGACGTTCCATGGACCAAAATGACCATGTAGAAACAACCTTAGAGCTTCTGTGGAGATAAGAATGAGGAGAGAAGGCTCTGTGTTGTGAGGAGTGAGAGTTGGGAGGGTGGGGGACAGGGAGCCATTCCCCAACAGCATAACCTAGTAAATCATCTAGTTGTGAAAATAAAAAGAACTTACCCCCAGTGTCAGAGAGCTAGATGTGATAAATAATTCCATTCCCCAACTTGCTTTTATGAGACACATCATGGCATGGCAGCAAATACATCCAATAACTACTGCCAGATAGTGACAAATCTCGGATTCCTTTTGTCACATTACAGTCTAAGTTGCTAGTTTCATATTTACAAGCAAATTGTTACCTCCAAATATGAAACACTGGCATTTAGAGAAATACAGAAATTACTCACTTCCCTGGAATTCTGCATGACAAATTAGTACTATGCTTTAACTCTAATAAATGTAACTGTAACAGAGTTTTCATAAACATTCTTGAGATGTTATTCTGGAGTAGCTTTATTTTGGCACCCTACTTTTCCTGCTCAAACAAATGAAAAGGTTGGCTGATATTGTCAAAATACAGCCCTTCTGGTGATCCAAGAGCCATTTATTAAAATAATGTATTGATGTAGTGTCATAAAACACAAAATCATATTTCTGTGGGAAAGCCCTATTACCCAAAGTCAAGATTATTTTATTTTAACAGAAAAAAATTATTACAATTGTGGATTATGAAAGTAATATGATGTTGTTTTGACCTTGGCCCTTCAGAGGCAAACCAGGCAGTTTTTAATACACTGTAATATGTTATGTAAGGGAGATATTTGTATAATTAGCAAGGCTTATCTTTGTAGAAATGTATTAACTGAAAGTAGATTCTGGATCTCTTTGGATTCAAAATAACTAACTTAATAAAAATCCTTACATGATATCTCTAGTTGTAGATCGACTTTAACTAGCACATAGCAAAGTGTGACAACCAAACACACACACACACACACACACACACACTTGGACTCCTCCTGCAGGCCCAGAGCTCTCCAGAGCTGACCATTTTCCTGACATCGTCTTAATCTTGTCCTTTGTCACAGCATTGCACTTTTTACTCTAAAGGTTTCTGCACTAAAAAGTGGGGAGGTGAAGCCACAGTTCAATTCAATTTATTTTTATATTGCCTCTCATACAAAGTCTCTCAAAACACTTTACAGTAAGAGATAAAATAATCATATAACACTTGCCCATACTCAGAACAACCACGATCACCCAGACAGCAAAGGGGTGCAGATGTGCGCAGTCATGGGTCAAAGTCCCCAATGAGGCACCCCTCGTTTAGAAGCCATATAAATGAACATTTCAGCAGAGTGACGTGGTCATATAATATTACTCACAGAGCCCTGCCTTCTCAAGGGACAAGTGAGAGGCTTCATTTTTCTATTCAAATAAAGCCTTCTCTCTCTCATAAACCTGTGGTGATCTCAACTGATGACGAGTTTCCTCTCATATGCAAAACTAAAGAGCAAAAGCACAGGAACACGTTTTCTTTCTATTGTTGCCAATTACTTAATCACATATGATTTATGGCTTCCTGGAAAGCAGCTATACAGGGGCACCTCTTTTCATTGTCTGTATTCCATATTTTGGCCCCAAGAGGTACAGGAGAAAGGCTGATGGAAAGACTAAAGTAGATGGTATTTCTTTAGTCAACCTATAGTGTAGAAAAAGAAAAAAGAAAAAAAAAGAACAATGCTTACACTTGGAAATTGAAAACTCACAGTGAATCAATGGCACTCTATGGTAGGAAGAAGGAATAAGGATAGGGGCTAAGGGAGAAAGAATTTTTTCTAGATAAAAGCAGCCCAAATTAAACAATAATTCCCACAAAAAAAATAAAGAGAAACTAATGGATAGAAAGCATTATGAGGAAGCCAACCCTGTAAAAGGGAAATTAGGTAAGAAAATTGTAGGGAATTTGATGTAAGGAAATTGAAGATGTTACTGTTCTCTGAGTGTGATAGAGTTATCCAGTATAAGCAGAAAGTATAGTCAGCATTTGAAAGCTCCTATGTTTGCAAATATTGTTCTTTTACAGAACAAATATCAATTCAAAATGATTAAGCCCCAGAGAAAGTAATTCTTGATAAAGAAGTTTCCCTTTCATCCCGAATCCACTCTCATCACATAGTTTTTCAACTATGGAGACAAAACCTTCTTTGTCCAAAGACATATTTTTATTCAAAAAAACTCAAAAATTGAAATTAACCCATGGACTAGAAAAAATCATGCTATTCCTATCAGTCAATAGTCCACATGCATTTATTTGGGAAGCATGTTTGTAGAAAGAGGTGAACCTTTTTTCCATTTAATCCTCAACTCTCTGCATCAAGCCACATCTTCATAATACATAACAACAAACTGGAATGTATTGTAACTCATTTTTTGACCTTTTAATATTTCTGTCACTGATTGTCAGAGTTGAGAACTACTCTCTATCCTGAGGTGATGGATTATTTAATTAACCATTGACCTTTTCCCAACATTTGTTGACAATGAGCACAGTCCCATGAAACTGCCCGCTTTGGATATTGGTCAATTCTATGTTGTTTATCAATCAGACAATACCAGTTTTGGAACTTAGATCAAATAACTAGAATTACTATGCCATTTATTTGCCTAAACCTAATTTTCAAATGAATTCCTGTATGTTTTCTTTTTAATTATCTATCAGAGAAGAGCAATGAGTATTGCACCTTTTAAAAAATGAATTCTGTGTCAAATGCATGTCTAATGGAAATTAAATAAGTCAACTTGTAGGAAAAAAATCACATTATCTATTTAAAAATATTTTAGAAAAAAAATTTCAGCAACCAGTTACCAATGCCACAAATGTCTCTAGGCCCCCAGTTGAATCCATTTTTTTCTAAAGGATAAGATCCTCTGGAGGCAGAACCTTTTGACGTGCTCTTCTAAACTTTGTAAGTTTCATTTATCAGTTTCATTTATTCTGTATTTTTCCCAAGGTCAGAAAAATTGTACTAGACTTTAGCTAATTATATAGTAAACATAGAAACTTCTATTTGCATGACTGACTGTTTCTGTATTTGTGGTAAATTACAGCATCTGTACCTCTCCCCCGGTAGTCTATCACTTACCCACATTTTTAGAAAGACTTTCTATCTTCAGTGTGGAGTGAGGTGTAGAGAGATGTGAGTGGGGATTCCACTGAGAAGGTGCCAGTTCTGCATATTTTTCTGCTCCAACATCAAGTAATGTGGTGTTTTAGGGAAGGTGGAATACTTTCAGAGCATCCGTTATTGCTTCTGTCAGCATTATTGCTGTGTGTTTGGTTCCCAAACATATTATTTAAAGGGATTTGGAACCAGGCAGTTTTGAGCTGAGGGCCTTGATTCTTTTCTTTTCTGGGTGATGCTGTGCACATCATTTATCTTTGTGGTGCCTCTATTTCCTCATCTATAAAATGGAAAGGAACATACTCTTTGTCTTGCTGTGAAAATTGAGTGAGATAATACATGCAGAATATCTGACAGTAAAAAATCTATTAAAATGAAGCTCTTTTAATATAGCAGTGAATTTTCCAGTTAATCATATGGACATGACTATTATCTCTGCAGAGTTGAATACAACATATTAGAGATGTTTCAGCAACAACTAAAGTCCATTTCTATTTCCCTGGAGTGTACAGTGTTTAAAGACTTGACATAATGGAAGTATATTGTCTTCATTAATTTATGTTAATTTTTAATGTTAGTGTGGCAGTATAGTATAAGATATACAGAAGCTTATGTGTCTCTTTGTGTACACATATACTCAAATAAATGCATATGCATAGATATTGCAGGGTAAACAGTTTTGACCCCAAGAAAACAGATCTTCATTAAAGCCCTAATGTAGGGCATAATATTAAGCATTAATTGTAAAAGTGTTAATTTTTTTGTTTGGCAAGAATAGAAAAAAAATCTTAAAAGATGTTTTTAAATTAGTAAAATATAGTGCATGTATTGATTATAATTTTATAAAAATACATCTGAAATTAGAGTAAAGAGCTTTACACTCTTTACACTTAGTTCATGGGAACAGGACACACAAGCTATACTTGTTTTTATGTGTATTTATTAACTACACACTGCTTTGAGATCTATCCATTTCCCTTCAAAGCAAAGGAGCTTGCCTTCCTTAGAATAGACCTATATGGGCATAGAATCAGATATCTAGATGGTTAAGTTGTACGTTTGATACATGGGGCGACGTTGATGTAATATTATGATGGATATCTATTAGCACGTATATCACCGAAACATAGACTCTCGAACATCTTTGACAAAGGCTGCCCTTTCGATGTCAGTGTCAATCCACACCAGAATCACAAGAATGAGCAAATGTGACAGCAGAGGGCTGTACCAATTATAGATGAAGGGATAGGATCCACTCCCTCCGTTTGATGTGATTTATTTGGCGGTCTTTCTGCATTTGTAGGCAGCAGATTGTAGCTGTTTATGAAGTGACAAATGGTACTCAATGACATTGAATGACTTCTCTAATCAATTTAACTTGTCTAAAAAGTGGTCATGAACTGTGGGGTTTGTCGAATGTCAAGGAATACAGACAAGATGGAACTTTTGCACTGAAAATATATAAATTCCACATACATACCTGAAAGAGGAAAAGCAAGACTAAATAAAGCTAGTATGTTTTAATGATATTGCTTTCCAAACAATATTATAAAAACCAATATTTTAAAAGCTTTTCATTTAGATTTTTTTCAAAAAGTAATTTTTTTTATTAATTCAAGAGAGAATTTTTTCTTGTCCAGTTTTATTTGGTGTCGGGGGGTGGGGGTGATAATAAACAGACAAAATTTTTACAAACTAGGCTTGTTAGTGAAATCATTGAAGCTGCTACTAGATAAAAAGCTTTTGGAGCTTAGTTTTCAAGATATTGAAAGGTTTTAATTAGTGTTTAGCCCTTTTAAATAGAACTATTTTGATAATAAGTAATTATCAATGAACTCATTGAATATATTATAATATTTTAAAATTATCTGCTATGGATGAGTTAGATCACACAACCAGAAGTTCATTCCCTTAAACAGTGCAGAAATATTTGCACTTTGAAAGTGACATGTATTTCAAACAGGGGTTTTGTCTCACATGTAAACCTCGTATAATGGAATAACATCACAGGCTGGGTTAACCTTACACAAGTGTATTTACATATTTATTTCAATTTATTAGACACAGGTACTATTTTACATACTTAATACAAACCACTACTGCTATAAGCCAAGAATGATTTTTTCCTATCTGTGTATTATTCAAATTTATTAAACAATATTTCACATTTGTTTGACACAATGTCAAACTCAGGTCTCCTAAAGAACTGCTGCAGCTTTGGAACTGTTATGCTTTCTTGGACTTTAATCATTTTTGGCAAGGCTCCATTTCCTGTCAGAAAGTGAAACAGCTTTGGAATGTCATTTTCACGAAAGAAAACAGAGAGAATCCGAGAGGAAGTTCTCCTCCACTCCAGATCCCCTAAGATACTCAAACACGCTCACAGGAGGGCTGGAATACATCAAACATTAGCAGAGGGAAAAGGACACAATTTTCCCACATTAAAATACATGGATAAAGTTGAACTTCTGCTAAAAATAGTTCCCATGACTAATCCTATTAAGTTTAAAAAATTGGGCAGTATCCTCCTTGAAGCAGAATTACTCTCTGCCATCCCACTCTGCTGTCCCCCCACCCCCAAGCACATCCAAAGCTAGCAGCCCCTCCATGTTAGGCCCTCATCTTTCCCTTTGTAATGACATTAGAGGAAAAGGGAGAAAAGAGATTGGAAGGGCCTTTTACCCACATCTCAGATATCAAAGGCAACCAAAATTAAGATATAAATATCAAAATTATCTCAGAATACCAAAAATTCTAAAGCACAATATACTGTCCTTAGGAGATCTGCAATGTTTTCCCACTCACTCTTGGACTCACTCAGTGTCCCCAGGGAGCCATGATATTGCAGAAAGCACACAAAGATTTCTCTAAGCTGTGCCACTTCGAGGCCTAAAAATGTTGGACGCACACATGGAAGAGCAAAATTAAAATCCTCTCCTCTTTTGGACTTGAAATGCCTGATCTCTGCCTCACATGACAACCATATTAACTGAATGTGGAGGAGGAAGGATGAAAAAGGGTCATTGAAAAAGACCAGCCAAACTGATAGGTTTTGAACCAAGTACATATGTCATTATCCAGAAGAGAGGAGGACATTGGAACTCTTCACAGCACTGCAGTTCACACCAGTAATCAATGCTACTTTGGTCTTTCAGAGGGGCAGATATGGGAATATAAAGGCGACTCTGCAGAAGGCATCATTAGGTACCATGATATTGGCATATGTTAGCTAAGTGATTAGCAATGGAGAGGTTCAGCTGCAGTGAAACCTAAACCCAGATGATGCCATTAACACACGGATCTAATGAACCCCATAGACCACATTAAAGCAGAGAAAGCAAAATGACAATAGGAGAATGGCTTTTAATGAAACCATCAATCCAAAAATGGAGGGGGGATAAATGTCATCTTAGGATCTTTTGTGGAACCACTGGACAATCACTAGGTTGAAACACTAGTTTGAAAGAACAGGTAGGTAGCCCACCCTTAATTGCGGTGACATATCTTAGAAATGATTTTTTTTTTTTTAGCAAAGTGTTCCATCTTTCTAGTTTTGCATTAGAATGCAGAAAGCTGATGGACCAGCTAATTTAGAGTTTCCCACATTGTCATTATAGTGTGCAATGCTTAAAGATCTTTCGTTAAAGATAGAAATGTACCTGTTTGAGCCAATCTATAATTCACAGGGTGGGTGTTTAAGCATTGGGTCTTATTCTGTATATTCTTCCTTGAGAACCTGTGACCTAGAACTCCATCAACATGTGGCTATGTCTGAAGCATTCTTCCATTTGCCTTGCATGAATTAAAAGTGCCAGCTTAATAGACACCAGAGCAATTGAGAGGGAAAGTTTTGAAGGTTACCAAAGGAAAGTAACTCTCTCAGGTTGACAAGCAGTAAGTACAGAGGGGAGTTAGGAATGTGGGAGCCACAACCGCACTGGCTGGTTTAACTCCCAGTTCTGCTACTTTGTAATTGAAAGCTGTAATTTCTGTGTCTATGTTGAGCCAGAAGAAAAAGAAAGAATATAAGGAGTTAAGATAGACAAGGAATGTTTGAAAGTAGCAAAAAGTGTTTTATTCTTCCTCTTCAGAGTATCAACCCTATAATTCCCACAATGCTGTACTTGACTTAGTTGGTGAGTTAGTGAGTTAGTTTTGGCTGTGGCCTTCTAAGGATATACATGGTTTGTCCTCTCCCTGAACCATCTGACAACAAATCTGAATCATTTTCCCCAGGGACCAGCTAGACCCAGAAGTCTCTATATTCAAACTTTCAGAAAATTTTTACAAAGTATGTACGTCAATAAACAGAATCATTAGCAAGGATAAACCATTAGTTTTTAAAGCAGGAACATTCTACATCTAGCAGTGTTGCAATTTTATATGCTATTTATGAAAGGCTCCGAGCAACGGGACCCAATCTCAGAGAACTTTAGAATTCTACTTAAAGAACCAAATTACAATCAATATTTTATTTTTAAAATTTAAAATAAATAAAGGAATCATCATTTTGTGACACAGAGGGTAGGCGTGGAACTCAGCCCACTTGAAATCAAAACCTCTCAGATTCCTATGAAAGTATAAACCTGTCTCCCTGGTCTCTGGGGTGGCTAGTGGCAATTCAGGTTCTGTTCTAATTTTATTTGACCACTGACTAACTGGGCAACTGCTTACTTTGTCTTTTAAAACTTCAAAACTTTCCCTCTCAGTTGTTCTGGTGTCTGTTAAGCTGCTTTGGTTTCTTTCATGTGAGATGAGGATAGTAAGTATGTGGGTCTCATAGGGTGTTGCAAAGACTAAATGAGAACATATGCACTAAGCCCTTGGAACTTTGTCTCACACACACACACTTCTCAGTAAACATTAGCCATTGCAACTTGTGCTAGATATTATTGCAGAGGTTTATCACGTCATGGGAAATTCTCTTCCTTTCAGATTTATAGCAAGCAATCCCTCTTTTCTTGGGCCTATATGTATCCTAGCTAATCTCTGGTACAAATTTAACCAGGAAGGTCTCTTTTCCTCAGATCTTCCCCAATTCCTCTGCATCAATAATGATTCTAAGTGTCCTTAAGAATTCACTAAAACTACCATCTTTTGTTCATCTCTGCTACTTGCTCTATCTTATCCTATTTCTCTTCTCTATGGGATTAATTTCTTTGCTCATCAACTGTGAACCTTGATGTTCCTAAATTCAACAGTCAGGCTTTGCAACCTAGGAGAAATTTTCCACAGTATAACCATGTCTGGTTATTGCCACCTGGGCCTACCAGTAGATGATTCCAACTGTACCCCTACTTTGCATGGTTGCTTTTGTGTTGGCTTCTTTATAAGCCCAGCACTGAGGTTTATACCCAGACTCTGAAGAATGCCTGTAGGGGGATAGTCACCAAAGAACAACTTGAACAAACAGCTTGCTGCAGCTCAAATGGTGAGGCATATAAAATGCATCATACATTAAATTTAATGTTGCCTCATTAGTCTTAATTAGATTCCTACATTACACCAAGATTATGGTTTCTCCCTGTTTATGTTTCTACTAATATCAAGTCTAACCCCAGATAATACTTCAGTGTACTTTTAAAATCCTTGAATAAAAATGTCCAGTAATCTTTTAATATCAATAATATTCTTGATCCTAGAAAAAAACAATAATCCCAAAAGGAAGACAAACTAAATTGTCAGATTTCTGAGGAGTTTCATGTCATTTATAAACCTTCTAAAAGAAGTCCTAGAATTTTACCTTTTTTTAAAATCTGGAATAAACTTTAAAATGCAACCATTTGTTTGCTAAGAAAAAGTAATTTGCCTATTATTTTCTTTATTTCCCTTTCTATTATTATGCATGATGTGTAATTTATTTCAATAAAGTAATGGTTGATTCCTTCTTCTTCCCATTTCATAGTTTATTTTAATCCTTTTATTGGTATCTACCATAAAAACATATCACATTCAGTATCATCTTGCTTAACCACAGAATGCAAATACTTTTGGATAGTAAATAGATGGAGGCCTGGAGGATTTATATACTTGTGAGGATCCTACAGGTAAAATGGGTCTGTGACCAAAAGCCAGGCTTGTTTACCCACAGTTCAGCACAGATCTAATGACTCCACAGTGTGTGTGAGAAAATATTTTGCTGTCATGGTCCAGATGCACCTTGAAATGCCAACTCCCCAACCCCGATCCTGAGTTCACATCGTCGTGCAAATGCCATATTGGAATAGACCCTATTGCTTGGCTGCATTTTTAGGAGGAATCTTACACTCATAAAAAGAGAAACCAATCAATTTCAATAGCAATCATATCTGTTAAGAAGCATTCTCATTCTTAGTCACTTTGTGTTGTGAAAGTCCTGAGAGGCTACACTCATTCCTATCTGTGTACTAGTAATTCATGGATTTTAGTGATTATTGAACAATGGATTGAAAGGAATTCAATCTTGCTGTAGATTTAAAACTAACTGCTTTTTCTTTTTGTTAAAAAAAAAAAAGACAAAATAATTCTTCTCTTGTTTTCCTCCTTGTATTCCCATGTTCTCCACGACTCCCAGGCGATTGCTGAGATGTGGCTAATGGCACTCCATGATGAAGTCTCATCTAGAAGGAAAACATCAAAATTTGTGGCCTAAAGAATGAAGTACTGAGACAGCAAAGAGAGAAGAACTTGTAACCAAACTATATTCTTGTGCAATTTGAAAACATTAATGTAGAATGTAAAAAGTTTAAAATCTGCCAGCTCCTTGAAACTGAGTGTGAGGAGCAGACAGTCATGGTGAAAGCTGGGAGGCTTTGGAAGGGGCAGCATCAGATCACAGCACATCTTAAGCCAAAAAGCTCATAGACAATATATAGTCAGTTCTGTAATCTATGTATTTTGGAGATGAAGATTTCTGCAAAACTAGCAGGGAGACCTTTATGTTCATCCAGGAATTACACCTTATTATCATGAGTCATTTTCCAACATCTTGTGCTAACTAGTTGTTAATTTAATGGTCCCTCATAACAGCCCCCTGGATACATATTCAAACCCTGCAGTTTCTAAAAAAAAAAAAAAATTAAAACTACTTTCAAATCAATTTCAATATTTGCCAGTCAGAGAAACAAATAATATTTTTTTGTGGAGAAAAGTTCTGATTGCACAGTGAATATTTTGGTAAAATAATATCTGAATTTTTTTTTTGAATAGAGACGGAAATGTATAGAAGATGAAGACATATGCGATGTAATTGCTCATGAATTTAAAAAATTCTGTAATTCATGATATAACCATGGAATTTTTATCGTGCATATTCTAGAAGAATACATGCTGTAAAAGGTTGAGCATTAACAATAAAGAGATACCTCTGCACCTATTAAAGTGGCCATAATCCAACACTGACAATACCAAACATTGTGAGGATGTGGAACAACAGGGACTCTCATTCATGCGGTGGAAATGCAAAACCTTTCAGATACTTTGGTACACAACTCAGCAGTTTCTTATAAAAACTAAACATACTCTTACTATATGACCCAGCAATAGCATTGCTTGGTATTTAACCAAAGGAGTTGAAAACCTATGTACCCGTCAAATAAAACAAAAAACAAACAACAAAATTGAACATGATTGTTTATAGCAGTTTTATTCATAGTTGACAAAACTTAGAAGCAACCAAGATGTCCTTCTGTAGGTTAATGAGTAAATAAACTGTCACATCCAGACAATAGAATATTGCTCTGTTCTAAAAAGAAATAAACTATCAAGTCATAAAAAGACATAGCGGAAACAAAAATGCATGCCACTAAGCAAAAGAAGCCAATCTGAAAATGTTGTATGAATTCAATTTTATGATGTTCTGGAACAGGTAAAACTATGAACATAATAAAAATATCAGTGGTTTCCAAGGAGTGGGAAGAGGGAGGAAAGGAATAGGCAAAGGATAGACTTAGAACAGTGGAAAAACTGTGATACTATAATGATGAATATGTATAATTACACATTTGTCCAAACCCAAAGAATGTACAACATTGAGTGAAACCTAATGTAAATTATGAAGTTTGGGTGATAATGATGTGTCAGTGTAGGTTCATAAATCGTAACAAATGTACCGCTGGTGGGGGAATGTTGGTAATTGAGAAGGCTATGCATGTGTAGGGGGAGAGAGTATGCAGGAAATCTGCTCAATTTTGCTGTGATTTTAAACTGATCTAAAAAAAATGAAGGCTTAAGAAAGGTTAAGCATTAAATACAAAAAGAAAAAAAATCCCATGAAGTTTTAACAAATTTATACTGAAAAACCCAATTCTGCAGTCATGCAACAAAATGGACAGTAGCTTCTACTATTAAACTTTTGAGTTAGTAACAAGCTATCAAACCACCCACAAAATGTCAAAATATTCTGTACACCTCAGAGTTAAAGATGTATAACTCTTTGTGATTTATGGAAACATTATTTATAATGTATTTTCAGTTCATTTCTGTCCAGGGCTGCACCTTTTATAAACCTACTGATTAATATCAAACGGTGAACAAATCTGACAAGCAGGATTACCAATCTAACAAAACTGTTTATAGTGTGAATGAAAAAAAGCACACCATTTCCAGGCAGTGTACTTAATAATAAAATCCTGTTGTACTTAAGTGGTGAAGGGATTACTTAACTGTCAAAGTTCCTTTAACCGTTAAGAGGAACCATATTAAAGACACACTATTCATAAGCACCAGCAGAATATTTTATGCTAGCTTATTCATCATTATTATATTTCTATATTTAAGTATAGCATCACTGATGTGCAAAATAGTAAATTAAAGTATTCAAAATTAATTTCCCCAAAGGCATTTTTATAGGGGAAAATAAACAGAAAGACTTAACGTTTTTCATATACAGATTTAAATTCACCTTATGAATATTATATATATATATATTAGAGATATCTGCAGCAGCAGGTTCATTGTAGCATCATTCACTAATAACCAAGCTATGGAAGCATAAGTGCCCATTGATGGATGCATAAAGAAAATGTAGTGTATATATGCAATGGAATATCATTCAGCCTTAAAAAGACGGATACCCTGCCATTTGTGACAACACAGATGAACCTGGAAGACATTAAACTGTATGAAATTAGCCAGACACACAAGAACAAGTACTGCATGATGTCACTTATATGTGGAATTTTAAAAAGTGTATTTTATAAAGCCATAGAGTAGATTGATTATTAGGCTAGAAATAAGGAGATGTTGGCCAAAGAGTCTGAATGTCCAGGTAGGTGGGATAAATAAGTTCTGGAGGTCTAATGACTATAGTCAATGATACTGTGTTAATACACTTGAAATTTTCTATGAGAATTTATCTTAAATATTCTCAGCACACCATCATAGCTATGTGAAGTTAGAAATATGTTAATTAGGTTGATTATGGTAATGATTTCACTAGATATACATATGCCAAAACATCATGTTACATGACTTAAATATATATAAGTTCTGTTAAGTATACTTCAATGAATCTGGAAGAAAAGAAATGCATAAAATATATGTTCCTTACTTTGATTTTGAATATCTTAAATATTTTGTTCTTATCTTTGTTTAAAAATGTTTGTCATCAACTTTTATACACTAAGAATAAAGACAATTTAATTCCACAAAAATTAAGTCTAATAAAACATCAACAATAAATGAAATAATTTATGTTACTGAAATCATTTCTTGCATAAAGACTACTTTGATAGATGAATTAAAAATATAATTAGACAATCCCCAAATTTTAAAACTATAAATTTCCCAAAACAGTAAGCAGAAACAATTCAACCAAAGATCTATCCCTGTGATGATTCTAAATTGTGTTTTTATTAGTGTAAGAAGGAACATCTCTAGCCTTAATATTAGGATGATAATTTCCTTAAAATTATTTCTAACAGAATTGAATATTTCATGTTTAGAAGAAATAACAACTTTACAAAATCCAAATTATTTCCTATTTCAAATCTGCACAGTGATATCAAACCTGTTTATAGAAAGTATAAAAGAGAAAGTTTCTGAAGACTAATATAGTAAGAAACCAAAAAATAGGACTAAAATAAAAATCCCAAGACAAAATTTATTTCCCTCCAAAGTCAATAAAAATAACTATTGGCAATGAGTATAGACCTGTCCTGCTGAAGCAACCATTAAGCAGACATAAATTGTCATTATCAATACTTTGAAACTGGAAACCATTCAAAACACTAGAAGAATATACAAGGAAAAAGGGGTCTGCTAAATTTTGATACTTAGGAAAAAATCTGTCAGGTTGCTGGTTGGCCACTACAAGAACAAAGGAGAGACTTTAAGAATCACACATGACAAGAAATTCAGCCATTGCAAGAGTAGTTCGGAAAAGACCCAAACAAATGGACAAGCATAGTTCACAAAAAAGTGGCAACAGCAAACTCTGGAGGAGGAGGTGTATCTGATTTCCAGAGTTACTACACCATAAAAATCAAAATGTTCACTTTTCAAGAAAAAAAAAATATTCGACATGCAAAGAAACAGGACATTGTGCTTTATTTGTAGAAGAATACTTGACAGAAACCATACCAGAAGAAGCCAAGACATTAGACATACTAGATAAACATTTAAGTCAATTTTATTAAGTACATACAAATAATTAAAGGAATTCATAGGGAAAAAAAACAAGAAAATCTGAAGAAAAATTTCTCAACAAATAGAGGTATCAAGACAGAACTGAAGATGATAAAATAGATTCAAATAAAAATTCTAGAGCTGAAAATTGGGATAAACAAAATGAAAAAAAAATCACTAGGAGAAGTCAACAAAGGTTAATGCAGGAACTGAAATTGAAAATTTTAAAGTTGAAATCATCCAAACTTAGGAAAAGCAAGAAAAAAATAATGAAGAAAAATTATCTGATTCTTGATGATGGGGTATTATCCAGCATACCCAATATGAGATTATGAAAAGGAGAAGAAAGGAAAGGGACAGAAATAAACTTTTTTTTTAAGAAATAAAGATTGATATAGACTAATATAGTAAGAAACCAAAAATTTGAATTTCAGATTTGAAACAGGTTTGATATCACTGTGCAGATTTGAAATAGGAAATAATTTGGATTTTGTAAAGTTGTTATTTCTTCTAAACATGAAATATTCAATTCTGTTAGAAATAATTTTAAGGAAATTATCATCCTAATATTAAGGCTAGAGATGTTCCTTCTTACACTAATAAAAACACAATTTAGAATCATCACAGGGATAGATCTTTATTTCTTAAAAAAATTAATAAAAATTGAAGATTGAAAACATCCTCAAACATTTACCTTACTACAAGTAAGAGAAGCTCAAAGAGATCCACACACTGTGGTATATTATATTCACACTAGTTAAAGACAAAGAGAAATCCTCCAAAGCAGCAACACATCTAGCTGTAACACATCATGTACAAAGGATGTGTTAATAAGATCAACAGCTAATTTTTCCTTTAGAATGATGGATGCCAGAAAGCAGGGAGCTGCCACATTCAAAGTGCTGAAAGAAAAAAATCTGTCAATGCAAAATTTTATGTCTAGCAAAACAAATGAAGGAAAAAGACATTCTTAGATACACAGAAACCAAGAGAGTTCATCATTAGCAGCTATTTCCTACAACAAATGCTTAAGGGAGCTTTTCTTTCTTTTTTTTTTTTTTGTTATATGACAGTAGAATGTATTTTGACATGTTATACATATATGGAGTACAACTTCCCGTTTTTCTGGTAGTACATAATGTGGAATTACATAGGTCATGTATTCATATGTGAACATACATAAACAGAAAAGTAATGCCCAATTTATTCTACTAACTCCACCCTTTCCTTCATTCCTTCTTGTCTAATCCAAAGTATTTCTATTTTTCCCTACCCACCTCAGTTTATTGTGACTTAGCATCCACATATCAGAGAGAACATTTGGCCTTTGGGTTTGGGGGTTTGGCTTATTTAATTTAGCATGATAGTCTTCTCCATCCATTTACCATCAAATGCCATAATTTCATTTCTCTTTATGGCTGAATAATATTCCATTGTGTATATATACCACATTTTCTTTATCCATTTATCTGTTGAAGGGTACCTGGGGTAGCTCTTATGAATTGAGCTGCTATAAACATTGATGTGCCAGTGTCATTATAGTATGTTGATTTTAAGTCCTTTGGGTACATACCAAGGATTGGGTTAACTGGGTCAAATGGTGGTTCCATTCCAAGTTTTAGGAGGAATTTTCATACTGCTTTCCAGAGTAGTTGCAGCAATTTGCAGTCCCACCAGTAATGTATTAGTGAACCTTTTTCCCCACATCCTTTCCAGCATTTATTGTTACTTATATTCTTGATAAATGCCATTCTGATTAGAGTGATATGAAATCTCAGTGTAGTTTAATTTGAATTTCCCTAACCACTAGGGAGCTTTTCAAGCTGAAATTAAAGGACACTATACAGAAAGACAAAGACAAATAAATAAAAATACCAGTAAATGTAACCACATAAGTAAATACACATCCAATATTATATGTTTTTATAGGTAGTGTCTCTTCTTTTCAAATATGACTTTTATATATATATATACATAATATACAAAAGAATAATTCTAGATCCATATTAATGGTCACACCATGTATAAAACTGTGATGACAGTGTAATTTGTGACAACATAGCAGGGTGGGAAATAAAATTGTACAGGGAGATTTTGTATAATATAGAAGCTAAATTGTTACCATGTCAAACAGGTTGTTACCAGCCCCTGATGAGGTTAACTGAGGAAAGTAACAGACAGTAGGTAGGGTGTGGCTGGAGGAGGTAGGTCATGGGGGTGTATCTTTGGAGTATACATTTGGTATCTGGTAAGTGCAGTCTCTCTGTCTCTGCTTTCTAATCATCCTGTGAGCTGTTTCTCTCTGCCACCTCTTCTGCCATGATGTTCTGCTTCATCTTGAGCCCTGAGGAATGGAGCAGGCTGTCGGTGTACTGAGACCTCTGAAACTGTGAGTCCCCTGATAACTTTTCCTTCTCTAAAATTGTTCTCAGGTCTTTCAGTCATAGCAGTGACAAAGCTGACTAAAACAGCTAGTGTGTCTATACTAATAGTAGAAAAAAAAAAAATAGACCCGAAGTCAGATAGTGTTATAAGAGACAAAGAAAGACTACTTCTCCATAGGGATGTCAATATATCAAGAAGATAAAACAATTGTGGGCATTTTTACAATACAAGAGAATTCATGAGACACAAATTT
The DNA here is from genome assembly GCF_052094955.1 of Ictidomys tridecemlineatus. Lineage (NCBI taxonomy): Eukaryota > Metazoa > Chordata > Mammalia > Rodentia > Sciuridae > Ictidomys > Ictidomys tridecemlineatus. The sequence goes on along the minus strand of NC_135483.1, from coordinate 116,776,646 downwards.
CTTTTTTAAAAAGACTTTAGCTATGACTTTCCTAAGGATGTCTCCTACTCTACCAACCTAAAGAAAAATTTGAAATGTTTTGTTTGCATAGTTCTGCAAAGGGAAGACCATTTGTAATAGCAGAATCCTTGATTTTTTTATTGGCGTATAATTACATACAATAGTGGGATTTACTGTGTCATATTCATTCATGCACATAACATTACTTAATCAATTTCATTCCACAGTACCTCTACTTTCCTTGTCCTCCTCCCTCCCTCTGATATATTTCCTCCACATTGTTGGTCTCCCTTCCAGTTTCATGAGTTTTTTGTTTTGTTTTCGTTTGGTTTGGTTTTTACTCTTTTTCTCTTGTTTCTCCATGAGAGAAAACACATGACCCTTGACTACTTCCTGAGTCTTGCTTATTTCACTCAACTTAATGCTTTCAGTTCCATCCATTTTCCTGAAATTAACATACTTCTGATGTTCTTTGTGGCTAAATAAAATTTGTCTTAATTTCATTTTTGAACAACTAAGTAGTATTGACTATACATGAAATTTTATCTTGTGTATTAGAATTAGAGTGGAGAGAGGAGCATCTTGCATGCATCTTCATTTTGGTAGTTCCCAATTCTAATTAAATTATCAACTGCTTCTTCAGAGCTGAAGGGCCACAGGGCCCAGCATGCCTGTCACTTCTGTGGGTATAAGAGATCAGTGGACTCCAGAGAGAAAAAGTGGCTACTGAAAGCTGTTTTTCCACTAAGAAAACTATAAAATTGTTCCCCCCACCTCTGAGATTCAAACACCAACTTTTTGCTGTAAAGAAGATAAGCAGCGAAAAGGTTTGCATTTGTTGCACTAAAGGAGACCAGCATGCACCAGCAAAACACCACAACTGGCAGATGTGGACCATGTAGCCTTCCACAGGAGAGAGATTTCCACTGTAGAAAGCAGCAAGAAATTAAGCTGGGACCAAAGCATGAGGAACAAAATAAACTGGAAAATACATGCTCCTCAGAAATAAACAGGTAGAAGGAGAAAGTGAGTTGAACACCTTCAATAAGCATCTCCTTGGAAAACAGAATTGCATATGGAGAATGTCAACACAAAACAAAGCGTCAGGGCACATAAAATTATCAAATTCCAACGTTAACTAAAAAATAGTAGAAAACTTTGTTATAGAATTTTTAAATTCAATCCATGATTTGAAATTGAGAATATTATTAATAAACTTGAAGAAATATTGTGAGATATTAAATAGAGGGAATATCTCAAAAGACAGAGCAAAACGTAAAGACTCTGAAATCATAAAGAAAAAGTTGACAACTTTAAAGCACGGCTGCCGAAGGTATAAATGCAAATAAATTTCTATTAAACAAATTTCATGTGAATTAAGGAATTCAGGAAAAAAACATAAAGCAATAAAAATCATGAAAAATTTAGAAAATAAAAATTTATTTTCACCTGCTGTTAGGCTGAAATGCTTAAATAGAAAATATTTGTGAAAAAACATTTTTAATTAGATAGTAATAAATAATATGAAGAAAAACATTATTTACTTCTAGGGTTGGAAAAAATATCTCTACAAAATATAAAAAGATAGTAGATATGTATAATAACCATCATTTGGAAGTCATAAACTGGTAAGAAAAGTCTATGAATTCTATATGTAGTATTTATGTATTGCTGCATAACAAGGCAGTTTTGCTCCCTAAATTTAGAATTTTAAAATAAGTGGCATTTTCCTACAAATTCCGTATCAGGCATCCAGTAGTGCGTTAGTCAAGTTCCTCTTGCTCTAGGTCTCTCCTGAAGTTGCAAGAACACTGTATCCTCTATGGACTCATGAAGTCTCAGTGAGATAGGAAAGATTCATTTTCAAGCCTTCTAAGTTTTGGGTAGGCTTCATTCCCCATGATAGGGGCAACTTACTTTCCATAGGGTAAACAATACAAATGAGCAAGAGAGAACATCCAAGAAAGTCTGCAGACTCTTTGTAACCTAGCTCAGAAGAGATATCCATCACTTATGTATTCTGTTTGTTAAAACATAGTAACTAAATCTAACCTGCATATAAAGACAGAAGTTTATGTGAAGACACACACACACACACACATTTTATATATGTTGTAGGAATGCAAATTAAGATATTTAATGATTAAATACCACTTTGCAAACATTGGAAGGGTCAAATTTTTTAAAGTATAATTCCTACTAGATATCTCTATTTTGTAATTAAAATATTACATATGCCTCAACTAAAATGATTTACATTGTATCATATACAAATAAAACTAACTTATTTAGATTACATACATAAGAAATTATTTGTAATAGCTCAAAACTGAAGTTGATTGGGAACAGAATGAAAAACTACTAAAATAAGTGATAGCTAAATGAATTATGGTTCATTTTCATTTACTGTGGAATATTACATAACCTTTAAAGTGATTAGATCAGTACCAGTTGTCCTAGAGGAACTTTAAACTTATATGAAAAGAAGTAAACATAATGTGATTTCATTATTACAACCACAACAATATCTACCAACCAACGGATTAAATAATCATGTATATATGTGTGTGCTTATATAATCATATGAGAAAGAGTAAATATAGACAGGAAAAGAGAAATATCTGCAATGATAAATACCAGATTGTTCACATTAGTTTCTTATGGCAGGGGAAGGACTGGTTTGTAAAAGAGAATAGAAAAAGAAGCCATCAAAATTTACCTACATATAATATGTATTTGCATTGTATACATTTATATAGTGTATTCATTATATAAATTCTTAAAAGCCAAGAAAAATTTTAAGGTATGCCTGTGGTCACATTTATGTAAAAATATAGAGAAGTCAATATCAATGTTGACATACAGGCACCCATCTATGCATACATATATTTGTGTATGTGCATGCATATATACCTATAGAAATACATGAAAGCAATGACCAAAATAAAACAAGAATGTGTCATTTTTATAAGCCTTCTAGAACCTAAAGTAAAAAAACAAAAATGATACAATCTCTGCCACACTCATGGCTCTTTCTGGTGAGTAACTATCTTAGCAGCAGGGTACAAGCCATAAATCCCATGCGTGGGAGCCATTAGGGGCTAATATTTACTGAGCAAGAGAATCATCTCCAAGCACTATGGGTGAGAGACCTGCAGTGCTGATCTCAGTGTATTACACTTTCACAGAGACTCGTTCCCCACAATTTCATGCATTCATTTATGCTAAATCACTGCAATGTGTTTTGGCTTATGAACTGATAGCCCCTGTCATTTTATGTCTATACAATTTTTAGAGTAAACCACACTTGATATACAGGAAAATTGTTAGAGCTTGAAAATGTACTACTTTGTTAGGCGAGCAAGAAACGATAACACAAAATGAAGGTCTTTCAAATCTGTGATTGTTGCTTTGTCTCTGGAAATGTGAAGTATTTTTAAATCACAGGTGAGAAGAACCAAATTATCTACCCTATAGAGCTTAGTGGTTCACATTCAAGCCATAAGTTAAAAAGCAGTAAAGTACTATGTTTCCATAGAGAGTGTCTGTTAGTAAATAAATTCCAAGGCACTTAAGGTATAATTCCAAAAGTTTATTTACAAAGCTTGTGAAAGATTTAAAAAAATAAAGCTGAAAGGCTATTTCTAAATAGCAATCTAACCTCAGAAAACTTTCCCTAACCACAGTCAAATTCAGATCATCTTAGCTATCTTTAGAGAGAGGCTTTTAAAACCACTAACTCCCACAATGCTGTAAGACTCCAAGAAACAAATGATATTATGGTATCCAACTTGCTATTAAAAAGGAAGATTTCTGTCTTAACATATTTCAAAGTCCCATTGACTCAAATGAAAAGGGCCTTTTTACATGTGCTATTGTGGAAGCAATCCCTCAGCCTCAATTCATTCTTGAGCAGTCTGTTCTTAAATGCTTTTGCATTATGCTATTTTCTTTCAATATGGCCTATTTACTATAGTAACAGAGCATGGTAACCAATTCTTGCATCTTTTAAGTCACAAAACATTCCCTTCACAGAGCTTCCCCTACTCTTGACACTGCATCATACAGCCTTCATTAATGACTGGCACACCTAGCGCTTTCCCATTGCCTGCAATTTCACTGTAATTACGGTTAAACTTTACACCACCACTGAATGGAGCAACTACAATTTATATGCATACTAGACACCTCCTCCTACACATCCATTCATCAGAAAGGTTTTCAGAGTGAGTAAGCAAGAGTAAACTGAATAAGTATTGACCATGTAAAAAACTCCATTATGGAGATTACTAATCAGAAAAAAGTTCTAGGAGATAAATGTAACCAAAGAGAAACATTTCCTCAGTGACCGGAAAGACAAGTAGTTCATAAAGACCTTGTAAGTTCAGAAAAATACCAATCCGTGATTAGGATGTATAGAAACAATGGTTGGGTAACTCATGGAGGTAGAAAAACTGAAACTTCCAAATTAAAAAAAAAAAAAATGTATGGATAAGCATAAAATACTAGGGGGGAATGATTTGTGGCACTTTAAAATGGAAGATGAATTTCTAAACAATACTTTATTTATAAAATTAATGAGGTTTTAAAATATAATAATAGAAAATCAAGATATAAGTTTCTTAAATATACAGAGAAAAAGTTTTCTTGTGTAGAAAAGCATGATGTAATGTTAATTGTAGGTTTGAAGATTTACTGGGAAGTACCAAAAACTGAACCTTGGAAGTGATTAAAATATTGAAAATGGAACATGCCTAGCAAATGACAGAATGACAATTCAAGCCCACCTCTGTATTCTGCACAATCTAACGTGATACTCTGACTCTTGGGTCTGGCCAACAAATATCTTACAACACAGTACCAAGATGTTGCTAACCTATTTAGATATATAAATATAAGAGGAATAATATTTTAAGATGGTTTTAAGGTTTTGAGCCTGGATGACAGGAAGAGTTGTAATTCCATTAAGAAATAAAAGAGAAAGAGGTGACTTGACTAAAATGATAAGCTGCTTTAGAGTGGTGTCTCTGCTCCTCTAAATGCTGAAAGTGACGGCTAGAGCCTCCAGAAAGGAGAACAGAAGTAATCTGTGTGGTATATATTTTATACCAAGCCCAGAAAAGAAGACCTAAAGATTATGACATGAAATATTCTCCAATTAAGTGTCCCAGCCAGATGCCTTACAGAAAGGCCCATCTTCAAAAAACCCTATTCACATGCTCAGTGCCTCAGAGAAACCTTTTAATTAAGAGTACCTGGCTCTTAATTAAAGAACTGGTCATCCCCAGCACTGCAAATAAATAAACAAATGGTCTAACATGAGACATAATGACAGTCACCAAAAAGGAAGTAGGTGAAAACACATGAGATTTTATATAAGAGGGAAAAAGGCTTAAAAGGCTTTAATTTTTAGCTTTTAAAAGATGAAAGTAAATACTACATTCATTAAGCAAAAATAACTGCTACAAAGAAAGATTCAGAGAAAAAAGTTTTCTCAAAAATTAAAGAAGCCTCTCAGAAAATGGAAGAAAAGAATAGAAAATAGAGAAGAAAATCGAGAGAATAAGAGGGTAAGTCCAGGAGGACCAGCATCCAAATAACTAGAGTTTTAAGGAATAAATGAAATATAAGGAAATAAAAAGTCCATAAAATAAGCCAAGAAATTTTTCAGAAATGGAAGACATAAACTTTCAAGCTGACAAAACCTACGAAGCGCCCACCAAAATGACAAAATGAACATCACTAAATGCACAGTAAGGCGGAAGGATGGTATTAAAATATCAAAGAAAAAGGACTTTTCAATGTAGAATTTTATATAAAAATACTACTTAAATAAATATACATTCTCACACATGAGTAGCCTCAAACCCCATTTCTCTTCTGTGCATTTTTTTCTCAAGCTCTTAGTGATGTGCTCAAAACAAACAAACAAACAAAAAATACACACACACACACACACACACACACACACACACACACACACACACTGGCAGAGAAGGCATGAAGACTGGGAATAGAAAATCAGTACAATATTATTAGGAAAGAGAAGCACCTTTGCTCCAGGCACAGAGGGCAACTGGCCCAGACTGGAGGAAATCAAAGCCTCTTGGAGGGAGATGTGATACTAATGACAATGCATGACACTTTCAACATACCAGAGAGAGGTTTTGTCAACTGAAGGTGAGTCTAGATTTGAAAAAATGAAAACATCTGGTAGAAAACTTAGCAGAATAAAAAGGGAGGAAAATACAAATTTGTGCAAGAAAGGAAAATACAAATTTGTGCTCGCGCATGCGCTCACACACACACACACACACACATACACACATGCTGTCCAATGAACAGCATTATTGCAAGACAGCAATTAGAAGAAATGAAAATATTATAAAGGTAAAAAAGAAATGCAATCTCTTAATATTTCTCTTAATACCCTCTTCAACTCTTACTGAGCTTTGAAGTGGTCTTCTGATAGAAGACGCAAGGCTGGCATTCTTCTATACATTTAGTGATGGGTCCCCAGCTTGCAGAGGCTTTGGGCTGGACATGGGAGTCTGAAGAAGAGCTATTCATCTGGATGCAGTCCATATTGATCCAAAGGATCAAAGAGGTGTCTTTTTATAAATCGCCTTTCTTTATTCTCAAAATTGTGCTACAAATTTAGAAAACAGGAATATAATGTGCTTAGGGAGGTACCTATTTATTTTATGAAAAAGTATTCTAATGTTAATAGAATAGTATAAATATTTAATAAAAATCTATATGAAATGGAAATTTATAAATAACTTGTATTGAGTAATTTGATTCTGAGCAATAACATGAAGGTACAAAGAGGAAAAAAGATTAAGTGGGTCCTATATTTAAATTTATTTATTTATTAAAGTTGTAAGTGTTTAAATATGTCCAAACTAGATTTCTCCAATTTTATAAATATTGAGTCACCAAATGATTTATTTATTTTTTGGGTAATAAATCATTTTAGTTAGAACTACATTACTTTAAAGAAAGTTAGAATTGTTTAAAGAAAGAAAACCATAAACAAAAGTGTATAAGTCACTGAATTAAGCGTATTTGTATCTTTCAGGGAAACTCTGATTCATGATAAATTTCTTTAAGTCATAGCAGTTTAATAGTCTTTACCTTAGCACATGCTTTTGAAATAAATAATAAGAAAGCATAAGAAAAATAGATTGATATGATTAAGTATTTCGAAAGTAATAGCATTGATCTTTTCAGCAATTAATATCCTGCTTTACAACTTACACTGTCATATTTTGATTTACAAAACAACTAAGGCTTTAAATATTTAGAATAGGAAAGATATTTAGGGATTAAACTATAATACCAAACAGAAAATGTTTCAAGAATCTATTCAAAGTGCATTTAAAGGAACTGAGAAAAGTAACATGGCTAATTCTCCGTATTTTGAATTGCCCCCTATATACACGCATACACCTATTCATCTTTGAATAGTCTTTCAGCATGATTATTGCACAAGAGAAATTGTAAAAAAAAAATCATAATATCAATGAAATCGAACTTCATGGAAAATTCTGGTTACCTTTGATATAGTTTAAAAACTGGCTTTGAGTTAGTCTCTACTTACAGAAATGCTTGGAGAAAGAATGTCCTTGGGAACAATCATAAACAGAAAACTCTATAGACTGGCTTTACAAAGAAATAAATATATACATAGTCTATAAAGGCAATGTCTTGAGCGCTATGCTGGCAATTTTCCAGGAGCCCTGGGAACATGCCTAATTTCCATCTAAATTTGCACACATCTTTATTGCAATCTCATAGCCTGTGAAGATATACTCACTTTCATGTCCTTTGGCACAGGGGGAAAATGAGATGTTCTTGTCTCTCTCTCTCTCTCTCTCTCTCTCTCTCTCTCTCTCTCTCTCTCTCTCTCTCTCTCTCTGTGAAATCAGTGAAGTCCCTGCAATATCCATCAGGAATCTAAATCACATTCCTTGAGATCAATCTCAGCATCACTAATATTTAAAGAATAGAAAAACTATAGTCACAGCTTTAGTTGTAGAGCTTACTCCCAAATAATTTCCACAACGGGAATTGAGTTGTACAAATGAATCACTGAATGAGACTACACCCCAGTGTAATCCCTGGTACAACTCATCCCACCTGTGCATGAAGAACACATATTCTCAGATAACTTCATTATGATGTTGCTAAAATGAATTCTGCTTCAGAAGACCATTTTCTGCATTTCTATTTGCAAGCATAGTCCTATACCAGTTGTTCTTACCTTCTCCCTTTCTGCTGCCTCCTTTCTCTCAAATTAAAAAAAAAAAACATATTCAATCCCATTAAAATTCTTTCTAGAATAATCTGCATTGAGTTACTGCTTCTACCTTCACATTTAGTATAAATCTCTTTGAAAAATAGTTTAAGATTTCTTTCCCTACTTCTTTGACTCCTTTTACCCTCTTGTGATCTGATTCTGCCCCACAAATGTGCAATACAAATCCATAATGATAAAAAAAAACTTCTGATAACTGACCTGATTGAATATGAACAATATGCCTCTTGCTGAGATAGGTGATTTACATGTGCTAGTTAGATATTCATCTTCACAATAATCTTTCCCTTATCAACAGTTTTTTAACAGCACCTCAAGCAATTGTGCCTTTAAGAAAATGACTTACTTTCTTGAGGCTGCCCATCTAATATGCACTTGGCACCTTGCAATGTTACATTTTCTATTTTCATTGACAGTCTATCATTTCTTTATTTATAGCCTCTAACTCTTGACCTGTCCTATCTGCCTCTCCTCCTAGTTCTAGGAGGTTTTGACTCTTTCTTCTCTTTATTCCCTTTCTACTTGTATCCTTCTCTTGTAATCTCATCCTCTCCATTACATTCTTTACTTCAACCATAGCCATCATCTCCTCCTAAAGATGAACTCCAGGTCTAGGTTTCTGGACAAGATGCTCCTCCTGGTTTAAGAACCATGTGGCAATGGGACTCTACTTTTTTCCTTCTCTTGTCCAGAGACCTCTCTCTTTCTCGCCTTTCTCATCTCATCAATTTTGCAAACCCATAGAAGCTTTTACAGTATTTTAAAAATCTTCCTGCCTAATCTCTACACTTGCAGTTGTGCAAGTGAAGTATTAAATTCTACTTCTGTCTGATGAGCTGCAATTCCCTTGTAGTTAAGAAAAATTAAAAACAAAGTTTACAGTCAGAAAGCCCTAAATACAACACAACTCAGATAATCACTGTGAGTTCTTGAGCAAATTTTTTTATCTTTTTAAGTCTCAGTTTTCTCCCTCAGGAATGTGGACATAAAATGGTGCTGCGAAGATTAAAAGAAATGACAGGTGTAGCTCAATAACATCATAACTCAACAATCATATCCATCATATTATATGTCATATTACATACCATATCCATCATAGTATTAAACAGAATTTTTGACTCTGGGTTCATTGCAATCCACTTGGCACAAACCAGTCCCTGTTTAAAAACTTTTCATACTTCTGCTCATGACCCCATTTCCTTTAGCATCTATGCCACCCAAAACCTTGTTTTTTCAGAGCTATGTTCCAATACACCCTCTCTCATTTCTCCATCCTACCAACTGCACTTCAATGTCTCTACAGTACCCCTAACATGACCCCTTCCCCACTGCCCTGCCTTTTCTCTCTTCAACAGTTCCCTTAATAACTTTCAACCCTAATATTCACAAATAAAAGTTCAATTCACCCTACAGAATGAAGATATGATTTCATACAATCAAAATCATTATTACCAGGAATCACCCAATTAAAATTAATTTTCCCTCTTTTATGTCCACATACTAGCCCCAAGCTCTGTTAATGTATTTAATGAAATCTGACCCTTTGTTAGTGTTATTTAATTATGTGTCTATCTCTCTACAGACAGGACACAGATATGTTGATCCTATTTCTGTCCTCTCACTTCCAGTGCTTTCTCAAATGCTCAGTAAACATTACATAAATTGAAATAAATTAAAAATTTCAGATTTAATATACTGTTTAAGTAATGACATGGAGGAAATTTCAGTTTGTTGATGTCATAATCCCCTCCCAAGAGCCAGGTCTTTGCAGAAGGAGTATTCTGTGTTAACTGGGATAAGGCATCCTCAAGAGAAGTGTGAGACCCTCAAAGGGGTGTCTTTGCAGAAACAACAGATAATCTATAAATTGCTTTCTAAGGGGATAGTAAGTTCAGACATTGTAAGTGATTGGAGCATATGAGCTTGAAGCTGGATCTTCCATGACAAGAAAGTAGATTTGAGAGTGAAGAGGCTCAGTACTGACAAGAGTCAAGGAAACTACCTTTCTGGGAAAAACAGAGATGTCCAATGGGCACTTTTATTTCATATGTTGCTTAGTGTTGTCAGATATAAATAATCTTTTCAACCTCCCAATGAGGTTGTTCTACATTCAGTTCTACATGATTATGGGGGTAGGTTTGGACTGAAGCCTCCATCAAACAGGGCACAGAACAGGAACTGAATGACTCAGACATAAATGAGTAATATTTATATGGAATTCTGTAAATGACCTGTACTTTTAGGACATGGGGTACAAAATGATTTTATGTAATGATGACAATGGTCCATTTCTCATTTCATATCCCAAATGTCATATTTATTCCAATAAGCATCATAAAAAATCATCTAAATATTTATGGAGTGCCAGCAGAAGATAGACTTCTACTAGGTGGGAAAATAATAACTGTTGAGAGCCACAGCCGAAGGGGCCCCAGCAAACTTCCAGCTGCCAGCAAACTTCCAGCTGCCAGCTGATGATTGGCTAACAGCAGCCCCAGCAAACTTCTAGCTGCCAACTGATTGGCTCCTCTAGAGTGATGCTCATTGGGTTGTTTCCCCGCCCTTTCAGACCACGGAGCCGTTCATTGGGGGACTTTTTTTGGCTTCGCCCATGCAACCCAGCCAATCACCTCAAGAGCAGGAAGAGTGGGGGATGTTGAGAGGCTTGTGGGAAGCTGGTGGTGGCAGTTGGGCTCTGAGGGTTTTTCCTGAGGAGCTATGTGGCTCCTGAATTGTGCCCAGCCAGACTTCGGCAAATAACAATAACAACAACATACTCTGACATACTACAACACTTGCTATTTATAAAACTTATAGGCCCTGCTATAAGTTTATTATCTCATTTAATATTATCTTCACATAAATACTACTCATGTTCCCATTTTGCAGACGTAAAGCCTTAGAAAGGTTGAAGAATTTGCCCATAGTTCCACAGTTAATAAGAGAAAGGGCTAGGTCTATTTTAGTTAGGTCTATTTTCATCTATTTCAATACAGATGTTTTTAAGGAAAGTATTTATTTCTATTAAGGATCCAAAAGAGTGTGTCAATCCTACTACCAAAAAATGGTCACAATTTACTTGTTCAGATTAAACAAATTCTTCTTTAAAAATAACTCACAGAACATGTCTAGGATTTGAATTTCTAATTTTGTTTCCCAGAATAAAAATGAAAAAGTCATTTAAAACAAAAATTCTGATGGCCTCATAGTTTCCATGGAGCATATATTTTAACCAGTCACAGTGATACTGGCTGCCTTTAGACAAGAGAAACATCAGATTGACCATTGTGTGGAATGGCACTGATCAAGTCAAATAGATTGGTTACTTTGGTAAACCACATCTATGCAATCAATAAAGGTGTCCTTAAATATTCTAAAGGACACTCTTTGAATCTTAAAAAAAAAAAAAGTCCACTTTAGGTTCTATGGATTCTAATAGGCTTTAACAATCATTTCACTAGATTCAGAATCCCTTTCTCCCCTAATACCCTCAAGTAAACACTATGGGTAGTCTAATATAATTTTAACTACTTCTGCTATTCTGGGATAAGTAGCTATTATATTTTCAGAATTTCATTTTGAGGTATTCCTAACTTGTAAACCAGTAAATTGTTGTTTGTATGTTATGAATTTCCTGAGAAAACATCACAATTGAATTCCTTCACTATTAAGAAGCATCACATATCCTTGTAAACCATTTTGATGAGAAAATAAATCCCTAGGAATTATGCAGAAGTGAATTTAAAATTGATGTTCAAACACGAGGAAACCAGAAATTTTAACTGGGAATTAGAACAAAATTAATCTCTGAACAGAAGCACTTTAAATTATGTAAATAAAATTAATTTAATTAAGACCAGATTCTCATAAGAATATAAAACAAGAAATTTGAAGTTAATATAAACGTTAAATATTACTTCAGTAATAAGATAAAAATAGGATGACCTGATAAAGGAATGCCAGCTGTATGTTGAATTTAAAAATAATGTCCTCTTATTCGATCTTTACCAATGCTAATTTTTCACGGGATTTAAACTTATGTGACAAACATAAGTGAATTTACATTTCCTTGTTTTTGTTTTGTGGTACCAGGGATTGAACCCAGGAGCAATTAAACCACTGAACCACAGTGAATTTACATTTTTATACCTTCTCTTTCCATCCCCAAATTATATATGGCTTTTACCTGACAGAAAAAGAGGTGCTAGCATTTAATATAGGAGGACAAAACCCTGTAAATGAGAAAAATAAGTGGTTTATATATAGTAAGTTCCAAATATGTTGGGTTTGATAGATAATTATATGATTAGGTATTTTTTTAATCCTTTCTTATGTGCCCAATAGACCAGAATACCTTCTTTGGAGTTAGGATGCAAATTATTTAATTAAGTCATACAATTTGTTTAATAAAATCACATATATGAAATCTATGTGGCACACTAATAATTACCCTAAACAACATTCCATTGCTTTATTTTAAAAAGGAACAATAAAGATACACTTGAACAGTAAAATTTATCAAATTTCCTGTCTTAACATTTATCTAACATACTTTAAAAGTCTACTTTTATATGGAAGACATGCAAAAATGTGAGGGGAGTGTATATGGTTGTGTAGGATGAGAATGTATGTATGGGTATGAAGAATTGAGAACAAGTTATTTGCTTCATGTTCACATGAAAACTTTCTTTCCTCACATGTGTGACATTATCACAGAAGTAAATATTTTCTAAAAGTAAATTTTTGTTTGACTCTGCTTTACTGCTTTACTCTATCACCCTACTCTTACCATCATATTGTCTCCCTTTATTTCCTGTTTCAAATCTGAATCAATTAGATTTAAATTGTAACTTTGAGCCAGTCTTATCCACATTATTCTTCTTGATGAGGTACTTCATGACCACAATTCTGCCACTAAATAATCACTTGGACCCCAAATGATCACTATGTGGTTATTAATTTCACAAATAAATATATACCTGCTATACATCAGGTTCTTTTCTGGGTTCTGGAGACACAACAGTGTACCAAAAATCTAAAAAAAAAAAAAAATGCCATTCTGTTTCCATATTTCCAATTGACAATGTTTTCATCTGAATTCATAAAACACACAAACCAAATTTAAATTATTCCCAGTTACCATGTCAGTTGTAAGTGTGTCACCACAAAATGGATTTTAAGTTTTTCAAGGTCATTTGAAGGGCTTCATCTGAAAACAGATGAAAAGGGTATAAGAAAATGTTTCATGTCTTGAGTGTCTTAAATTCGAGGGATTCCTGGTATAGGAGTAGAGTGGATTGACACAGTGGTCCAGGACTCTTCTGACTAGGAGAACTTGACTGATGTTAGTAAAGACTCAAAGCTAAAGAAATTTGGCAGGGAGAATAAGGTGGCCAGAATCAAAGTTTGCAGACAGAAAATAATGCCAGTAAATACAATGGCAACATTACCAGGAGCAAATTAGGGAAGGCTTCCAGGGTTATGAGAAAAACTGATTCTGATGGATCACCAAAAGCTCTTGGTATTCCATCCCTTTATATTATGGAGTTTTGTACTGAAAAACAATGGCTGATATATGCATGTGAAGTAAGGTACTAATCGCATTGAACTTCAGCATGCAGCCTGGCATGCAGGACCCTGGACAAACAGGGGCCTTCCCCCATGGCAGGATGAGAACTTAAAACTTTCAATTCTCTCCACAACAATTTTTGGGAAGCAAGATATCTAAAGTATACCACTTTCATATGAACCAAGCCCCTGGGATTCTTGAGCAATTCAGGAGTAGGAAAAAGTCTCTTTCTACTTTAGACATCCTGCTAATAAGCACGAGGGGGCCAGAGTGATGCACTGAGAAAAGGAAATTATTACCAGACTAGAAGTCTGGGATATTGAAAAAGTACATTCAGGTTGAATTAAACCAACATTAAACCAACATTTAATTAGTATTTTTTTTGACAGTCTTTATATTTTCCATAATATTTGGGATGAGAAAGTTTTTTCTTTCTTTTTTTTTTTTTGAAGATGCTTAAGCATGGGATTTATAAGGACCCAGCTGATTCTTCTGATAAAAACATCCAATTTTAAATGGAAGAAGGTTTGCAACAACTCTTCTCCCTGACCCTATAAATATAAGCCAAGACAGCAAAGAAACCATGAGCTGCTTCCAGGCTGTACTCAACTTTCTGCTGCATTTTAAAACTACTCCCCACTGTGCTATCCTCAGAGGCGATAAAGAAGAGCTGTTTATTACCAGACTTTCTCCAACCTCCATCTTCTTATTCCCTTGGGTCCTTATACTTGAAGACTGTGATTGCATCTTAACTGAAATAAATCTTCTATGGAATGTCTCTGAGTTCTGTAAGAAGCTAAAGCACAACCATACCACATTAGCACAATCCTTGCGTAGAGTAGACAAAATAACTTTTGCCTCTGAGGACCCCTAAATACCAGAGAGCTAAGAGAGTCCAAGACACAAGCTCACTAGCTTGGGCTTTGTAGCCTTACCTGCTGCCCACCACCTCATCCTATTCCCATGCACCTCTTTGACTTTTGACACTTTGATCTTCTTTCAGGTCCTAAATACATCATGGTACTTTATGACCCAAGGACTTTGTTTTCCACTCCATCATAAATATGTGATGAAAATTCTTCTTTCATTTTTCCTCAAATTATTTTTCGGCTTTCAACTTGTCATTTCTAGAAAGACAGATCAAATTTCCTATTACGTGTCCTGATGATAGGAGACCCTCCTGTCACAGTTTCTGTTGTGCATCATGCTTATATGTTAATGTCTACTTGTCCTTCAGGACTGCAGATCACAAGAGAGCTGTTATCTCCCTTGTCTTCTCATTCATCATTGAGGACCATGGGTATTGACTGGTAGATACTCAACTAATCCGCTCAATGACTGAATAAATGGGAAGGTGAGGATCTCAACCACCTGGGGGTAGTTGTCAAAAATAACAAAATCAAATGTGAAATGAATAAATGGAAATTCTAAATTTTATGTCTATAAAACAAACTATATAACAATGACACAAGTATAGAATAGGGAACAGGCAATGTAAGGGTGGCTCATATAGAAGTGTATCTCAGTGTTTCAGTTAATTATAATTTTCATGTGCAGCAAAGGCAAAACTTGACTGCCTTGTCAGAATTACTGAGAGTACAGGGCCTGACATCATTATACTGCTTCTGTCTTCATACTCTAAATTGATCAAGAAAACTGGAATACTAGTTTTGTAGGAATACTAAGAAGTTTGAAATAATTCAGAGAATAGAATTTGGAATGAGGAGAGTTCAAAACTATAACAATCACTGAAAAGAGTTATCTTGTATTATTTTATTAATTTATTCATTATTCACCCATTACATTTATCAATGAGTACTATGGAAAATATTGTACGAGACACAAACCTGGGCACTTGGATATAGCAGCAAATAAAATAGACAGTGGTCTCTGCTTCAGGTACCCTGTATTCTTTAAGGAACAACAGACACTAAATATAATAAGCAAGTAAATCATCCAGTTTATTAGGTGACTATAAGCCCTGTAGGTAAATTTGAATGATTAAAGGGGCTTAAAGTATGGGCTGGAAAGAGAATGGGGTGATAGGATGCAGTGTGAATACCATTAATAAAGGTTGACCTTAAGTAAAAGTAATATTTGATCAAAAATGGAAGGAAATAAGGGAGTCAACTAACTGGATACTTTGAGAAGAATGCACTGGCTAGTGGGACAGAGATTGCCTGGTACACTGGAGGGACAACAAGAGGACTAATGTGCTGAGGCAGTCAGAGAGGAAGGTACAAGAAAGGCTGTCTGAACAGCAAGAATCCAGATTGTGGGAGACCTTGCACACCACTGTCATCTCCCCTTAGATGAGTAAATAAGTAGGACTGAAGGAAAACCGATATGCTACAATTATGCAAGGAATGAAAATTATAAAGTGACAAAATTTGACACTATTTTAATATTAAGAATTAACAGCAGTTAAAAAATAGAATGGACTATTTTATCAGGAATAAATCAGTTTTTAATTTATATCTAGGAAAAAAACTTGAATATTCATTCCTTAAATCATGTCGATTTTCTTTACAAAAAAATGGAGGCAGAAAACAAGAAATACCAATGAGATTTCAAGACCTCATAAATCCTTTTCATCTTTCCCTTTTATTGTATTCAAATGCATATTTTTGTTTTATTTTATTTATTGTTTATTTTTGGTTGAGGGATCAGAGATTGAACTCAGGAATGTTTTACATTCCCAGCCCTTTTACTTTTTTTTAATTTTGAGTCAAGTTCTCAGTAAATTGCTAGGGTCTCATTAAGTTGCTGAGACTGACATTGAACTTGCAATACTCCTGCCTCAGTCTCCCAGTAGCTAGGATTATAGGCATGTGCCACCACGCATGGCCTAATGCAGAATTTTAATGGTGGACCTCATGAGTTATCATAACTTAAGAGGAAAGGCCCCAAATAACAGAATTTAAAGTAATGTTATAAGTACTACATAACAAAGAATAAAAATAAAAATATATCATGTGCAAATATTATGCTAAAATGTACAGTATACTTATAAGTCAAAAGAATAACATGTATAGACTATATAAATATTCAGCACTAAACTTATTAATGAATATAATGTTTAAAACATTAAATGACAAACATTGTGGGAGTATATCATCAAAACTAAGCATGATATGCTTTGTGTCATTTTTAATTATCCAGCAGAATTTCCTGTTAAATATGAAAACTAATATTCTCAGGTTATATATTAATTCCTCTTTCAGTAAATTTGTAAAAATAGTATTTTTTAGGTTCATCTTTTGAAAACATTAAACATTATTTTAAGTGCCATATAGTTTCTATTAGTTTTCTTGTTCAAAATAACTAAGAGAATTTTAGGGGACAAAAATACAACTTGAATACACTCTCTTAATTTTTTTTTTAAGAAATAAAGCAACTTCTTATATTTAAGCAGTGTATCCATTCTTCAAATTCTTTACAAGGGAAAAAAAAACATGCAGAAACACACACACACACACACACACACACACACAATTTTCTTAAAAATGTTTCCATTACCCCACAGAAGTCACCAAACTGCAAACCTAAATGATTAGACTAACTCACCCAGCTCACTAGTCAATTTAGAAAGAGAAGGAGGTCTTCAGAGTGAAGTAAGTGGACAGATTGAAGAACGAGGAGGGGGGTAATGTTTTCTGGAAGTAGCTCGTAGAAATCCTGTTCACAGCCTGGAACTGCATAAATTTTCTCTGCATATGTTATTGCTACCTTGGGGGCCATGATAGCATATGCATTTTGGGTCTTTCAAAAAATAGATATATGTACATGAATATGTGTGTTTAATGCATAAATATTATGATGACTTTCCTTTCATGGGACTCTGTAGTCCCTTCAGACTTTACTATAGTACATATAATAAATAAACAGTATTATTTGAGAATGCATATATTTTTTGAGAAAACACAAAATAGGGTTTAATGGGGCTGAATATTATTGCCCAATTTAGAATATCTCAGAAGTGAAAAATTATTAAGCTAAATAAACTCAGCAAGACAATACAGACATTTGGTGGCAACACTGAATCCAGCACAAAAATGAATATGAATGTATAAACTGGAACACAGAATCTGGAAGAAGAAAGAAAATCACACTTTTGCATTAGTGTAACAGCTAGAAAATTTTAAAAAAGCAAACTAACATATTGTTAGAGTGCATTATGTAATATGATTAGAAGAAAATATACTTCTGATCAGTTCACTTTAATGAAACCAATAAATTCAGTTTCTTGAACACCTATAGGTTACTGTTGTTGAAAGAAATGTTTTTATTTCTGAACTATATATTCAGTCCTTGATGTACTTTGTTTTTTTTTCAAAGATATATGTTCAATGTACTTAGTCTTACTGTGCTTTGTATACATGATAAAACAGTATGATAAAAAGCAAATGATTGTAATATATTTTGTTTCCTAGTAAGTTCTCTCAAACACAGACTGACAAATTTAATATGAACCCCCAGAAATTCAGTTGCTTCTAAGCTTCAGTACTCTGGAATACATAAAATAAATACATGATCAATGAAATGAAATATGACAAAATATTTCATACTGATGTTTTCTTCTTTCAAATGTGTCTTTTTGGTAATGCCCTAAGTCACTTTTTCCATACATTTTCTTATTCACAATGTATAGATTTCCTAGTTCTGATTTCAAGTTCAGGAGAGCCTGGGGAGAAGTGGGAGATTTCTTCAAACCAGGGCTGTTCCTCAGCCTTTCACATGAGAAAATTGTTAGGAGTATTAAAGTATTCCTGACTAGGCTGCATTCCTTTGTTCAGAGTGAGTTTTGGGAACACATCCTTTTCTCATTATATTTCCATAAAATATATTTGATCTATTCTATTCTTAGAATACCTCTGATGTGGTCTGCGAGTGGAGCACAGTATAAAAATATTTCTTTTTTATATGAGACAAAATGTTTCCATTTCTTAGACACATAAAAAAATCACTGTATAGCACTCTAAGAAAGTAAAACTTGTCCAATACACTTTGGTAGGGCTCGAAACAGACCACAAATGCCCCCCTCCTCTTCCATTGTAGTTCAATACCTCACCCAAAGCTGGAGTCTTCTGCAGAACAAAAAGAGATCAGGAAGAGAGAAGCCCAGGCAGGAGGACTGGGAAAGATCCTGAATAACAGGACTAGGAAAGCAACTGTATATTTAGAAGAAATGAAAGAAGTTAACCCTCTTCCTCTAAGACTAAATGAGTTCTGCTAAATTCATATTGAGAATTTAAACATGGTCAAAAATTTTAATAGCTTAATGTAAAATAGTTAATGTTTCCAACTGGTGGTGAATAGCTGAAATGTCTGCTTGGTTAAATCAATTTAGAAACCACTGGAAGCCAAGCCTGCCCTTCTTGCAGCTTTTCACCACATGACCCAGAACTCAGCACCAAGCCCCATAAGCTACAGCCTGGCCTGGTGCAGGTTTCTGACTGTCTAGAAGAAAGAAATCCTTTTGAAGAACACATTCTATAGAATACTTGTCTTTGGCATTCCCTTCTCAGAGAAAAACTTCCTATTCTTATTTGTCAGAGTCCATCCAAATGAAAATAAAAATTAGTCCCGAAAGATTACCCCCACAAACTCATGCCAAAGCCAAAAGTATAGAAGGAAATGACCCTTAACTCTCTTTGATAATTCAGATGATTGCTTTTTTTTTTTTTTTTTTTTTGTATCAGAGATTGAATTCAGGGATATTCGACCACTGAGCCACATCCACAGCACTTTTTTGTGTTTTATTTAGAGACAGGGTCTCACTGAGTTGCTTAGTGACTCACTGTTGCTGAGGCTGGCTTTGCACCTCGATTATCCTGTCTCAGTCTCCTGAGCAGCTGGAACTACAGCAGCATGTGCCACTACACCCGGCTGCATATTTATCATTTTAATGACAAATATATACTCTATGAGAGCAAAGATTTGATCTATCTTATTCACCATAATATCCACCTTATCTAGAATATAGTAGTCACCCAATAGATGTTTGCTAAAACCACAAATAAATGAATGAATTGGAAAATTGGACTTCATTCAGTATTTTCTGTGTTGCTGAAAGAAAAACTGAAGTGGCAGTAATTGCTCTTGGAAACTAAGAACTTGCTGATTACCCAAGAACTTTTCTTATCAGATGACATAGTTGCTTCTTCATTTGGGAAACAATTGCTCTTTCCAACAGGTACTATCAGAGTTCTAGACATGTCTGAATACTTTTTATGAGATAAGTGCAATGTTCCAAAATTCCAGATATTTCTGAACAAGTTTAAAATGGTGCAGTAGTCTTAAGCTTCCAAATGTCCCTCTTAGTCTTACTGTTGGTATCACTACCAGTATTATTAAACCCAAATAAGCAGGTGTATGTACAATCAGTTCTGCTGTAATGAGATATATGTAAAACAATGCAATCAAAATCAGGGCTTATGGGAAAATTATGTTGGGATACCACATTCAAAAATTTTATCAGTGACTCATTAAAAAGAGACCAATTAACATGGTCTCATAGTTTTGACCATGGGAATGATACAGAGAATGATAAATGTTTAAGAAATGCATAGTTGAGGTAAGCTTCACTTTACTTTGAGAGAGACCTGAAGTTTGCTTAAGGAAGTGAGCTTCAGAAAGGTAAAAGCTTGTGAATGGGTAGGTAGAAGATTAGCATGAATTTAGACTAGAATCTATATTACCAGATGAGGACAGGTGTGGCTCATAACACATGCAGTGAGCAAGGTGGCTCATGGATATTTAAGAAACATGCATATGTGTGTATTGTGTATTTCTAAGCAGTGTGGTTCTGCTGTGTGCAGTTTTGATGTTCACCTTGCATTTCTTGTGAATAAAGATGTGCATAAGCTGGTGCAAATTTTTCATTATGCAAATTGTTTCCTCATATATCAGTCACATTGGAACAATTCATGTTTTCAAAAGGAGCCTGAGAGCAGAACTTCCGCTATCATCTGCCAACAGAATGAAAGAGAAACTACAACATAAATCTCAGGCTGATCAATACAGAATCATCTTTGTACAATTTGCATTTGACTCTTCCTTAAATACAATATATTTTATTAGATTTCAAATTTCTTAAGAGCACCTGGTATTCAGTAGAATATTCTAAATCCTTCCTCCAGTCACATGTAATATAATAGTTTTCAAGAAATACGGTTTGTTGAAAAGGCCAAAAGAACCATTGCAATATCCCACTTCATTTACATAGCTTTTTATTGCTAAGGTAGAATGGGGTAAAGTGTAGAACAGTATAAAACAAAGACGCTATATGGACATTGTGGTTTTAAATGGAGTTTGGCCCTAGAGACTCAAAATTGAAATGCACACATATGTATCTAATAAATTATATGACAACTATATGAGTAACAAAAAATAGAAAATAAATAATATTAAATTTTCATGATGCTACATAACTTTAAATTTTGAGGTTCTGTGTAAAGCAGTTTAATGTAGTGCAATATTTTTAATTATCAAATTGCTATAAGCTAAATGAAATATCTGTTCAAATCTATTCCGAGCACCTTGTTTTAAAACTTGTTCCTCTTTTTACCAATTTTTCTTAATTATGCCTTCTTCACTGTTACTCAAGAAACATAATCACCTTTTCTCTTCTTTCTCCTTACCACTGTTTGCTCCACTTTTTATACTAATTTAAATAAAAAACACTTACCTGGAAAAAAAAAGACAATAAAAAATAAAACCTTTACCTGCTCCTAATCCTGACCAAGCCAACAAAGAGAAAGATGCTATCTAATTGAGACAAACAAAGTCTATCTTCATGCATACTGAATAAATGTCAACTAAGGATAATATTTACAGACAAAAAAACTATGGAAAAAGCAATAAGAAAAGAAAATACTTTTGAAATCAATTTATACAAGCACTGTTTAAATTCCATCTAGCACCCAAGGAAGGCTCAAAGCCTGAGTCCCGCTCTCTTGTTATATTTTGCAAGAAAAGGACATTCAAAATAGTTAGAAGCAAACTGAAAACACACAATTGGTTCACTGTGCATGATGCCAGGACCATCCTGCTCTCCATCTAGAGGCTACTGAGAGAACCCAACATTGACAACCTTTTGAAAACACATGCTTCTGACAGATGAAAAAACTTACAGTTGTAAGTTTAAGAAGTACCTGCAAGAAACCGACTCCAAGCAGGTCTCCAGCCAAAAGCCCTGATGGGTATCTCCAGACTCTATTTACATCTTTGTATTTTTTCCTTAGTCCTTTTCTTGATTTTTGCAGGAGGAGGAGGAAGGGAAGGAACGGAAGGGAAAGGGAAAGGGAAAGGGAAAGGAAAGGAGATGAAGGCACTATTATAGATTTATAACATAAAAGAGAGAATTTTCCCTTTATTAATATGTAGAAATGAAGATAATTGGAAAGAAATTATCTTTTTCTTCCTGTGATTCATTATTAAGATAATATTTACATTATAACTAAAATCACATCATGTTCTCTGTTGGTACACACCCCAACTCTGAAGAGCACTTGTGTAAGGGAAAAAATACACTATCCCAGACAGCAGATGTTGATTCTGGAATTGATTCTGCCATCTTGCTGGCAATCACAGTGGAGTGCTGTGACTTCTCTAGGCCTTAGTTGACTCAATGGCAAAATGTGAAATTTGGACTTTATATCAAACAGAATGGTCCAGATTATGCTGTGCTAACAACCAACCACTAAATCTCACTGGCTATATGTGTATTTTTTATAACATTTATAGTTGATGTTTGAACAAAAACTTGGTATCTCCTTTCTTCTAGATGTTGTGTAGGTCAACTGGAGTCATTTTTCTGCTTGGTCATCATCCTTACTTCAAGATAATACAACTACTACTAGTGTGAAATATGACTGATCACAAGGACACGGGAAAATCACCCACTGCTTCTTAAAATTTTGTCCATACTCATGTTTCATTAATTAAAGCAGTTCATGTGGCTACACCTAGTTTTAGCTGGTAGAGATGTGTAAATTCTGCCACAGGACCAGAAGGTGAAGGTGACAAAATATTTGTGTGTAGTCATAGTAACCTCCATCAACTCAATAGTCTCTACATTCTTCATATTTACTAAATTCTGTCACTATAAGATCAAAAGTCACTGTAAGATCAAATGAATGTGAGTTTTTATAACCTGTATTATTTGGTTTGAAAATTTTTTACATAAGAGAAAGATACAGAAATGTATCATACTCATATCCTTCATATTTCCATTATTAATATCAGTGAAAATTTCATATGAGAATTTGGTATGAGCCATTTCACCAGCATTTTAACAGTTAAAAGCAAAGGTTGTCTTTTTGGGGTTTTTTGTTGTGTGTGTGTCTTTGAATGTTATTAGATAACACAAAAACATAAAATGACTTAAATCATTTCATTACTAGTGGAGAATTTGCAGAATAAAAGAAAATAAATGTGTTTAGAAACTCGTAAATGTTAGGAAAGTTTTATAATTGTTAAATAGTTGAGGTCTGAAGTTAGTGGAAAAACATGGTTTGATCTCCATTAATGTGCCCTCATTCTAAATGCACCAGCTCACATGTCAGCCATAGACTCTCCATGCCTGGTTAGATTTGTCTTCTTCAGTTACCACTGGGTTACTAACGTAACCAGGCTCAGCGCCTTCTCTCCAGCATGGCTTGGCTGTCACATGTAAAAGTGATCTGGCTTGTTTAAACAGAATATTTTCTTACTGTTCTCTTTGTTATTGAATATCATAGCAGAAAGCTTTGAGTTAATAAACAGCATTTCACCACTGCCTACATGTCAAAATAGGTCATAGAACCTTCAAGAGAACATCAAATCAGGAGCTCAATAACATAACCATAGCTTGTGCCATACAATTTGGAATGTGACCACTCTGCCTTTTAGTCTCTTGCCAATATATTCTGTCTTCCATTAGTCTCTCATGTTCTTTGAGTATTGATCTCTTTTCTCAAATTTGATTTAAACCTTCACTAGTGCAGAAGCCAAGCTGTGCATTTCTTTTAGGTAAACTGCAATACCTCAAAGTTGAAAACATAGTGGATGCCCTGAAACTTTCTTTATGATGATAACTATTTAAAACACAAAGAAGAGAGAGCAATTTTATTTACTAATTTGAAAAAAAAGAAGTACTTTTGAGTACTGTTACCATTTAGATATGAGTTGTCCCCTAAAAACTCATGTGTAAGCAGTGCAAAAAATTTAGAGGTGAAATGATTGGGTTATGGAGTCTTAACCTAATTAGTGCATTAATTCCCTGATAGGAATTAACTGGGTGGTAAATGTAGGCAGGTAGGATATGACTAGAAAGGTCACAGGGGTGTGCTTTGGGGTATAAATTTTGTCCCTTGTGAGCTAGGGCTCTCTCTGCTTCCCTGTGTCATGTGCTAATCTACTTTCCTCCTTTACACTATATTCTGCTCTGATGTCCTCTCTTCCCTCCTGCAGTCAGCTGTGTCTGAACTGAAACCTCTGAAATTTTTCCTCCCTTATGTTGTTCTTGTCAGGTCTTTTGATCGCAGTGATGAAAAAGCTGATTAAAACAACTACCTACCTCATAGCCTCTACTATATGAAGTTGGTGTCAACAAGAATGAAGCTATAACTTTAAAGCATTCTTCTCAACCAATGATGATTTGCCTCTTAGGAAACAGTGGGCAATGTCTGGACACAAATTGATCACCCCAGTGGAATGGGAAGTGCTGCTGGTACGTTGTAGATGGAAGAAAACGATTGTAATAGTGAGGGCCATCTCCATAAAAAGAATTATTCAACTCCAAATGTCAATCATAGCCAGGTTGAGAGACCTGGTCTTATATAGTGAGGGAATCTTTGAGTAAAGAGCAATTTTAATACAAACTTCTTAATAGTGATTTCTTCTTTTCCCACTGTTCTGAAAGACAATAATTTCAATATGTGTACTTTGTTAAACAATGTAACAGAAATAATGACAACTTCAGATGCAGACATAAGACAAAAACTATAAAAAGAAGTTGAGAAGATTTTATTACTGAAAAGAATTTCCTAAATGGAAACAAACTCTTTTTATTTCCTAATTTCCTTAGAATAGAATTAGTATCTTCCTGACTAAAAGAAATAAAGAAGATAATAACAGGTGAGGTTAAGTTTAGAAAAGCTATATTTATACTACCATTGTATTTCTGAAATCCTGGTAAATATCAGGGCCACTCCACAGCTTGAGATTGGCTAAGACCCAAGTTCTCTTTGCTCAATAATCCTTAGTAGAAAAATAATATCCAATAATTTCATATGTGATAAAACAAGATATGATACAATATTTGTATTTCAAATAAATACACAATATTTAGTTCACTTACAGGAAAGTTTTAACCAGATAAAGATGAATAATAATATGGCAGGATTCTTGGAATTTTACAACCTGACCTTCTTGCCAGTCTTACAAAGTTTAGTTTGAAAAACCATGCTCAGTTGTTTGGTGCAAATTAGAGTTTGTTTAACAGTAAGATCTCCTGTATTGATGGGGAAGTTGTGTACAACCTAATTCTACATGATGGTGAAAATGTCAAAAAACAGCACCTTATTTATGTCTATGGTTGCAAAACTTCAATACATTGTTAATTCTTCACACCCATCAGACATTCAGAATCTTACATTAACAAAATGTAAGGATATTCAGTCACCTTCTTTTTTACACAAGAGCTGCTAAGTCTAAGAAACCAAGTTATCTTTGTGGATTGGTTGGTCTCTCTCTCTCTCTCTCTCGGAGAATACAAGTGAAGGGCACATCCTTTCTCTCTTTCTACTTTACCTCAAGTAGATTTAGCAAAGTCCTCATTCTATTGTCTTTATATTTTTTTAATGCCTTTTCCATTTTTATTCTGGGTGACTTTTTTGCTATTGTTGTTTAATTATCTATATATTTCTCTCAATTGACTAGTCCCAAGAATGAATAGATATTTACCAGTTTCAGTACTTAAATTATTTTACATTTTATTTTGAAGGTTTATGAATTCAATCAATTATTTCACATGTAATTATTGAACACTTACTATATTTCTAGCTCACATAAGGTACTAGAAATATGATAATTAACAAAACATACTGTCCCTACCCTTAAGTGTCTTATACTCTTTGGAGAAGATAGACAAGGAAATTGACAACTCAGAGTAATAAGCCCTTTTGATGGAAGAAGTGGTGTCAAAAAAGAGAGGAGACACCAATGTTGAGTTTTAAGGAAGAAACGGAGGTTTTGACATATGGGCTTGAATATAGAGAGTTAGGTCTTAGGCTACCAGTCAATGAAGAATGGTTATTCCACCTAGTGGGAATTGTACTCCAAAGTGACACAATGGGATGTGTATTTTCCAAATGTCACTTCCATGTCCATGTGATACTATAGAAAAGAAGAATTGGAAACAGGGAGGCCAACCAAAAAGGCAGTGGTAGTTGCAATAGAAGAGAGAAGAATCAAAGTAGATAAACAGAACTGTTATTAGTTGAGAACCAGGGCAGGAAAAGTAAAGCTAATGTAAAGTCTCTTACTTGGACCGTTAGTAGATGGTGCTACCTTTTCCCGAGCTGGAGAGCACCAAAGGGGCAAAAAGTTGAGGCCAGGAGCCAGAGAAAGAATAGGATGAGTTCAGTATTAGTCTCCTCTGTTGCAGTTACTGGGTGGGCATCCACATGTGGGGCCTGAGGTGGGCAGTGTGGTCTTCTTGGTCTGAATCATAAGTCATCAGCAGATGGATTTGAAAATGATATTTTTTTCCCTCAATGGAATGAATCTATTATACAGAGATTAAGCTAATCTTTCAAACATAGATCCAAAAGTAAAGGGTCTCTAGCCTAGTTCTTCATGTGTATCATCAAAAGACTTGGACATCTTTCCCCTTATCGTACAATCACATTCCTGACCACTGCCTTTGCCAGAAGATTGACTGGAAATAATATTCATGTCCTGCACTTGTATAGTCCTTCACAGTTTACTAAAATTCTTTCCCATGTAGCTCTGGACCAAGTCTCAAGTCTGTGAGCTGGCATTAGAAAAGCAGCCTAGGGCCAGGAAACCAGGATAGAACCACAGACCAGGAGTTCTAATGAGGTTGTTGCAAGTATTTATTCTGGGGTCACAGCCAGTGTTCAGAACCAGAAGTCAGAGAGTTAACCAAGCCAAGGCCCAAGATCCAAGCCAGGAGTCGGAGCCAAGGCTATGGGCAAAGCCAAGAAGCAGTCACAGGATTAGCACATCAGAACAAGCCCCAGAACGGCTGCTGAACCCATGGTCCTCCCTAAGGCCCTGTGTCCTTTGGAGGCATTCTGTGTCCACGGACTGGCATTCCCCAAAGAATGCAATCTAGGAGGTGAGAATGGGACAACTGAGAATAACCTCTGCCTTTGCAAGAACTTTTGCCTTGAAGAACACACCAAGAGTCTTATGGAGAGTGTCTTAAATCCCTTCTGCACATTCTTTAAAACAGGTAAATTTTTTTTTTTGTAAAAAAAACTAACTCTGAATATTATTTATGAATGCATTAAAATATCTGGCAGTCAAGGAAGCCTTATTTTACAACAAATTAAAGTCAATGGAAAAATATGATTTCAAATTTAATTGGATTTCTCTCCAAGAATTTTAAAAATAGAAAATGCCAAATTCTATTTTGAGTAATTTCCTATGATATCATATAACTGGTCTTCCTTTATTCACCTGATTCTAGGGAACTTCCTTTATTCACCCAGATTTCCTTCTATTTATTTTAGATTTGATGTAGCAAAAAAGAAAAAAAGAAAAAGACTAAAATCACCTAAGTAAGAAACCAGTTTAGGTGATTTTTCTCTAATTAAGAACCAGTTTACTGACCTAGTTTTCTCCAAA
Organism: Ictidomys tridecemlineatus; assembly: GCF_052094955.1. Lineage (NCBI taxonomy): Eukaryota > Metazoa > Chordata > Mammalia > Rodentia > Sciuridae > Ictidomys > Ictidomys tridecemlineatus. The sequence goes on along the minus strand of NC_135483.1, from coordinate 116,748,897 downwards.
ATAAATGTTGCAAAATAGACTTGTCTTTTTAAATATAATTTTGAGTAGATGATATATTCAAAAATAGCTCAAAAAACTTTAAAATTCCATTTAATAAGTATACTAGGAATAAGATCCCTTGGAATATGATAATTAACAAAAAATACTGCCCCCACCCTTACATGTCTTATAGTCTCTGGAGAAGATAGACAAGCAACTTAGTAATACAGAGTAATGAGGCCTTTCTTTGCTGGCAGAAGTGTTTAGTTTTGTGCCCCCGTGGTTTAGTTCCATACCACCACACATGAAAATAAACACTGTCATTGATTCCTTGCTAATTCTTCAGAATTTTACAATTTATAATCACATATAAAACTATGTTCTCATTTCTTCCTTTTCTAAGCAAAACATAGCACATTGCTTACTCTGAACCTTTCTCTTTTTTTGGTATAAGTAGAGATTGTTCACATTCTTTAGAGTTGCATAGTATTCCATTGTTGAGATGTACGTAATAATTTAACCAATCATTTAATAGAGACAATTAACATAGACATTTATGTTGTTTCCAGGTGTTTATAGCTACAAACAATATAGTCATGTCATACTTGTCTATACACCATATTGTACTTATGCAATTATATCTCAAAAATGTAAGAAATAAATTTGATGAATTAGGATGTTTTGCATTTTTAATTATAATATAGATAAAGGCCCTTCACAGTATCACATCAATTCCTATTTCCCCATGGCCTCACCAACAAACACTTTAAACAAACTTTTGACTTTTGCTACTCAGTAAGTGAATAACTCTGGTATCGTGACACTGTTTAAGTGGTATAGCTTTTATTATATAGAGCATCTGTTCATATATAAGAGACAATGGTATGTTTCCTATGCACAAACTTTGTATTTCTCTTAAATTTTTTGTTTATTTTAAATTATTGATTTCTAAAAGACCTTTATGATATCAGCCCCTTTTCTACAGCATGAATACCCAGAACGAGCTTTGTTTATCTTTAGAATTTCAAATAATTTTGGCTAGGCACAAGTTTTTGTTTTCATTTTCATTTGTCAAATTTATCAATCTGGTTTGGCTTTTATAAAACAATAAAATGAAAAATACATTAATAAGATAATCAAAATACATCTTTCTTCCAATATAGCATTACACTTAAAATCTGGATTTCACTAGATACAGGAAAAAAAAAAAAAAAAAAAAAAACACTATCCAATATCACCACACTGATTAGCATGGAATGAAAGGTGCTGACCAAAAGACACTGAAGAAAAGAAATGAAAATAGAAGTCAAAAAACATAATGAGGCATAACCAAAAAATGTTCAGAAATTATGTTAATGCCACTGCAGGATGAAAGAAGAGTGAGGTGAATGGAAAACGCAACTTTCCCTAGTCACAACCTTATAAAAATGTCAATTTATCTGAAGTTAATGTATACATTTTTTTTTTACAATTTTTTTTCCTGTTTTAAGAACTCATTATCATTTGGAAGTGTCCCCCAAGGGCGCATGTGTTAATGTCTTGGTCTTCACCATGTGGTGTTGTCTGGTGGCAGTAGGACCTTTAAAAAAATGGAGCTTCTGTAAACACTGGTGTGGCTACATCTCTATAGTATGCTGATTTCAGATGTTTTGCATACATATTGAGGAGTGGGATAGCTGGATCATATGGTGGTCCCATTTCTAGTTTTTTTGAGGACTCTCCATATGTGGAAGTTAGTCCAAAATAAAGAAGAAAAAAAGGGGGGGGGTGAGGGGGTATTCCATTGAAATTGAAAAAATATCAGTGGAATAGAAGAAGAGGGTAAAGAGGAGGAAGGCAGAATGAGTCTGACCTAACTTTCCTATGTACACACATGAATAGACCACAATAAGTCTCACTCTTATGTACAACCCCAAGACACTAACTTAAAAAAAAAAATCTTAAATAAGTAGCAGACACATCAATAGGATGGAAGGAAGGGAACAGGGGCAGGAAGAAGGGGAGGGAAAGGGAAGTACTGGGGACTGAATGAGAGCAAATTATATTTCATGCTTTTATAATTATGTCAAAATGAATTCTAATGTTATGTATAAGTAAAAAGAATCAATACAATTTTTTTTTTATGGAGTCTCATGCAAGGAAGTTAGGTCATTGGAGTTATCTCCAGAGATATTGGGATCCCAGACACTCTCTCGCGCTTTTGGCCACCTAGCTGTCATTAGGTAAGTGGTTCTCCTCTGTCACACGCTATTGCCATGACATGCCACAGGACCAAAACAATAGGGCCAAGTAACAATGATCTGAACCATTCACCAAAATAAACCTTTCCTTCTTATAAGTCATGCATTCATCTCAGGTGTTTTGCCACGGTGCAGAAAACTAACACAGAACTAGCCAAAATAATTATAAAATCTACATGAGAAAAAAAGGACACAAGAATATCCATGAAAATCTAATACAGAAAAAGCCCTAATGTAAATGAGTTCTACAATGTTAGAACATATTATAAATCCTCAATAATTTAAACCGTATTCAATTATCACATAACTATCAACAAACTTTGTTATAAGAAATACAAAAACAAGTCTAATAAATATAGAAATTGAGTTTACAATAAAAACATCACCTCAAAGCAGTGAAGAAAATCCAACTATTCTATAAATTTGCTGGTCACATGGATACCCCTCCAAAATAAAATATTGGATTCATACTTCATGCACTCCAAGTACCATTTCATCAATACATCATTATTCCTAAAAAAATGGAAGGAGGAGGGAAGGAGAGGAAAGGGAAGAGCAGAGAAGGTGGGGAAGATAGGGAAGAAGAAAGGGAAAGAGAGAGGGAGGAGAGAAAGAAGGAAGAAAATGCATTGTAGATGAGCTCTTTCATAACTTTGAAACAGTGAAGACTTCTAACTATGAAGCAAATATACATTTTAGTATTTTTTTAAAATTGTTCTACACTATTCTAAAACTTTAAGATTTTTTTTCCTGGAATAAAATACCAGTCTGTGCCAAATCTTAAGAAGCTACTTTTCAGAAATAAATGTACAATCTATTTTCTTTCAAGTAGAGTGATATATACAAAAATATCAGAGCAACATAAACACAGAAAAGGAACCTGATTTTAAAGGGCCTCTGGTTGAGATACTGAAATAAAAATTCTGAGAGATCTTTCAAGTTAAGTATGCTAATCCCTTGTATATTTTAGAAGGAACATGGATTATAAAGATTTACAGTCAGAAGATACAGGTTCAAGTTCTCATTCTCTCCCTTACCAACCACATAACCTTAGGAAAATGACTTAATCTTTCTGAAATTTAATTTTCTAATCAACTAATGGGATTAATGAGATAATTCCTATCAATGTCACAGGGTTAGTATTGTGATCAAATAATCTAATACATCTCAATTAGACTTCATAATCTTTAAAAACTACACAAATATTCATTGCTATTTAATAAGTTATATATTTAAGCACAATAAAAATGTAACTTTTTTGGGCTGGGTTTCTGGCTCAGTGGTAGAGTGTTCGCCTAGCATGCTTGAGGCACTGGGTTTGATCCTGGGCACCACATAAAAATAAAACGAAGGTTATTGTGTCCACCTGCAACTGGAGAACAAATATTTTAAAAATATATCTAACTTTTAAATATTTTTAATTGTAGATGGACACAGTGCCTTCATTTGTTTGTTTGTTTGTTTTTTGGGTGGTGCAGAGAATCAAACCCAGTGCCTCACACTGGTAGGCAATCGCTCTACCACTGAGCCACAACCTCAGCCTCATATTTATGTTTTAATATAAGAAATCCAGATTATCAAGTTTATGGGGACACTCTATGGAGCATGATAGCAGTCTTGGAATTTATAGAGCCGAAGTTAGAACTTATTTGCTGCTTTCTATGAAACTACATTTTACTGATTTGAACTTTATTATATAAAATAAATTGGATCACTATGCAAAAAAAATAATTATCTCAAATGGCAAATTATCATCTGCTAGGAGTCAATGTATAGAAGCAGCAGAAGGTGCTGTGAGAAGTTGAGGCAGAGACAAGTCCCTGCCACCTTTAGTGAAGCCAGTCCAAAGAATAGACTTCGCAGAGGGACGTTAGCTAAGGAAGAAACAAAGAAAGTGGCCGTCCCTGTTCTCATGTGGGACCATTACTGCTGTGCCCCAACCTCTCTATCCACAGAGACACACCAGTGGCAAGATGAAAAATGATGGCCTCTTTGCCCCTCTGGGTTTTAATAACTCAGAGAAAGGAATTTTCAGATATAACGGGTGACATACCCTGATAACAACAACAACAACAACAAAATATTTGAAATAAAGACACCAGGAGAGGAGAGGATCTTCGGTTTTGCTTTGTAATCTTAAATATACTATGCAGGCGGGTAGGTTCAAGCCAACTAGCTCCTTATAACAATATTCACATGGACTCTATATACCTAGACTAGGAAGTGACTCTCTAGAAATGACTAGGCTCACTTCTGGGCTGAAAAAGTGTACAGTTTACAATATATAGTTATATACTTTACAGCACACAGAATGTATTCTAATCCCGTTTCTGTTCACAAGAATGGAACAAACCAAATTAAAAAATCAACAACCTTTCTCCTGCCTCCACCCAAAAGAAAGAATAAAAGTCTTTTTGGGCTGGGGTTGTGGCTCAGCAATAGAGTACTCGCCTAGCATGTGCAAGGCCCTGGGTCTGATCCTCAGCACCACAGAAAAATAAATAAATAAAATAAAGATATTGTGTCCAACTAAAAACTAAACAATTTTTTTTAAAGTCTCTTGTGTTCAGGAAAAAAATATTGACCATATTAGTATGAATCCTTTCACAACATTGCTCAGTTTTCTTGTCTCATAGTTTCTCCTTTCTTTAAGGTTTGCATTGCTAATATTAGACAATTTTTTCTGTGCTTGTTAATTTGCCCAAACAATGGTTTTTATCAGTTGCATTATTGGAGTGGTCATCAGCAGAATTCAATGTGACTGAACTGCTCTGCCTATGTTCTGAAGAGCATTGGTGTCTGTGTTGACGCTCAGATTGATAAGGTGTAGCTTGAACTTGTGGGCTATGCATCTTAGTTCCACTCACTACCAATGGTAAGCTGGAATTGGTTTCTACCACTTGCCAGAGCTGGTTATATACATCTCTTTCCAAATCTGACATCAGTGACACTATGGCAGTGGCTTAAAATTGGCCACGGTAGGAGTGTTTACACCATGGAAAATGGCAAAAGCTAAAACTACTCTGCTCCCCAAGAAAACCACTTTTATTTTCCAGCACACACTATCTTATTTTCTCTCCATAGGACCACTGCTTTCTGACCAGTTGTGATAAAAGGGGGACCTTAAATACAATTTGACAGATTTGCATTCACTCATAATACAAACTGAAAACAAGTGCCTCCTTACACCAAAACAGGAACCATGCTGTGCCAGGTATAATACCATTTGACATCTTCCAGAAGCAGGGCCTTGAGCTGTTAACTCTATAATCACTTTATGGCACTGTTGGGGACCCATTCTTGAAAGGCAGTCATATTTCTAGCTGGCACAAATTGAGTCCAATCTTTTTTGTAGTGAGTGATTTGGTTTGCTTGGTTTTAAACTGTCCCCAATGCACTAAGGTCATCAAAATTTAATGGTAGCTTGCTAAAGTTGAATTCAATTGGCTGAACGAGAACAGACAGATATGAGAAGATATCGTAGTGTAACTGTTTGCACACGAGTGCGCCATTATTTGCAGAAGAAATGCAAAAAAAAAATCAAAAGTTGAAATAATCAGTTACACAAAGCTTAGTGTGTGGAGAGTGGGAGGAAGGGCTGCATTGCTGCTGTTCAGTGATCCATTAATGAACTAGGCTCCATTGTTCTTGGGCAACAGTGTAGGGATAATGTTGATGCCCAGTGGATTCTGTTTTCCCTATCCAATCTCCTTTCCCTGACTCTACCTTTCAGCAAATATGTTGCCGAGATAACCACAAACACTTTACCCTCTTAAATGCCAGATTATTCAAAATCTTCCTTCAATGGATGTCCTGTATGGTATTTATCATTTGCTTATGTGCCTCCAAAACTTAGAGGTTGAAGACATAATACCCCTTCTCCCATATCTCAGAATGTGAATTTGGAGATAGAACCTTTAAAGAAATAAGATAAAAAATGGTATCTTTAAGGAGGGTCCTACTTCACTATGATTTAGGCTCTTATAAGAACAGGAGATTTGGATACAGGTGACACCACACACAGGCACCATATAAAGACACTGGAAGAAAACAGTTATTTTCACGTTTCAAAGAAACAACCCTGTCAACACCTTGATCTTGAACTTCCAACCTTTAGGTACTTGAGAAAATAAACCTGTGTTATTTAAGGAACCCAATCTGGCATTTTGTTACGACATTGTCTAGTTACAGATAGCTAGCCCTAGCCCTAATTAAGACTGTACTCTCTATTGTAGACTGAATTGTGTCCACCCCAAATTCTTATGTTGAAGCTGTATCAATGGGTGACTGCCTAGAAACCAGGGAAAAAAGTCTTACCATACACCAATCCTGACAGCCTCTTGACTGTGGAACTCTAGTCCTCAGAAATTTTGAGAAAATTAATTTCTACTGTTTATGCCACCTAGTCTGTGTGATTGGCTATGGCAGCTAAGCAGACTGTAACACTTTTCCTTTGTATACTGTGCTGCAAAGTCAGTATTGGAAAATCATTAGACAAATGCAGTTACCTATGAGGCAATATCAAAAATAGAATCTAAGAATAAAATAATTCCATTTTGATTTTCTAAAACTTCAAGTTTATTTCAAACAAGAAATAAATAAGTTACACTTCACTATCATGCTTTTTTTCAGCTTCTGAAGGCTCAATTCTCAAAATAGGAAATGTAAAAATTAACCACATTAAGTTACTGGTAGAGAGTAGCCTTAGAGGGCTGGGAATGTGGCTCAAGCAGTAGTGCACTCGCGTGGCATGCGTGCGGCCCAGGTTGGATCCTCAGCACCACATACAAAGATGTTGTGTCCGCTGAGAACTAAAAATAAATAAATAAACATTTTTTTTTTTTTTAAAAAGAGAGAGTAACCTTAGAGACTACGTATTTTGCTGTTGGGGCATAATTCTTCACTGAAATTATTCATCAGTATGGTTACCTAGGAAGAAACATGAACATTGCCTGACCACTAGGCTATCATGTGTTCTACCAATGTCAGAGTCATCCAAATATATGGTGAATTACTGTGATGCCCATTAGCCTCTGCACCTTGGAAGATGCCCCACTGAATCAGTGATTAGCACTATAGAAGAAATTCAAAACAGACCAACTGAATGTTTTTCCTGGTTCTGTCATTCCAACTCTGAATCATTTTCAATCTTCTCTTTGCCTTTTAAAGTAACCAGGGTGGTTGGTATCAACAAATCCCCTTGAGTCTCCAGCTTCTAGCTTCCAGTTGACTTTATCAATAGAGTAGATCAAGAACTAGAGGAGAGTGAGGCTAAGGTATTTATTACAGATGACTGAGGAGTGATTGAAGTTGTCTTTTGCAGATTACCACTGCATTCATCAGCCCTCTTCATTAGATCCCCTCTCTGAGATCCTGTAACCTATTCTTCTTTTATACCTTTATATTTAGATTAGTAAAACCTCCCTCCTCTTCCAAATGACTGGCTACTGCACCTAACCTTCTTAACATGGGTATTGCCTATAGCTTTGTAAACAATCTCTTTATTAAACTTTACTGATGTATAAGTCAGGGTTTTGTTTTGTTTTGTTTTGTTTTTGTTGTTTTTTTTTTACACTGTTGTAATGAAAAGATCTAACCCAGAACAACTGTAGAGGAGGAAAAGTTTATTTGAGAGCTCACAGTTTCAGAGCTTTTAGTACATAAGGAGACTGGCTCCATTCTTCAGGGTTCAAGGTGAGGCAGAACATCATAGTGGAAGAGCAAGGCAGAGGGAAGTAGCTCATATTATGATCAGAAAGCCAAGAGAGTGATCTCCATTTGACAGACACAAATATACATCTCAAAGCCAGGCCTCCAATGCCTCACCTCCCTTCAGTTACCACTCAATTAATCCCACCAGGTGATCACTTCACTGATTGGGTTAAGGCTCTTGCAACACAATCATTTACCCTCTGAATCCTCTCATATGGTTGTATATGTGAACTTTTGGGGAACACCTCACATCCAAACCATAACATTCCATCCCCTGGCCTCCAAAAGCTCATGCTTATTTGACAATGCAAAATACATTTAGTTCATTCCCAAGAGTCCCTATAGTCTCAATAGTTCTGAGATATTCAAAGTTCAAGTCCAAAATCTTCTCTGAGGCTCAAAGCCATCTTGCATTGTGAGCTCCTATAAAATTAAAAGCAATTTACAAATATCCAATATAAAAAGGTACACAGTAAACATTTCCATTAACAAAAGTAGGAGCATAGGAAGAAGAGATGGGACAAAAGCAAGACAGAAATCCAGCTCGGCCAAAAAGTCCTATAGTTCTGTGTGTGGCATCTAGAGCACATGGTATGATATCATCTCCAAAAGACTTCTGTAACTCTGCCCCTGCACCTTGTTGGTTATAGCCCAAGTGGCCTTTCTACTGACTTATCTAGTTCAATCTCTATAGCTTTCCTAGGACAGTGTCCCACATTACTGGAATTTCTTAATCTCGGAGGTCTCCACTGTAGCTTCGTCTTCCTCTGCACATCTCCATGCTTTGCCCTCTGGGGGCTGCCTGCAGGGACTCTGACCTGTTGCACGTTGCTTGGCCTTCCAGGCCTTCCTTTGAAATCTTCCACCAGATTAAGAAATCTATCACTTTTAAAATCAGTCTCGAAGAAACTCTTACCACATGGGCAAAATGCAGACAACTTCTTAGCAAGAACATAACAGTAATGGCCTTTAGCCCAATTACCAATAGTGTCCTCTGAACCCTCTTGAGCCCTGTTTTCATTGTCTGTGGTTCTACTGGCATTCTGGTCTTCTGTGATTCCTCCAGAATTGACCATTAAGCTCTGCTTACAACAATCTAAAGCATTTCCTGCGTGCACTGCTAAGCATCTTGAAATTCCCCCAACCAAGTCCAGAATGTTCCCAAAGCTTCTGAACCACATGGTCAGGTTAAATCACAGCAATGGCCCCACTCTGGGTACCAATTTCTGTATTAGTCAGTATTCTCTAGAGGAACAGAAACAATAGGAATTATGATAATAAGAAGGGGATTTATTTGATTAGCTTACATGACCAGCAGCCAGAGAGCCTACAATGGCTGTCTGCAGGCTGGAGAACTGGACCAAGCAGCAGCTATGCAGTCTAAGAGGCTGAAGCCTCAGAAGAAGAGGGATCAATGATGCTATCCAATCCAAGACCAAAGACTTCTATAAACTTCCTGGAGAATTACTGGCAGAGCTCACTTTGGAAGACTGAAGGAGTAAGAGTCTGATATCCTCTGGTGATTACAGCAACAAACAAGAACCAGTTCAAGAAGAATTGAGCTTGCATATGCTGCTGCTTCCTTATTCTTCCATTTTTTTTTTAATTCCACCCAAGCCACCATCCTATTGGATGGTGTTGTCCATGCTTAGGGAGGGTCTCCACTTCAGTTCCTACCCTACATGCCAATTATTCCTAGAACATACCTTCATTGACATGCCCCAAAGCCTCTTAATCTTTGGCATCTCTTAATCCAATCAAGTTGACAATCCAAATTTACCATTACAACTAAATTGGCCACTTTTGCAAGAGAACTTATACCAAACACACCAGTCTTCTTCATATCCCCAACCCAAGTAACTGTGGAGAAATATGTTCCCACATAAAGATCTTTCTGTTTTTGTAATTTCTCCTCTGAAGCTCTCTTTTCATTTTTCATCTGACTGACTCTCTTTCATCATTTCAGAGTTCTATTTACAGTCATTTTTTTAAAACTTTCAGAAGTCCCTCCCTCTTCTTGTCATTGTTCCATTTCATGTCTTAGCATTTATCAGAATCAAAGTATATATTTATTCATTCAGTATCTATCACTCACCTTTTACTATGGGCTCCATAGGATTAGAAATCATGGCTATATTACCATGTATTCAGTGGTCACAATCATGCATGGGAATAGTAGGCTATCAATAATTATACACATCTACTTATCACCCATCCATATTCCCCCTGCTTTCTTCACGCAAATGCATGCACCCACACAGACCATATTCACAATGCACATACACATTTAAGATATCTATAACATTTTAATAGCTAATTTCTACAGGCTGCCTTATATGCTGTTTTAACTGAGTAACATATATAAAAAATTTCGGAAGAGAAATGGGCATAATGTCTGACTGCCCTATTACCTATGTGTTTCAGGTTCCTAGAAATATACATATACTAATGAATTGAATCCATAAATTGTTACTAATCTGGTACATCATTCCCAAGGAAGGAATTGGACTTTGGGGAAAATGGTCTCAATCATTAATTAGGCCCCCATTCCTATTTTTAAATAAAAAGTAGCACATCAATAGCAAGTTAAAGTATAATGATGGAACACTTAATATTAAGTGAAAGAAAAACCAAGGAGTTATGGATGAGGTTTGAAACACTTTGGAGTCTGCACAAGAAGGGATTTGGGCTTTTTCTTTCCACCTATAATTCATAATTGAGATGACATTGGCTCCTCTAGTGTACATAGAGATTGTGGAAAGATTGAACATTTAAAAGATTTTGAACATGTCTAGAGATGTCTCTCTCCTTAATTGCATAAGGGCAAAGCTTTTATTTCAACTCTGGCCAAGGAAACCCTCGTCTTAAAACTGTTTTCATTTGACAAAATGTTTACTCTCCGAGGAAAGAGGCAGGACTGTGCCCAGTTGGTGAGCCAGCTCTGAAGTGGTTATGTATGAAAAAAGGAGAGATCCAAGGAATGGGCAAAGAAAACTTGCCAAAATTATCATGACATCAGGGTGATAGATCAAATCCATGACCTTGCAAATCTTGGGAAATTTGTGTATACAAAACGCATGGCACAATCATGAAACTTCTAAAGACATTCTCCAAACAGTCATATATTACAAACTGCTAAATTGTATATCACATTGAATAAGATGTTAATGTTTCAGAGACTTTGAAAGCAAACATGCTTATATATGCAGATTTCAGTTATAGAGAAATCCTTGTCTTAATTCAACTGTGCATACCTTTTTCTTTCCACAAATGTAGCCCAACTGCCAGGCAGCTGAAAGATAAAGACAAACACTGAGAACAAAGCCCAGCACCAGAACTAAGAGATTTGATTCATGCTCTGAGGTTCCATGCCACTTCTGGCTGCCATGAGATGTTTACTACATATAAAGGACAGAGGGAGTGAACATTGATTATGAGCTCACTTGAAAGTCTCTCACACCCAATAACTGTGTTTCATTTAGGAGGTCTGGTTGGGATCAGCTGAGACTATCCTATCAGTGTGATTGCTCAGGAAGTTCTGAGATAATCCTGCATGGTCACAATATTATTACTTGATCAATAAAAACCTCATTTTGCAATGCTAGAATGATGAAGATAAATAATACATACACAATTAATGACTATGGCAGGGGTTTGGAGTTAAATAGCCTTGTCTCAGTACTTCCACTGTTTTACTATGAAACTCAGTTTATTGTGCTCCTTCCTCAGTTCCCAGACTCAATTTTATCTACCTATGTCATGCAAGCTACTTTGCTAGAAAATGAGGAGATACCAAGATGACTAAGAAATTTAACATCTAATAAAAAGTGTAGCCTAGTCATGGTAATGTACATTAATGCCTACAGCAGGGGAAACATTAGGATTAACCACATCAGGAGTCACTAAGTCTTACAGCTGAGGGAAAGCAAAAAAATTCATATAGCCAAAGTCCCTGAGTTGAGCTGACAAGCTAGATATTCATTTTCACTCTCGATTTGTATTTACTAATTACACTTAAGATTTTAATGAAGGCAGTTTTTATCCTTAAACAAATATCTTTCTGATGAGGATCCACCTTGGATTTTGATGAGAAATAAACTGTACCATTTCTGGAGGAAAAAGTGGCTCAGAGATGAAAAGTACAATTGAAATTGTACAGCAAATAACACACCTACAATCTTGTAGGCTGCCACTGTGGCATAGCATTTAGAATTTATTTGAGTTATATAACCTGTGTTTAAAAAAAAAGTTCTTAGAATATAAAAGTTTAAGATCTACACATAAGTGCCTACCATTGGAAATCAAACATATCTGACACCTTTTCAACAGTTTTGAGTATTTGTGTGAACCAATCTCCACCAGTGTAGTCTTTGGTGAAGGAAGAGGAGGCAAAAAAAAGTGTTAAAGGATGTCTAAGGAAGTTTAATAGCCATGGAAGAGGAAATTGTTTAGAAACTAAGAAATGAAAAGATAACGAATTCTGAACTACGTCTCACTGTGCTCACTGAGTCTTCGGCCCCTAGATCATCAGCACACATGGTACCCTTTAAATATTTGTTTTAAAGTATAATGAATTAATTTCTAGTTTTCATGGACAAAATGATGAGCACAAAAGACTATAAATTTCAGGTAGTTCGACCATGGCATGCACCATGTGAAGAACAGCATGACCAAAGCAGTATGAAGTGACTCTCCCGTCTTCACTTATCTAGAACAAAGTGTGCATGATGCAGAGGAAGCACATGGGAGGAAGAATAAAATTCAGGAGGTTCCATCATGCATTAAATATGTTGATAGGTCCTGTACATAAAATATTTATTTAATCCTCAAAACCCTATAAATTAGATATTACTCTTCATCCTACAGTTAAGAAAACTAGATTTCAAGTGTAAACAGTGGACATGTTCAAAAGAAATAAGGAAAAGAGAAAGCGTCTTCAGGTCAAAGACACAAAGCACCCCAAATTAAGTTCTCCTTCTAAACATTGACATATTAATTTATCCCTTTTACTAAAAATAACAATAGGCAAATTGTATACATAAGAAATGTTTCTGTGGGATTGCACATGTATGCCCATTTACATTGGCTGATAAAACTAAATCCCCTTTTGGAAAAATGTAATGAACAAATCCAGAAAACAGCTTCACCAAAACCTCCTATAAATGATCTCAGTTCTGTTTTGGAAGAAACTACTCTCTAAGGAGAAATGAAGTAAGTTTTAGTTTCAACATTCACTCTCTTTTTGTACCATTCATGAATAAATTGGGCTAATTGTTGAATGTGAGAAGTGATGGTTTTATGATACATATGTTACTGACCCCAAACTATTGGTGGCTACATTCAACATCTTTAATAAAGAAGTTAGGTTGAGTCTAGAAAAAAGAGCTGTGATTCCCAAGTTCAGTCTTGTATGCTCTTTGCAGCCCACATATATGTTCGATAGGTAACTCCAGATAACAAGTCCACAAACCTGAAGCACTGAGGAGTTTCAAATATCACATAACATTTCAATATTTAATATGTATTTGAAGCATATCAATTTCTGCATATAAAGAGTGACTAGCACATCATGCATTACAATGTCATACTAGTTCTGAGGAACAACGGCTTTCAATTTAAAGAATAAAACACCCTCCAGCTGAAGAAAATTCTCACATTACAATATGTTTAAAAGAATCTATTCCAGTTGTGGTTGGTTGTCTATGAGAAATCTTTTTTCATAGGGAAAAAAAAATGAACATTCCCATGTGAAAGTCTTTCTTGCAAGAGAAAAAAACTGCACATTGCATTTTATACAAACTAGGTGAATTCAAAATGATGGATCATTTCAAAAATATTCATTATACTATTTACTTACATAAATGTGGTTGTATAAAAAGTAAAAAAGGAATGCATTCACAATTGGTTTAAGTAATTTTCTCTTGGCAAACCACCATATAAAACAGGGGCGTCATGGCGCCACAGAATTCTGAATTGTGGTGGAGCATCATCAGTACACATGGCATTAATCTTTGTCTCGTTGCAGGAGACACCCTTGCTTGCATTAGCAGGCTGCCTCTTAAATGTAAGATGGTGTAATGTAACTCAGGTTTAAATAACACAATAAATAAGATCTATTTCTCTTTGGTCTTTCTCACCAATTTTTTCCAATCCCTTTTTGTTAAAGTGTTTCTTTTTCTTTCTTTTTTTTTTTTTTTTTTTTACAAATTTTAATGTAAATAACAACATATTTATGGGGCAGGGGTGGGGGATTTCCAAAGTGTATGGTAAAAGAAGAAGCTCAAGGGATTAACATCAATTTTTTAATATGTTAAGCAATTGAAAGATTTTTTTTAACTGTCTTACATATGTGAACATAGCATAATGACTTACCCCACTTTCTTACTTGTCTTTTAGCAAACTGACAGTCTCAATATTTTGGAAGTCTCACTGTTTTATATCACTTCATGGTCCCCATGACAAGGGAACATTTAGTTGCCTTTAATGTCTTCTAATTAAATACTCAAAACATTCTTAAATTCTTCTTTGTCCAAATATAGATATATTTTAAAATAACATACTTTTCCAAATGCATTTTTCTATTGAACTGAGAAGCTTTCAGAAACTGTCCCCACTGAACATAATGACTATTTAAGGAAACAAGCTATTTATGTGGAAATATTAAGAGGGATGATTTTGATAACCCACACTCAAGGCCAAAATAAGGATCATTGGGACTTTTACTGAGGAAGTTAATGGAGGCCAGGCCATTGGCAAATGACCTTGAAATCCCTCGATGTAGCCTCAAATTGGCTTCAGCACAAGCTTATTATTAATGCAGACAGCTAGTTTATACCATGAAAAGCACATGGTATCTCTCTGTGAAACCATAGCTGTCACTCAGGGTCCCCCAGATGCAAATAAAAGCATCAATGGGACTGCATCTTTACACTTTTTCATGTATTTAATAAATATACAAGTTTATTAAATAGCATTTTGTTTCTTATGAAAATTAGAATTCATCTGCTCAGTAGAACCTTTATTTACACATACACACACACACACACACACACACACACACACACATGAATTATTATATAAAGGTATTAAAATGAAACATATTATCTTACAAAACTTGACTCAGAATTTAAATTGTTCTTTCCTCTGATTAGTAATACCCTGGAGACACATATCAAAAACCTTTGTTTTTAGGTAACACAACACCTAAAAACCATTTTCCCTAGTATTTTTGAAAGTTGATATATTTTAGATTTTGCACACATACACACACACACACACACATTCACTTAGTCACCCAGGCAGAAAGGGGTTGTTTGCTCAGTTTGCAGATAATCATTAGGGGATGGGTTTCACTATGGGAAATTTGAGTACCATATATTCTGAGTGTAAAATAAGGAAATAAAGCCTGGAAAGTTAGAATAATAATAATAATGTTGTTTTGTTATTATTATTATTATTATTATTATTATTATTATTATTATTATTAGAAATTCATGTTTAGAACTTTAAAAAGAGAGAGAAAGGAAAGAGGAAAAAAATCTCCTAATGGAAAAGCATTAACAAATACTTTTTCATATGAATAAAATCTGTAATCAGTTAGATAAGAGCAATGTGCCTTTTTTTGGCATTTAATCAAACAATGAAATCATATACACATTTCCTGACACAAAAGACAAATGATGTAATAATCTGAAGGAGTTTCTCTATCTCCTTGGAACTTTGCATACTTGACTTGTTTTCCATATTTTGTGACTTTAAATGGTGGGAAAATTATATTAAAATGCTTGTAGCAGTTCCTCTAAACTAGCATCCTTTTTGTTTTATTGTATTTAATATAAAAGCAGCAATTATTTGATTTCAAAGTTATGAAAATATGTACCTTATGAGAAAACAAGCAATTTAAGCTTTAATTGGTGTCATTTTTCACAGAACTGGCAAGATTCTTGCATCCCTGGCACGTTGTTTTTCTATAAAACTGCAGAGCTGCCTTCAATGAATGTTTTACGAACGCAAAAGTTGTTATATGAAGGTATATGCATAGATGCCTGGAAATATAAGATTTCTGGTGGGAGTTATTTACAAAAGATGTATTTCATTTGTTACTGTGCGTGTAACAACTCCTATTATTCTAAATGTTTCTCTCTTCTCAATAAGACTCTTCTTAGCTCATGTCTATGAAACATTGAGGCTTATGACTAAAGCAGAATAAAAGCAGACTCTTTGATGAGGGAAAAAAGAACACTTGTGAAAAAAAAAAGTAAAATGAACTTACAATTTTAACTGAAAGGAAGCACTATTGTAGTATGTTGAAAGGCTAATTCTGGTTTTAATTAGAAGAAAGACAGTATAGAATATACATTGGGAGACTTGCCTTATATAAATTTCGTATATGAACCACAAAACTTTCTATTTTCTGAAATGTTGGCTTACCACGAATACCTTCACTTACTCTGTTCAGATTATGTATTTCCCGAAATTAGGTTTTGTTGTAAGGGACAGCAGTTTTATATATTTGTTGAGAGATTACACAATCTTAGCATCTCTAAGGATTTTAGGGGTTTCCATATCTGGGGAGATGTTTGTTGTTGTTTTTAATAAAAATTCCTGGAGCCATTGTCAAAGTTTCTTAGTCCCAAAATTGGAAGACAGTAATAGAATCTGTATTTTTAAAATATGTCTGGATGGTTTCTGAGATCAGTCAGATTTAAAGAAAATTGAAGATTAGTAGATTTTATGCAGGAAGTTCTTGTTGGGGAACTGGGGGTTGGGAAAAACAAGAATTCCTTATATTGTATTTCTTTGGTTGCCCTTTTTCATGTTGGCCGTTTTTGTTAGTATCAATGATAAATATATACTGAGTATTACACCAAATGCCACACATGATTCTGATAACTCTTCTATACTAGGAGATTCAAACAAAAAGAACTCTGCATATTTTGAAAAACTGTCCACGTTGGCTGCCCACTTACCACCACTAAAGATGAAATGACCTCAATGATTGATGTCCCTCTCATTATTATCATTATTGGTTTGATTCAATTTTGATTCAATATGAAATATCTGATTTGCATCAGAATTTTTCATTGTTGCCATATTCCATGATTGTCTATATTAAAAGGTTTTACAAAGTAGCTCAGTGAGAAAAAATAATGTACTTAATATGTTCAATTCCTATATGACTACCACCTTTTCACTCACTGATTCATAACTACATTAAAAAATCTATGCCAATGCTGAATGTTTTCTTTGATATAAGGAGGCTGATACATGGTGGGATAGGGAGAGGGAGCATGGGAGGAATAGAAAACTCTAGATAGGGCAGAGGGGTATAAATGAGGTGGAATGTGATGGCCATTATTATCCAAAGCACATGTATGAAGTCACAAATTGGTGTGAATATATTTTATATACAACCAGAGATATGAAAAATTGTGCTCTATATGTGTAATAAGAATTGTAATGCATTCCACTGTCATATATAAATAAAAAAAACTCTACCAAAATATGTCCAAAGATACTGGCAGGAAAGTTCCAAAAAAAATTTTTTTTCCTGAAAAGCTAGTGAATGCACTTCCAAGTGGATATCAAAGCACTGTGCATCTTTCAGAGATGTCCTTTGATCCTAAAAGCATGGCAGAGTCTTGCAGTTTGGCTTATGGACCTTTTCTTGGTGTCCCCCAGTACCTTGGGCCTACCCCATTCAGAACATAAGACTGGGAGCCCCCAAGATGTAGGCTTCTGTGATTTTTCTCCCTATCCCAATATGCAATTCTATTTTTCTGGACATATTCCAGGCCATGGTCTACAATTTATTTCTGTAAAAGACTAGATGGTAAATACTTTAGATTTGTGTAGGTTATACAATTTGTGTGGCAATTACTCAATTTCTGCTTAATATAATGCAAATACTGTTACAAATAAATAGGTGTGGCTGGTTTCAATAAAGCTTTACTTATGGACACAAAAACCTAAAAGCAATTTTTATGTTCCACAAAATATTTTTTTTCTATTTCTTCCAACTATTTAAAAAACAATTAACACACATCTTGATTCACAGGCCATACAAAAATTCAGCAGATCAGGTTTGGCCAGTGGGCCGTATTTTGCTGACCTCTGCTTTAAGCAATCAATACACATTTGTTGACTGGTTGACTGGCTAGATAATTGTAAGAAATTAGCCTCTGTTTAGACTGAACACATGATGAGGCTACGCATATGATAAATGAAAGCCTGTGTTGTGACATTCAATCTCCAATTTAGAAATAATTATAAAGGACAGAAAAAGTACTTCTGAAGTAGTAATTAGTAGGCAAAGCCAAAATGACGCAGGAATACATAATTAATATCAAACTCAAGATCTAGACAAATCAGAGTGCATGTAGACTCATGCAACATGAAACTAGATCATTCCATCCTTGCTAGTAGGCAGGCTATGATGTCCTTCTAGCTGCTTCTATGATGGTTTACTCTCCAGCCTGTTTGATCTGCTTCTGGAGATTAGGGAGTGTCTATTCCCACATTTGGCTCTCTGTGCTGTCCAGTCAGACTCACATTATTTATTTAATTATTTGAGCACACTGTCTGCTGTTCTAACCTGCCATAGTGTGACTCTGAGCAAATCCAATGACTTTTGCGAATAATTGGATTGTTGTGCTCTGGTATTCATCATGTTACTGTTTTAGGGTTTAAAGTCCTTTTTATCTGGTGATGAGGAATCATCTGCAGGATATAAAGCTTCCATTCAGGTGGGTTGAGGACGATGACTGCAGAGCTGTGCTGGTGTCTAAGGTGAGAGGAAGGAACAGGGCAATGGTAGAAGTTGGCATACTGCATCCTTGACTCCCTCTTGAAATTTCCAACTTAGAGTGAACAATTAATCCCTCAGATTTATTAATTCCAACTAAGAAAATTGAGCCATCCGACATTAATATATTTCTAAAATGAATTTCTTAAAATGGCTAGTCCCAAAAGGCACAATACACTTGTCCTCTTCTAACATCACTCTCATGCATAGACTTCCAGGAGACAGTGGAGTCCTTGGTCCTCTTCCAATTTGCAGACAAGGCTGCCATGTATACTAATACATCACTTGTCTTTCAAACCTGAATCACTCAAAACCAAGAAAACACAGGAAGACTTATTTTGTTTACTAATTAGGGAAAGCCATGTACCTTATTTTAGAAGGTATTTTTTGAACCTTATGAATTGGTACGTGATGCTGTTTACAAAATTGAACATGTAATCTCCTCTCTAGTCTCAAAATACTTGAGAAAATGGTTGGTAGAACTATGAAATAGGGAAAGTCAAAACAAGTGCTTAGAGCAGTTGCCATATATGTGATCAAATATGTGTTCCCCACTTCATGGTCACCTCTATTAGGCTGTGTGCCACACAGGAACGAGGACTCTGTCTGTTTTTACAATAGTGTGAAACAGGGCCTCATATGTTAAAGATACTCCATTAAAATGTACTGAAAAACCAAATGCATAAAAAGTTCCAAAGCAAACTGGTAAATGATCTTAGTTGTTTTAATAATAAAAAGAGATAAAAAGATAATTCCTACCCTATACATACCACAGTGAAAAGTAAAATACTCAGTACGTCTCCCTGCCTCAGTCTGATAGCTCCTTTTTTCAAGCATCTATGTGTCAGCTTCTGCCCACATAGTGTTTCTTACCTTCTGCTCTGTGCATCTCACACCGTCTTCTTTACCAGAATCCATACAACCTCACTGATTTCCCCCCTACCTCTGTTTTCACATACGTCCATACCCCTTCTAGGCCTGAATAACATCTCCAGTTCCCTGAGGTAACTCCTCCATGGTGTGTTCCAGTCATGAGGCTATTAGTGACTATTTTGGGAATAAAATAAATTGAGAGGATGACATTTATGTATACATGGATATCTTCCTCGCTTTAACACTAAAATAATGCTGTAACCTCAAATGTATCTTACATCCATCTGCTTTAGAATGTTGGTCACAAAGTCTGACTCCTGTAATTGTCAGAAGACCAGGAACATGGAGGAGTGGTAACCAGATTCTTCAGGAGCTCCTTGTGTATCTACATGGAGAAAGCTATCATAGAGTATGAGGATATGAGTAACGGGCATATTGTATGTGAAAAATAGTATAATTTTTCAACCAATGCATTAAGTTAGACAAAGACAAAACAAATTATTTGGGTCAAAAGTTAGCGATCCCACTTTAGCTAACTTGTGCAAACACACAATATATTATAAAGATAACTAGACAATCTTATGAAATCCAAGACTACTCATGTGTTTGGGCTCTCAGAGACAAGAAGCTCACAGATACTAGGAACTCAAAAATTCACAGATACTAGGAATTCAAGAACTTGCATATATTATGTCTACTTCTCTTTCCCTGTCTCATTCCTTCTTTCCTCTTTACATGTGATCAGTTACCTTTTTCTCTGTTTTCCTTGGTTTCTCTGACAAGATGGTCTACTTTTATTATAGTGGAAAAAAAATGTAATATAGTTTTCTAACCACTTAGAAACCCAAATCTCTGGGATTTCTTAATTTGGGTGATATGCCTGGACTAGTTCTATATGAAGCTGCAGTCATCCATGTGGAAGATTGTAGGTGAATGGAGGAATTTTTCTGGAAAATATGCTAGTTGAGAGGTACTTCAACATAGTCTCATGAAGAATAGGATATATATGCCTCACAAACCCCTGATTCTTAGATAGGAGAGAACCCTCCCTGAGAATTGAGAAGACAAGAACATGGGAAAGATCACAGAGGACAGGTGAGTAATTCTTTTTGACCCAGGTCAAAGTGAAAGGAAGTTCTGACTGTTAATTTGCTCTGAGACATCAATAATTGTTATTGGGTGAGGCACTGAACTCTCAGGTGCTATGGCCTCATTTTCTATTCTATTTTAAATGAAGCTCAGATGTGAGGTAGAAACAAATACTAGTTGAGACTAAATGAACTGGACATTGCATCATAAGATCGAACTAGACAATCAGCAGATCTCATTTATTGGTTTCACATTTATATGCCATGTTCAGGTACTGTGTTAATGATTACAGGTATTAAATTAAATAATATACAATATCTTCCCAGTGAATCTCAGATTCAAGTAAAAATCTATAAAACAGGATTAAGAGAATCATGAGTTCATGGTGGAGGACATAGTAAATTATGCTGAAAGAACAAGGAAGAGGTCATAGAGGAAATGACATTTCACTGGAGACCTAGCAAAGAAGTAGGAGTTCATCAAGTAGGAAAAGTGGAAGAACACATTTTGTACCAATAAGGCAGCACAAACAATTTTAGAGATATCATGTTTTCTAGATTTGTTTCTCTGAGGATGAGCAACTTGGCGAAAAATAAATAAATCTGTCCCATATTAAGGGCAGATATCAGTCCAAAGGAATTTTTGAGGATTTATAAAGACAAAGGAATAGATGAATTTGACTACAGCCAACTTCATGAAACCAGGAAAACATACGATTCTCTAAATTCTAACTCTCTCCAGGAAACTGTGAGTCCATGTATTGAGACTCAAAGCCATTCTCATTCCTGCCTAGACATCTTGACGTCTACATGTTCCATTGCTGAGGATTCTTTTTATGAACCCCTTCTATTCCTTTTTTATTTTGTTATTGGGGGGGTAGGTTACCGGGGATTGCATTTGGGGGCACTTGACCCCTGAGCCACATCCCCAGCCCTAATTTGTATTTTATTTAGAGACAGGGTCTCACTGAGTTGCTTAGTAAGCCTCATGTTTCCTGAGGCTAGCTTTGAACTCACAATCTTCCTGCCTTAGCCTCTCAAGCTGCTAGGATTACAGGAGTGTGCCATGGTACCCTGCTAGCCCCTTCTATTCTTGATCTTCACCAATTTGCACAGATTTTTAGTGTCGTCTGTTGTTATATATAGGAAATCCTTATTCTCTGTAATGTCACTTTCTGTAATGTCACTTTCACTAAATGCCAAATCTGCTGTGATATATTTATCTTGAGAATTATTTGGCTTGGACAGCCTGACTCCTCACCTGAGTCTGTGTGTACTATCAACCTACTCAGGCTAACATTCTGTGTTCCATCTTAAGAGATCTTCTTTATTTTCTTTTTCTCATCTACATTTTGTTCCTTTCTGCTTTTTGTAGCACAAACTGAATAGAAAACAAAACTTTGATTAGGGAGAAATAAGACTACCACCACATTTCTGTTTAAACACTATTAAAAATCATACCTGTTACAACATCTTGGAAGTATATTTTGCTATTTCACTTTTATAAATCCTATGTGCTATTTAAAGATATAGAAAAGAGACACATAAATGCAAGTTATGGGAAAGTTAATAATTGTAATAATTATCTCTGAGTGTTTGTGAATGGCAGAGGAAATGGGATATTCCAGAAAAGATGAGAGAAAAAGATATAAATGCTGATTTTTTTCAACTTATAGACAGAGGAGTGGCAATATTTATCTTCAGATCATCTTTAACATGCTTAGTAAATATACAACTAGAGCTGACTAGAGCTAAAATTAGGTAAGAAAAAATGTAAATATACTCTTGTTTGTGGGAATGCTTAAGTTCACAGAGAAAATAAATTTTTAAAAACAGCAATTTTTCAAACAAATTTTATGGAAGTAAAAGTTCTCATTAGATTACAATAGGATAAAAGAAATAAGTTTTACTTTTAAAATTAAAACTGTAAAACAATTCAATAGAAAAACAACTAACTGCAAAGCATTGCACTGAGATTTGAAAAAGTAGTAAAAGATTTAGACTGAATTGTTCAGTTTTTATAGTCTTTCCTGCTCCATAATCACTCCCATGAATCTGTAAGTATCAAGAAGAAAAGTGCTGTATATTTTCTAAGCTCCAAAAATTCCTCAAAATAGTTCCAGTGGTTCAGAATATGCATAATGATCAAAATATCCATCTATAAATACTGTTGGTCTAGCATGTGACAAATAAACACTATCAAGTATTTGTACATTTACATATGTATGTACACACACATGTATGGAGCAAAGACAAGAGGAGGCAGAAAGAATATATCTATTAATGCTTGCAACTAGTTGGCAAATACATACCCCACAATATGACTGCACTGCATGGAACTTAGGGGAATATGTCTTTCTGTATTGTATACATACACTTAAACATAGAAGTTGGAATGATTGCATGTACACATGCATTCATATTTTAAATAACATTTTCAATGCAGTTTGAAAATACATATGTATATACATACTCACACACATTCCAAAATGCCATCATTCAACAAAATTTATGATGTTTATTGAAATGTATCAAAGCAGAAATACATTCCAAAAGGAAATACTCACTGGTACAATTAAATCATAAAGGAGTTTAATTTGTTCGCTTAGCAGCTAAATGTTTATTTCAACATTTTGGCCAGCCATTTCTTTAATGAGAATGTACCTGGAATGAATTAAATTTGGTTATTATTTAAGCTCATGATTGAAAGTGTTTCTTCAGGGAGTACACTTATGCTTTGATGCATTTCAATGAATACTGTTCTTAAAAGTGCTTGTTTTGACTATTTTGAAAACTGAAAATACTTATGATAGTCTGGTTTAGGAAACTGATTGTAATACCTACGGACATGCAAGATGGGAAACTCAATTTTTTACATAACAGCTTCATTGAGATATAATTCACTTATACAATTTTTCCACTTAAAGTGTACAAGTCAATGTTTCTAAATGTATTCATAGAGTTGTACAACTGGTGGTATAATCTGTTTTAGAATATTTTCATCACCCCCAAAGAAATTCTATACTCATGACCAAAACTTCATTCTTTATTCCCTCCCACTCTACCCCATCTCATCCCTAGGGATCCTCTGCTCTAGTTCTGCCTCTATGAATCTGTCCTATATTGAACATTTTATATAAATGAAACTGTAGATCCTACCATCCCTTGTGACTGGATTCTTTTACTTGGAATAATGTTTTTCAGGTATAGTAGTAGATATTACTATTTCATTTCTTTTTATTGCTGAGTAATGTTCTACTTTATGGATACATCATGTTTTATGTATTCATCCATCAGATAATAGACATTGTGTTGCTTTTACTTTTTGACTATCAGGAATAACATTGGTATGAATTTTTCGGAACAACTTTTTAAAAAGAGTATGTTTTCAATTCTCTTGGATATATATACTTAGGGGTGTTAAATACACAATTGCATATGTCAAATCCACATGTATTCTTTATTTTAAATATTTTTTTAGTTGTAGATGGACACAATATCTATATTTATTTATATGTGGTGCTGGGGATCAAACCTAGTGCCTCACACATGCCAGGTGAGCACTCTACTGCTGAGCCACAACCCCAGCTCCCACATTTACTCTTTTGAGAAACTGCCAATTTTCCAAAGTGGCTGTCCCATTGTGTATTCCCACCAACAGAGTATAAGGATTCCAAATTCTGTGGTCACCATTCTCAATTCATCATATCAATGTGTTTCCTAAATGCCAAACACTGCCCTCATATGGGTATTTGCATAGCTTTATCAGAAAAAAAATCTGAGCTTCCTTGATGTACTCCTCTTGGATGCCTGGCAAAAGCATAGACCCAGAAATGCAACACCTGCTTCAAGCATGCTATTAAAGTTTTCCCAAGGACACTATCTACATTGAGTTTTATCAAATGTAAAATGAAGGGCACTGTTTTGAAGTGAACTAGGCCACTTCTACAATCATTTATAGAACAAATTTTTTTTCATTTTGATTCCTAAATGGCACATCTGGCTTCATGAGCTAGCATGTCATGTAAGGAAGCACAGATACTATTTTAGACCAATTTATGTACATTAAAAATAAAAACTGTATAAACAGATGAATTTGAGAAGTATATCAATTCAGTGAGGGAAATAATACTATAGGTTGCTTAGTATCTTTTAAATATGATATTCAATGTTTTGAGGAGAGACTTCAGTCATTTACTAATAGATTAATTTTAGATGCAATACTATTCTTTCCTAAAATTAGCAGATGAAACAGCTTAAAATGCTAAATGAATTATAATTTACTGGATTACGTGTTCTCACTTATTTTTCTATATACAAAACAAACTTGAAGATTACATAAGAGAAACACTGAAAGTGTCACTTTAGTTAACTAAGTTGTGAACTTTTGCATGTTCTTAGCATACCACGGTCATATAATCTCAGTGAATAACTAGTATGTATATTAACTGTTATCATAGTGGAATACTACTGTTACACTAGAATTTAGGTTCTGACTAGCATAAGAATATCAATAATAATAAAAACAATAATGATAATATCCCTAAATGCATGATGTGCCAAGAGTTACATAAATTATATGTATAGCATATATATACTGTATATACTAATATATATATGATATATATGCATATAATAATAATATATATAATGTAATTTAACCCTCACAACTCCCTGAAGTAGATGTCATTATATCCCCAATTTACAGAGGAGAACACTGAGATATACAATAGTTAAATTATCTGTCCTTTATTATAAAGTAAATGTTAAGCCAAGACCAGAAACCAGGTTTGTCTAATATCAATGTACCCTCCCCTGTAAGCTGAATTCATTCAAAGGAGCTTTAAATGAGACAGTTCTGAAATACATTTCCCACAGGAGTAATGCTCAGCATATTTATCCCCATGAAAAAGCTTTTAATTTTAGTGGTTCACTAGGAAAGGAACACTATCTGCAGACTATGAAATGGTCTCTCTCTCACACGTTTACTATTTTTCAAATAACTAAATTACAAATCACCTTACTATTACTGTATAATATTTCAATAAGGAGATAAAGAAATCATAGCTATGAGCGTGTTAGGATCTACACTGGAAAGAGTTCCGTACTTGAAAATGCTAACACCTATAAAACTTAAGAGTTTCTTAATGAATGGAATATAGTTTAAGAATAGCAAAAAATTGCTATAAATGCCTATTAACAGAAAAGGTATTTTTATATGAGATAGCACCTGTAAAATATACCATGTGCTTGAAAGTGACCTACTCACTTTCATTTTGTAAATATGGGATCTAAAGTACTGAAAGACAATTTTACTTGGTGTTAAGAGCATATGGAATCATGATCACAACTGGCTATTCGCTCAGAGTCCAGCTCCTGAAGCATGCTAGAAATGTAATCAATATTTGTAAATAAATGTTCACCTCATCATTTGTGCTCTATGCTACCCCCAGAGAGCTTTTTATTTTACTAAAACCCAAATGTCTTCCCAGTTTGCTAAATTTAGAGCAGCAGTATCTTAACAATGTTCATAATTAAAATTCAATAAATCCTCTTGATTTAAAAGTTATCATGGTCAAAACTGAGCATAAGCTATAGAATCTAGTGATCAATTCTGTTAAAATAGATTAAACTACCTGTGAATTATAATAATCATGCTGAAATAAATAGCCTGGAGAATTTTTATTTCTTTTTTTAAAATAAAATGTATACAAAAAGAGTAAACATTCAGAAAAGACTACTAACAAATTATCACACAATTGACAGCAAATAAGTCATTTATTAATCCAATATTACCCAACATCCTAAAATAAATTCAAAATTATCTCTAAAAATTCATGAACTTATCAATCACATGTCATAAAAATTTCACCCATTGTCTCTATTGAGACATATTCTCAAAGTTAGAACTGAAAAGATCAAGAGAGATTCACAAAAAGGAACGGGTATCTGAGTTATTCAAAGGTATGTCATATATAGCACAGGATTTGGTTGGAGATAAACTCACATGCAATTCTATATTTTGAGAATCACAGTCTAGACAATTATAATGTAAATTTAATGAAATTCATGCATCAAATGCAACTTTGTGCTGAATACTCCCATGTCTTAAAAGATTATCCTCAGTCTTGAAAAATATCCAGTGATTCACAAATATTTATTGAGTTTATACAATATGCTGCATGAAATGGTATTTTGAAAAATGCTAATCCAGAATTCAAAGTTACATCTTTGCACCCCCAGCTCATTCAAAGTAATCTAAACTAATTCAAATTTGATTTTCTCATGTAAAATAATTTAATTTCACTCATCTCATAGGACTATTTTAAATAGCTAAATACATAAAAATATTTTGTAAACTGTGAAATAACACAAAATCAGCCAAACCAGTTGTTTTCCATTTATATACATGAAAGACATTGCTCAATTTAAAAAAATATTTTTTTGAGTTGTTGAAGGACCTTTTATTTATTTACTTATTATTTATTTATTTATTTATTTTTATGTGGTGCTGAGAATCAAACCCAGTGTTTCACACATGCTAGCCAAGCACACTACCACTGAGCTACAACCCCAGCCTCATTGCTCAATTTTTAAAAGTGATTTTTTTCCAAACATCCACTTTGGGAAGTATAGACTCAAATATATTTTCAAGGGAACAAGACTAAGAGATTTTGAGCTATCTAACTCAAAAAAATATTTTTAGTCCAAAAATGTGTTTTAGGACCTTTTACATTTAAATGTCTTTGATGTTCATATGATTATTTTCTTTATCCACTTTTTATTTTGGTATACATGAGATCAAAATCAACAGCTGTTTTTTTGTAATATTAAAATGTACTGTTGAATACAACTTGAAATAACAAATTATTTTTAACTCTTTTAACTAATGGCATACTTTATATAAGAATACAGTTAGGAAATCTTTAAAACTCTTCTAGTCACTTATTTTCTAGGAAAAAAAAACTTTCCTATAGATTGTTAAGATATAACTAAGCTGACTCAACTTTGTGAACCTTTAAAACACAGAACTTCCAAGTGACTTATCAGATATGGCCTTTGAAATGGATGTGAAGATGACCAAAAGCTATGGGCAAGTGACAGTGTTTACCAAAACAAGAATGAGCAGCTCAAAGCCACTGGGAAGCTGCTACCAATGTACTCAAGATACACATATGGTAAATTCTAAACATATGTATCAATCCACTCAACAGATTTAAGAGTTAAACAATATGCTAGAGGCGATAGATACATAAAGGTGAATCTAACCCAGACCATCTCTTAAGGATCATACATTGAATAATGGAGCTTAGAAAGACACATTAGATATAGGTACAAATAAAAATGCAGATATAGGTTCAGATATTGCTCTATATGAGAACTACACTATAAGATAGTTATGTGCCAAAAAATATGTATACAAATTTAAATTTTTCAGGGGTAACTTTCAGGCCTATCTTGGTCCTTAAATAAAAGGACCAAGGAAAACTTCCTGGAATATAGAGGATTGGGACAATATGACCCCATATTTGTCATCCTTGTAACTAAATACAGTCCTCCTTAACTTCTTCCTTGCCATTTCTCTTTCTGCTATCATGGTCCCTGTTCTTCCCTTTTTTAGCCTCTTCTCATTTTAATTCACTTTATGAATACTTTTCAAGTTTATATTCCCATGACATTTATCCTACAATCTCCAACATCATGCCTCTTCTCCAAAATTTCAGAAAATGATTGGCAAGGCATAGTAACCAGTTGGATTTATATCTTCCCCCTTGGCAATTTTACCTGGCATTTATCCTGTAAATTTCCATGTCTGTTAAAGCTATTGGGGTAGTGCTGTAGGGAGGGGCGGGGAGAAAGAGGGGATGGCGATTTACCTATTCTCCCTTTCTAAGAGGAGTATTTGGCAAGGTGACCAATCCAAAAGTATCATGGACTCACCCGAATTTTGTTTTCCTCTATTCTCTGACTATTTTCTCTGTAGCCCAATCTTTCTCAATTTTAAAACATTTCTGCTGATGAGCCTGTGTTCTGGAATCCCCTGGAAATGAATAGGGTTGGGGTGACCATATCGGAGGTGAAAACACAGGCATTTATTGTAGCACCAATAAGGAGTTAAATAATAAACTTTTAATACCATATTGGACTGAAATGTTCACATTTTAAGCTGAATAATAAACTGAAGACAATAAAAGGCTAATCAAACAAAAAATCATCACACCAATAAGAAAAATTAACGTGAAACCCCCATGAGTCAATAAATTTGAGCAAGCTTCAAATTAACTTCATTACATCAGTGCATTTTTATCCAGAGTGTGCAATCTGCCATTTATTCTCCATTTTTTTTAACATTTTGCTTCCTTCTTTCTCTTGATACTCAGTCTAATTCCTTTCTATGCACTAATTCTTATTACTCATTTTCTATTCTGCACCTAATGATTTCCCAGACTGTGATTGAGCCGTCATTTCCATTTTTTGTGCTAATTCCCATTTCCCTTTCAAATGACTCATTGCACATAGGCCTACAAACACCTGAACACAAATAGCACCATAGGTTTTAAACAGTGATGTAAGTGATTCAGGTACCAAATGCATGGTTAGTATCTGTTTGGGTCCAATAGCCTTGAAGTCTTCCAGTCTCCTATATTCTTTCAAGTCCTGTGTCAGAATAATTCATTTTTTTTCCTTGGAAAATATTTCAAGTTCATGATATATAAAGATATCCATAGGTTCAGAAAAGCCTAGTAAAGTCTGAAAGACTCTACCATAACACACTAGGAAAAATTAGTCATTCAAATGAAAAATAAACTTTTATGTAAAGAATAAGAGGAGAAAATGTGAAGGGGTAGGAAGGATAGGAATAAAGTTGGTAGACTTAAAGAAAACAGTTCTTTATCAAATCTTCCCCCAAAAGCGTGTCCTTGGATCATGCAACATGAGCAGAATATGGGGGGCAGTTTTTGTTCTACTCTCTCCCATTTTTAGAATCGGTTTGCCCAGCATTATGACACACATGTTCCCAGTTACCATAATAGACTACATATGTAACATTAACTACATCATTTCAGAGCTCCATTTGCAGATTCTACATTTTATTCGACTCCTACTCCCCCCACCCCAAAGGAGACAGGCTGTTAATCCCCATCCTCTGTGGGAAGCTTATGCTATGGCTGGCAAAATGTGAGAAAAAAAAGGCTTTGTATTCCAGTTGCCATGTTAGCTGTGATACACACACATATACATTTCATCTCCAGTGTTGTTCTTCATTAATTCATTTTGGAATTTGTAATGCAACATTTCAGCATCGTCTTAGGAAAGCTCAGAGCAGATTTTTCTGGATGTTCAATGCACTCATTTTATAATGGAGTTTACAGTTCTAGTGAATAGGGGCATCTAAATTCGTACTCTTTAGGCTGAATCTTAAACTTTTAGTAAGTCCAGCATGAAAATATAAGCTCAGAACTTGTCATAGAGAATCTGTGTCATGTACTACTGAGGAGCACAATTAAAAGAGATTGGCTTTTTCCTTCTACATATCTGATATGAAATCTAAATGTATTAAGAAAATGGGAAAGTTCTAAAAGGCTTGAATGAAAAGAGGAAGGGGCTCAGTCATTGAAAACACATTTTGATTTCATATCAATACTCTTCAGCTATGTTAAGCTTAGGTATACCTTTCTTGGGAACAGTGGAGAATTTGTGAGAACTTGAAGTTGTTCCTGTGTAAAAAAAAAAAAAAATAGAAACTGTGGTTAAAAAGACATGTAGGAAGGAACTGGAACATAATAACTAAAGGGTTATTGAAGGATTTGCCTCTCACTAAAATATCAGCATTTTAAATTTTGACACAGATTTAATTCACAAAATAAGCTTTAACTCAGTCTGTTAGACCTTTGTTCCAGAAATGATTGCTTCATTTATGAGTTTTTAAATATATATATAAAGATGGAGAATGGTAAAAATTATTCAAAATAATTTGTCCCTCCAACTATAGGAAAACTTTATATCTATATTAACATTGACATATGGCAATCATTTTTGCAGATTTAACTGAAATTTTCAAGACAAAGCTTAGAAGGGAAGAATGTGCATTTTTTCCTCTACAAATAAATAAACAGAGCATTAATTATTTCCACTTTCTTTCATAACTTCCTCCATGAACATCTTTAAAAATACTTTAAATGGACAAAAATGATAGTTTTGAATTAAAAATATTATGATTTCTAAATTAAGAATAATCTATTGGTATGCAATTGTAATTTGCTATATTAAGTACAAGATAGACCATAGTGAAAAATCTTATACTCTTTACCTAATTTTTTCTTAATTATTAGAGAGTTCAACAATTAAATTATTGTATTAAATTGATTCTTTAAACCTCAGGAAGCACAAAACCATTTTTCTTTCTTATTTTAAA